>NC_050581.1:149792125-150112745 GCF_011100635.1 Trichosurus vulpecula
ATAGCCAGAAGTTGTATGACTGCTAGAGGATCCTCATCTCAGCTTCTAATGGCCTGGGTACAGAACACTCCTAAAAGAGAATTCCTTACCTCTTGAGGTATCACTGTAAAGCCAGACTCTGAAATGCCAGGATACACAGGGACCTTTGGAACTTATGAGGTGGAGGCTTCACTCCTTTTACCTAAAACAGAAAAAAAACCCAAATATGGAGGCCAAAGATCTGAGGACCATTTGACCTCAGAGGGGAGAAGTCTCCAAGCATTGTCTGTTATTTACAGCATTGTCTCTCACTGGAAACTGAATATAGTCATATCACAAGAGCATTGAAGACAGAGAGGGGAAGAGAAAATAATGGAAGCCACCTAAGATCTTTTAAATGTCTCTGAAGCAAAGGGTCTTCCATTAATCACGTGGTCAGCAGACCAGAGTCAGTTACAAAATATCCACAAATGTTCCAAGGCCTCTCCAAGATACTTCCCTTACACATCACTGTGACTTTCCTGGAAGCAAGATCCTCAGCTTGTCCATGTGGAGTGAAGCATTTCAGGCACTCTGTGCATGCAACACCCCCCCACCCCACCATGATTTCAAACTCAGCTTTACAATTTACTATCTTGTTTCTCTACACCACTCAGCCTACCATGTTAAAGAGAGAGAAAAATTATTCATACAGATAGTGTGTGACTTGGAAAGGTCAAAGGACATGATGACCTAGGAGACTGAAGATATGGGGTCTAGTCTCGGGTCTACTGTATGATCTTGGGCCAGTCTGGACTTCATGTTTCTCATCTATCAAAAGGAGACAATAATCTCTACCTTATACATCAAACAACCAGCCTCCCACTCAATTGGTCTGGCAATCCATGACTCACTCCTGCTTGGGGCATGGTGGTTCAATGGCAAAACTGGTCCTGCAGCTCATGCCAAAAACCACTGAGACAGTCTCTGCCTGCTGCTGCTGTTGCTTTAAAAGCAGGGCATTCAACTAGCCTGTGAGGTCCCTCTGAACTCCAGATCTACTATTCTATGATCTTGTTCTGATCCACCCTCAGTAAGACTGGAGATCTGAGTTGTGCCTCTAGCAATGAGGGTGAGTTTGCAGTGAGTCTTGGCTAGATCCCCTAATAACAAAGGGGCCACATTGGTGAGGTTGCTGGTTGAAGTTGAAGATCAATAGGGCTTCCTAACCTAGGTTCCAAGAACCTATTGTTTTAAAATATTTTGGTTACTGTATGTCGGTATAACTAGTTTCCTTTGTAATCCTATGTTTTTTATTTTATGCATTTAAAATATTATTCTGAGTAGAGGTCTGCTACACTTCACCAGACTTCCAAAGAGGTTCATTGCACAGTAAAAGTTAAAGAACTCTTGGTCTACAGCCAGGATTAGGAATCATTAAGTAACAAGACCTATAGAATAGCCCTAAGCAAAGCCCCTGAAACCCCTGCCCAACCTCAGCCACAGACTTATTGGGAAATCCAAGTGTAGCCCCACCCAGCCATGATGTCTAGGAACAGA
Source organism: Trichosurus vulpecula (assembly GCF_011100635.1). Classification (NCBI taxonomy): domain Eukaryota; kingdom Metazoa; phylum Chordata; class Mammalia; order Diprotodontia; family Phalangeridae; genus Trichosurus; species Trichosurus vulpecula. Next base: position 149,793,644 of record NC_050581.1, read on the forward strand.
AGCATCCTTCATTTTCTCCTATTTTTTTGTTTTCTGGACTAGGGCTAACCATATACATTAACAAATCAATAAAATATAATTTTAGGGGCCAAGGGAAACTCCCCTTTGCTCTCCTCCCCCACCACCCCAACTTTCCCCACCCCCACTTTTGATGGCTAAAAGAATAGATGTCCTCTAAGGGCCCTTCCTGTTCTGAATCTTGGTTCCTATCGTTGAAATTTCACCTTCACCATTTTGCTAACCTTGAAACAGCCTGATGGAGCCATGTGCTTGTGAGTCAGTCCAAAAGCTCACCCCCTAAACAAAGGCTGAATAGAAGGTATGAATCTAGGCTGGGATATGGTTGGGTTTTTGTCCAGGGACCTGAAGCCTGATCCTGCAGAGTGAGCCATAGCCAGCAGATGGCGGTGCAGGGCTAGAAATATCAGATCCACCTTTGGGACCATAACTAGAAAGGGACTTTGGAAATGATTTTAGCCCAGTTTTAAACACCCAAGACCATTTTAAATTTCAAAAAACAGCTCATGAGTGATCCAACATGATAGTAGTTATATTATTAATATCCATTGACTTAGAAAATTCACAATGACAAAAACCTATTATGAATTCAGTTTTACATGAATTTAAAATTAATAACATTTTGTTCATCTACATTTATTTGAACGAGGTGGGGGTATTGTGGTCTGGCCCTATGATTTCATCAACATGGGAAACTTCCTCCTCTGATGTTAATCGCTACGCCTCTGTAACTTTAGAGTCTTGGGAAGTTGCCTGAGGCACTGAGCATTGGGGACCTGCCCTTGGTCACGGGGACAGACTATTAAGACAGGACTCCAACACGGTTCTTTCCAGCCCCAAGGTCAGCACTTTCCATTACCCCATGCTGCCTCTCATAGGTTTAGGGATATGAGACGTAGTTTTTATTGAGAGACCGGAGATAGATATGTTTGCTTATTATTATGTTAATACTTTAAAACTCAGGAACCCCCTCCAACAGGACAGATTAGAAGTCATCCATGCTTTCTTGTCCTGTGAGACTCTTGCTCAAGGTGCCTTATAAATATTACATGGGAGATCCTGCTAGGGGGCTTTCTTTAGATCTGTTGACATTCCCAGGGCAGTCCTAAGACTACATTGCTTTTGTTACCCTTGTTCTTGCTAGGGAACCAGCCCAGTCAGACATCCATCTATCCCCTTAGTGTTGTCTTTAATTCCACTTGGTGCATACGATTTGCCACTGGTAATATGCCTCAGTACACTGCCCGTACTTTCCTCCATTTCCCTTTGGATAAGCTATAATACTAATTCCTCAACATTTATGGGCTCCATGATTCACTGACGTATTCACCACTGGAAAAATATTTCTATTAAAAGGAATTGAACTTGGGCTCAAGGAGGAGCTTAGGAATCATTGAAAATCCTGCACAATTTCACAAAAGCAACCCAATCTGTTATCCTCCTAGCCCGTTGGACCCAGCTCATTATCTATTTTCAGTGTCTATCAAAATATATCTATATATTGCAAAAATATATATATAGTCATATATTTTTATATAACATATATTTGATAGATTTTCCATTACATATGGACAAATATAAATAGTATATTTATAATGTAAAAGGTATATAAGTGTTTATTAGTTATTTAAAGTGAATATAATTTAAATATATAATAAGCATATGAATACTACAATAATACATATAATAATATCACATACTGTTTATATATTTAATAAGTGTTTCATTATTTATATAATTAAATTATTTATATATTTTATTATAATGTATGTATAGATAGATAGATAGATGGATGGATAGATGGATAGATGCTATCAGTGGCATGTCAACAGGGTCCAGAACTAGATAGGAAGAAGAAATCAGACTATATTGCTTTTTTTGAAATTGTGCAGTACTTTCATTGACTCCCAAATGGAAGGATATGTGTATACATATATGCTTATATGTGGTATACACATAGAATATATGTATGCATGTATGTATAGAGAAAGATACACTGACGGACCATTACTATACTCCAGCTAAAGATCTTGATGACCTGAACAATAGAAAAGTTTCATCCATTTAATTTTTTCTACGTGGATTATTAGATTGAACTCTTTTGAGTAATTAGATCTCACTTAGGAGACTCATCCGTGTCCTGGGGCTCAGTAAAAATTAATATAAGGTCATCTACAAATGGGAAAATCCAAAATACCTGATCCTTTCTAGGGAATCCCTCTTCCATCTGGACTTTGAGTTGGACATACTCTATTACAATAGCAAACACTTTTGGTAAGCATAGACATCCCTGTTAATGCTGCTATCTTGATATCCTACATTTGATATTGAGAAATCATCAAAGAAAATTATTGCTATACCTCATAAGCTTTTCACATATGCATGGGAGAAAAACATCCCCCCAAAATGGAAAAAGATTTATTTGTACAAAAATGTTTATAGTAGCTCTTTTTTTGTGGTGTCTAAGAATTGGAAATCAAAGTGATGCCCTTTGTTGGGGTAATGGTTAAACAAGCTGTGGTATATGATTGTGATGGAATATTATTGTACTATAAGAAATGACAAGCAGGATGATTTTCAGAAAAACCTGGAAAGACTTACATGAACTGATGCAAAGTGAAGTGAGCAGAACCAAGAGAACATTGTACACAATAACAGCAATATTGTTCAATGAAGAACTGTGAATGACTTAGCTATTGTCAGCAACACAATGATCCAAGAAAATATCAAAGGACTAATATGAAGTATGAAGCATAGTATCCACCTCCACAGAAAGAACTGATATTACCTGAACACAGACTAAAACATATTTTTCTTTCTTTCTCTCTTTCTTTCTTTTTTCTTTCTTTCTTTCTTTCTTTTTTCTTTTTCTTTCTTTCTTTCTTTCTTTCTTTCTCTCTTCTTTCTTTCTTTCTTTCTTTCTTCTTTTCTTTCTTCCTTCCTTCCTTCCTTCCTTCCTTCCTTCCTTTCTTTCTTTCATTCTTTTTTTTTAGTTAGCATCTCAATGTTTTACATAATCGCACATGTATAACCTATATCTGATTGCTTATCATCTCAGGGAGGTGGGAGTGGAGAGGGAGGGAGGTATAGAATTTGGAACGCAAGACTTTAAAAGATGTTTAAAAATTGTTTTAACATGTAATTGGGGGAAAATAAAATATTGTATACATATATATATATGTATATATATATATATTTAAAACATACACATGGGAGAAACCTTGTTGGAGAAGATTCTCAAAGATTGCATTTTGTATTACCCAATCAATCAAGTGGGGAGTTTTGCAGTCAGCAAACTATAACCACAGAAGGACACTGTACTCTTTGTGCTTTTTTATTTAACTTTGTACCATTGTCTGTTTGTTACCCTCTCATATTTTCGGCAACAATGTCCTTGATATGATTGTAGATTATTTTCATAAAGATTTTGTAGAGATGAGAAAGTAGGCATATTCTCTCGATTAACTTTCTCTTGGTTAGCAGTGACATCTGTGATTCTGCCCCCCAACCCAGTCAATCATTTGCCTTCCCCTCTTTCATCTATCTTAAGAATTGAATCTCCTGACAGTCTCGAAACTGTCTTGCTTCCAGAATAGACCCCGTTGACACATGCCTGGTTTGCTCCAGTGATTTTTCCTATCTTTGTTTTCTTTAGAGGTATTTCTACTTCCTGTTGGGCTCCCTCGTTTGTTACTGAACAAACCGTAACTGTTTGTTATAGAAATCTTTATAGATCTTTTCCATTTTTTATCTGTTTGTTGTCCTCCTTCCAATTTCATCCTCGAATGACCCAAAGGGTGATCTGGCCTCTATGAGACCCAGGGCAAACTTTTCAGAAGCCTGTTTTATCCCCTCCACCACTTCTAAATAATTTCTGAGGCGATGTTTCACAAATGAGTTTTGATTTTAAAGCAATGGAGACAAGTGACAGAGTGTCAAGGAATGAGACACATTATGTTTAGACCCTGCAGGACACTAAGAGGAAGAAAAGACAATAAGGCTGCAAAGGTAGGTTGGGGACAAGTTACAAAGAGAGCAAAATGCCAAAAAGCAATTTTGTATTTGATCCTAGAGGCAATAGGGTACCCCTAGGGGTTATTGAGTAGGTAAGAGCATTGAATAAAGCATTCATGAGTTCAAATCCAGTCTCAGACACTAGCTTTGTGACCCTGGGCAAGTCACTTAACCCTATTTGCCTCAGTTTCCTCATCTGTCAAATGAGCTGGAGAAGGAAATGGCAAAACCACTCCAGTATCTCTGCCAAGAAAACCCAAAATGGGGTCACAAAGAGTTGTACATGACTGAAAACAAAAGGACAATAAGATAAGTCTATATATATTTATCTCTTTCTCTCCTATATACATACCCCATATATATATAAATATATATACACACCTATATGTGTTGTATATATACATATACACACGTGTGTGAGAGTGTGTGTGTGTGTGTGTGTGTGTGTATGTGTGTGATGAACCAGCAAGGAAGCCTGAGAAACAGTGATCCGACAAGTATAAGGGGAACAAAGCAAGAAAAATGTCCCCAAGCCCCAGAGAGGATGGCGGCGCATCCAGGAGAGAGTCTTGTCAAATGTTTCAGAAAGGTGAAGAGGGTTGAAGACTAAGAAAAGACCATCAGATTTGGCAATCAGTGAGTGAAAAAATAAATCGCAAAGCCTTCATAACGTTACAACATAACACCTGGGTTCAGGAGCTTTGTTCCCCTCTCCACCATCCCCTTTCGCCCATCTCCAAAAGTCAAAGCTCTGGCTTTGACCAGTGTTTGACAAATCTTACCCCCACCCAACCCTACTAGTGTAGCTACAGTGATAATAATCCAATCATACTGCCCTTTGAGGCAGCTACGGTCAAATCTAGCCTCAGATATTTATTAGCTGTGTGACCCGACCCAAGTCACCTAACCTCTCTCTCTCTCTGTTTGCCCTAGGTTTCTCAACCAGAAAATGGAGGTAATAACAGTACCTCCCTCCCAAGGTTTTCAATATTTGTAAAGCACTTATAATACCTGGTACACAGTAGATGCTTAATGAATGCTTATTTCCTTCCTTTAAGGTAGTTACAGTTACATGGATATTGTTTTTTAATTATTTTCAATAATAATCATTATTGTTAATAATTCAGAGCTTATCTAGTCATAGGATCATAGACCTAAATCTGGAAAGGACTCCAGTGGTCTTCTAGTTCAACCCCCTCATTTTACACAAGATGCTGAGACCTAGAAAGGTGAAGAGATTTGTCCAAGGTCATATAATGAGTCAGGGGTCCAGCCACAGCTAGAAGCCAGAGTGCCTTTCTCCCAGGCTAGTGCTTTTCTCACTCTATAAAATTGTCTTTCATAATAATTTTACCATATGTTTGTATGGCACATTGATAACAAATATGAGTCTGAAGACTCATAAATGTACTTTCCCAACTATATAAAAATTTTATGAGAATAACCAAAATATTCATCAGGGGAACTCTTGGAGAGTATATATTAGAAGGAAAACAGGAAGGATTTTCCAAAAGATATTTTACAGTAGACTACATTGTTACTCTTAGACAATTAACTGAAAGGTGTAGAGAATACAAGCTCCTATTGTACTTATTAATTATTTATTAATTAGCTAATCATAATTAATTAATTAATGGTATCTTTTGTTTGCCTCAATTTCTACCCACTACCCTCCTCTTCCCCCAAATGACAGTGTCATCCCTTATAGCAAGAATTTTTTTAAGAGGAAGAAGAGGGGAAAAAATTAGTGAAACAGATTAATATGTCCAAAAAATCTGACATTATGGGCAATGTTCCATATATGAAATGGATTATGTAAATATAAAATCCTCTGGCATTCAAAGCCCTTTATAACCTGTTCAGTTTTCTTATACTTTACTTTCCACTCTGCACCCTGCCCCAGATCCTAACTTACATCTCTTCCATTCTGTGATTGGGTGACAATGGTTTTTACCACCCTCACACCACTCTGCCTCCTTACTCTGGGCATTTTCTCTGGCTGTCCCCCATGCCTGGAATTCTCCCCCCATTCATCTCCATCTCCTCTCTTCCTAGCTTTCTTTAGGGCACCATGCTCACTTCCTTCACGGGTCTATTCCCACTCTTATGAACATACCCTTCTCTCAGAGCTATAGCTAGGGAAGGGCTACCAGAGTTCTGTCCCAGGATCTGACATTTAAAGGATTGTGACAACATTTGTTGCCCTTTAGCAGGTGAAAGCTAACCGAGCTTAGGCACTGTTAGCAGGAACAATCAGTTAGAATAGGGTGGGAGCTGTTTCCCCTTCCCTCCTACTCACATGGACACCCTAAAGCCAAAGGTGTCATCCTGAAGTGTGTCTATTTCCCAATAATTTCCCTTTAACTGCCTATCCCAATTATGGGTTGTGATGCTTGCCCTAGGCTCCAGTTATGACCCTTTTCCACCCTACATTTTCTCTCTCCTTAAAAATGTGAGATGATATTTGCCTTCCTAGAAATTTCATTATTGTTTGTTCTGGTAAAAGAAGGAAGGAGGAGTTCTCAAGACACGGAGAAAAGATTCACCATTCTCTTCTAGGACTGTACTAATTTTGTAATACAGTAAATACCAGTAGATATAACCACATAAACAAAAGCTCTTTGGGGGAGGGGGTCCTCAACAACTTTTAAGAATGTAATGGAATCCTGGGACCCAAAAGTTTGAGGATACCTGTCTTAGAGAGGAGACAGGGAGGTAAAGAAAGTCAGTCTGATTTGATCAGAGTCACACAGACAGTATTAGTTAGAGAGAAGACTTGAACCCAGGTGTTCCTGTCCTTGAGGAAGCTTTCTATTCACTACTCCACAATCCCTGTCATTGTATAAGGGCATAAAGGAAGATAAAATGCTGAGATCTTACTGTTTCAAGGAAAAGATAGCTTTTAGCCATAAGGATCAGAAGAAATTTCAGGCTTGGAGTTGAACCTTAAGATCAATAGGCAGAGATGACGATGGGAGCCATTTCAAAGGTAGGAAAGCATGGGGAGCTTTCGGGGGCAATGAGGAATTCATTGAAGCAGGGGAGTCACATTTGTCTTTGGTACATCCTACCTCCTTTGTCCCACCTCTTCAGGGGCTTGCTTCCCCATCCCACCCCCAGCCTCCATCTTGTGTCTGGTCTAATAGGACTTTGATATCAAGAATTGTTGGTTACTGTGGCAGGGGTGTGCAAGAGGCAGCTCAAACCCACTCATGAGAGCCAATTATTAAATTTCTGGTGTGAGCATTTCTACCCCAGAAATCACAAAGAGTAAAAATCAGGGCTTGGTTTGTTGTTCTGGTGATTGTCTAGACTTAAGAAAAAGATGGAGAAAACTTTATAGTGTAGATTAAACTTAAAAGTGTGTTCTGAGTACATTTCTTTCGCCCAGAACAGCCAGCTGTTAAACATTTACCAATCACACTCCTGCCTAGGTGGTTTATGACACTACTTCCTGCAGTGATGCTAACATCTTTTTTTTAAAATAAATTTATTATTTATTCACTTTTAATATTTATTTTTTAAAAATTTGAGTTCCAGATTCTTTCCCTTCTTTTAGTCCTTCCCCCACCCATTGAGAAAGCAAGCAATATGATGTTGATTATACATGTGAAATCATAGAAACATCTAATGACATACAGGAGGAACCAAAAGAATGAATCTCTAATAGTGGAATTTCAAGCACTGTGACAGATGGTGGAGAGGCTCTTTTGAAGGTGACCCTTGCTGGGCTTCCTAAATCACACCATGTAGATATAAAGAGGGAGGGACAATTCAGTTTCCTCACTGCCACCAGAATCTTTTTGAAATGGCAACACACCACTAAGGAAAAGCATTCTGCGTTTCCCCAATCCTGTGATCTAAGGTTCTCCAACCTGTTCCTTTTGGTTCCCTGGGTACATTTACATGAGAATAAGTTCTGCCTGGGATGTTCAGTCCCTTACTCCGCCAGTGAAGCGACATATCGTTGTCATGGAGACCGGCTAGCAGGAGCAGGAGGAGGTAGAACTTCAAAGAATCTGCTTATCTGTCATTTATGCAAATGAACAAAAACTCTTCTCAAGGAGGAAAGGAGCAAAGGTGACTTAGTCATTCCAAGCACTTAACGACACCCCCCGAAGAGAATTAATAGGAATTCATAGACTGGGGATGGGTAAAGCTGGGAGGTTCCAACCTGTTACATAAAATCCCAGATCTGTTGTTTACCAGCTGTCTTAACTCGGGCAGCTCTTCCTACCTTTGGTCATAAGATCATAGATTTAAAGTTGATAAGGTCTCATTTCACAGAGAAAGAGCCTGAAGCTCAGGGTGGTTCAGTCTTGCCCAAAACTACACAGGTATCGTCACGCAGTATCAAAGGAGGAATTTGAACCCATCTTCCCAGATCCAAGTCCCAAACTCTCTCTTAGGACACCCTGGCTCTCGAATCCCCAGTTTCCTGATCTGCAAAATGAAGCACCTGGGACCAGAAGACCTCTAAGACCCCTTCTGGTTCTAAACTTAGGATCCTTTGTTAGAACATAGATCTGGAAATGTTACAAACCAGAAGGGTCATCTCGTTTGAGCCGTCATTTTACAGTTAGGTAAACTGAGTCCCAGAGAGAAAGGTATTTGCTAAAAGTCATTTCCTAGGTGAAAAATCTTGAAGTTAGATGGCAGCAGGACAAATTTTGCATATTATACAAATGGGGAAACTGAGGACCTCCAACAGCTGAGGATGCCTCAGCTTCTCACCACGCCATCCGGAGAGGAGACAAGAACACAGCTCTCTAACATCCTCCAAATTTTACCGAAGACCTCTATATTCAAGACAGAATTCAGAGGGAGAACTTAGTGTAACTAAATGGGAAAGAGATTTTCACTTACCCATAACTTGCTGTTCAGTCGTTCAGTGGTGTCTGAACCCTTCATGACCTCATGGACCACAGCACACTAATACTGTGCATGAGGTTTTCTTGGCAAAGATACTGGAGTGGTTTGCATTTCCTTCACCAGTGGATTAAGGCAAATGGAGGTTAAGTGATTTGCCCAGAGTCACACAGCTGGTAAGTGTTCGAAGCTGGATTTGAACTCAGGTCTTCCTGACTCGAGGCCCAGAACTCAGGCTACCAACATTTGAGGGACATGTGTTTCCTCTCTGTGGTAGACTCTGTTGTCCCAGCAATTCATGGTCTCCCACCTTGGAGACTTGTATTTTCCTTCCTCCAAGGGAAAAGGGCTTCTCCAAGGCCATCAATGTCCAAGAATATTGCCCCTCTTCCAGACTCTAGCTTCTCTACAACCTCCTAGACACTCTTAGAAAGGATAGGCTTCCCTTAGATGATTCAGGGTGAGGAGCACTGGTTTTGGAGTCAGGGGACCTGGGTTCAAATCCTTGTTCTGCTTCTTTCTACCTGTTTTATCTTCAATTTCCTTAGCCTCTCTGGCTAGTATGTGCTAGTAAATGTTAAACAACCAACTGGGAAAAAAATGTATGCTGGACACACTTTTAAGTTTATTCTTGTTATTAACATTTTTACCATCACTTTCTTAAGTCTAGACAATCAACAAATCAAGACCCGATGCGTCTAATTTCCAGATGTCTGAGGTGTAAATGCTCACACTGAAAATGTAACAGTCGGTTGGAGCCGCCTCAACACACTCTTGCTTCAAGTTTTCTCATTTGTCAAAAGAGAGCGTTGGACCAGATGAGCTCGAAGGCCCCCTTTACGTTTATGACCTCAGATCCCTTGCCTCCTGAATGGGGAGTACTGTCTTCCCAGGATCACAGTAGGGTCACAAGGGAACTATCAATTGGCCTTCTGCTGCTGGGAGATGGTGTATGTAATTCTTCAGGTAATATAAAATTATACACTTGCATTAATGTAGGAATTTGGGACTTAGAGAAGGTACTTCCTACATGTTTCTCGGTTAAATCAGCTGCTGAAAGCAGAAATGAAACAGTTAGATCATCAATGGCGTAATCCCTCTATTGCCCAATTTTGTTATTATTTAGTAGTGTCTGACTCTTCATGACCCCATTTGGGGTTTCTTGGCAGAGATACTGGAGTGGCTTGCCGTTTCCTTCTCCTGCTCATTTTACAAATGAGGAAACTGAAGCAAACAGGGTTAAGTGACTTGCCCGGTGTCACACAGCTGGCAAGTGTCTGAGGCCAGATTTGAACTTATGAAGAGCCTTCCTGACTCCAAGTCCCATACGCTATCCACTGCACCCTCTCTATTTCCCAAAGTGCTTTTCAAATGTAGGCTGGACTTCCTCCTGCTCAAGCTTGACCTTAACTTTGTTTGCTCTGAATTTCTTTAAAACTAGATTTACACTCTAAGGAGGCCAAGGATCAAGAGAAAAGCCTCCATGTTTACCTAAATATTTACAACAGAGCTTTTTCTAGTAGCCAAGAACTTGAAATAAAGTAGATGTCCAGCAACCAGAGAACGAATGAATAAATGGTGGTGCATTAGTGTAACTAAATATTACTCCACTATTAGAAACAATTAATATGAAGACTACAGAGGCACATGGTAAGACATATAAACTGATACAAAGTGATCCCCACCATGCAAAGTAAATATAGCTGCACCCATGCCTCTTGGATGAGCTGGGAGTCACCAACTATAACCTTTTCTGATAAGATGGAGAACCGTCAAACTTCACCCTCTGTCCTGGAGTTACGTCCTCCAGACTATCAGATCCTGTCACCTGACCTGTCAATGGACTCTAAAGACCTCTGGGACTCGCCATCTGCCCTGCAATTACACCCTTAGTACTTTCAACTTTTCCCACTCAACCTGAAACTGAACCTGCCTCTGTGTTATGTCTCCTCTCAATTCAAGTGTGAGTCCTTTAAAAGCAGGGACTGTCTTCCTTTTCTATTTGTATCCTAGCAGTTAGCACAGTTCTTGGTCTGTAGTAAGGGCTACAAGGGGGAAACTGAGGGACCTAGTCTCCCGGCAGTCCACATTCCAGCTACCCTGTTCCTACAGTCTCCTCGTAAAATAAAGGTAATAAGGCATCTCTTTAATATGATGTCACACAAATGCAACCTCTATAGACAATTATTGAATGTAGAGAAGGGCTCCCTTTCCTTTCAATTGAATATGCCCTAGGTGTCAAAATACATGGTGATGGCTCTGGCCCCCACCCTCTAGTGTGGTTGGCTATTCTCCCATTTAATGACTTGCCTATTCTCTTTGGCTGTTCTAGATTCTTATTTCTGAGACTGCCTCTTAGGCCTCTTTCCCTTCTTTTTACTGTTTTCTTTGGTTCCCCTCAGCTGCTTCTTCCTCTCTTTGCAAGCTTCCCCAAAAAACAAGGCAGTATTCCTCTTAACTTAATTGTGAGAACCAATTGCTAAATTTTCAATATGAGCATCTCAGAAAATCCTAATCACTACAAATCAGGGGCTTGATTTGTTGTTTTCTCGATTTTCTAGACTCAAAAAGTGTTAATAATATAGATCAAATTGAAAAGTGAGTGCATACGTTTTTGCAGGGGGAGTCTGATTAAACATTTACTAATACGTTCCTGTTTTACTCTGTAAATATTGTTTGAGTTCAGCAAACGTTCAGTAGAAAGCTTAGGGGATGAGTTCATCATCAGACTAGAGGCTAATACTAGTCATAGTTGGCATTTATAGAGAGCTTTAAGATTTGCAAAGCTCCTTCTATCCCTGATCTCATTTGAGCCTAACTACGGCGCTGATCTTTTCCCAATCTTCCCCATAGCCAGGGCTGCCTCAGCTAAGGAAGGTGGGAAGGAGGCACTGTTTCGTTGGTTGAGAAGGAAGGACCTGGTGAACCCCAGCTGAGATTTCCTCGGAAACTGTATAAACACAGTCACTCCACAGCTGCCCCAGCCCCAGGACTGATAAAGGGAAGCGAGAGCCCAAGCTATCATCACATGGTTTCAAAGCAAAAAGTTCCTATTCCCCTTTTTTCTGCCTTTCCCTGATCCTCAAGATTCAACAGCTTTAACTTAAACTTAGTAGAAGATCCTTCAGGTCTAGAAAAATCTGAGGCCTTGGGTCAGTTAGCCACAAGAAGACAGACTCAGTTTTCCTATCACTTGTCTCTCTTTCTCTGGCTAGTGAAGCCCTATGATTATCAGGTCTGTTTGGCCATCCTGGACCCTCTCACTACACATGTGTGTGTGTGTGTGTGTGTGTGTGTGTGTGTGTGTGTGTGTGCGTGTGTGTGTAAAACTTCCCTACCTTCTATAACTAGGGAGGTCAACAGGGCTTTGCCCCAGGGCTCTGACATGGGAGGGGCATGATTCCCTCCTATGGCTTCTGGAGGCTCTAACATCTTCGAACCCTGTTGTTCTCTATAGTAATGAAAACCCTTGAAAAAAATAGTAAAACTTTTACTGAAATCTTTTCGTTTTTATGTAGCCTAAATTTCCCAGCATATCCCTCATCTTTTCTGTCCTAGTCATCCCTTATAACATGGAATTTTTTTTAAAAAGGGGTAAAAGACTTTAAAACCAGTAACAAACTATTAATGCATTGAAAAAAAATCTGACAATATTGGCAATGTTTCTCACCTGTAGAGTCACCACCTCTGGAAAGCAGCGGAGGCGGGTGTCATCTCATATCACAGCTTCAGGACCAACCCTGTCCTTTGTCATTTTGCAATGTTCATTTTTAATTGTTTTATGATTATTGCTCTATTTACTTTTTGTAGTCATTAAACATATTAAGCATATCTTGGCTCTGACTACTTCACTTTGCCTGCTTCTCGGCACTCATCCTATCTACTGTTTTTTACAGCACAATAAGATTCCATTACCCTCATGTACCACAGTTTGTTTAGGCATTCTCTGATCGATGGGCATTGATTGTTTCCAGTCCTTTACTACCACAAAAAGTGCTGCTATAAATATTTTGGTGTCTGTGGAGCCTTTCTTTTTTATCAATGACCTCCTTGCAGTTATAAAGCTACTGGAATCTCTGGGTAAAGGGTTATAGGTGTTTTAGCCACTTTATTTACATAAAGAAATGAACCTTTTAAAGGCAGAATCATAACTGTTTAGTAGAGGTAGGCAAAAGAGGACCAAGGATGTTTGACCGCTGGCGGATGTACATAATAAAACCTGGAGTGTGATGTCTTTCACTTTGATTTTGTTCTGGCCCAAAGGGCTATACAACCAGGCAAACCCTTTGACCCAGCAATATCACGACTAGGTCTGGATCCCAAAGAGATCAGAGAAAAGGGAAAAGAACCTATTTGTACAAAAATTTTCATAGCATCTTTTTATGGTGGTAAAGAATTGAAAATTGAGGGGATGTCCATCAACTGGGGAATGATTCAACAAGTTGTGATTGTGATGAAATGGTATTGTGCTATAAGAAATGACAAGCAGAATGGTTTCAGAAAAACCTGAGAAGACTTAAATGAACTGATGCAAAGTGAAGTGAGCAGAACCAGGAAAACATTGTACACAGTGACAGCAATATCATAACAATGATCAGCTCTGAGACTTAGCTATTCTGATCAAGTGATACAAGACAATTTTAAAGGACCCATGATGAAAAATGCTATCCACCTCCATCCATAAAGAGAACTGATGAATTCTGAGCACAAATTCAAGTATATACATATGTATACACATATATATGTATATATATGTGTGTGTATGTATATATGTATATACACATGTAATTACATGTAATTGGGAGCTATTTAATGAAATAAATAAAAATATATTTTAAAAATTTTTTAAAAGAACTACCATCTTAGAGCTGGAAGAGATTTTAGAACATAGACTTAAAATATAACATGAAAGCCAGGCTGGGTCTTATATAATTCAGAGACTGAAGGGAACTTAGAACATAAAATGTCAGGGCTGGAAGGAATTTTAAGATATATAATCCAGAGTTTGGAGGGAACTTAGAATATAACATGTCAAGAGCTAGGAGGGAGCACTGGAAGGGTCCTTCAAATATGGAATGTCAGAGCTGGAAGGAAACTAAGAACATAAAATATTAGAACAGATAATGTTAGAGCTGGAAGAGACCTTAGAACATAGGAATGTTAGAAGAGATAACGTCAGAGCTAATCAGAGACTAAAGATTGAAGAAACTTGTCCACAGTTGCACAGTGTGTTAGCTACTAAGCCAGCACTCAAATTCAAGGCTTCTGACATCAAATCCAATGGTCCTTTCACCACACCATGTTTCTTCTCCTGATGCCTAGACCCTAACACTAGGTTCTTGGCCACATCATGTTCTCCACTCCCCAAGCCCCATCTTGAATATGACAGTCAAATTTTAAACCTTCAGTTCCCAGCTCCTGTTCCTGAACTATACATTCAGGAAATGTTGATGGCCTTATTTCCTGGGGTACTTGGGAAAGGGGTGCTTGGAGTATAGTACAGGAACAGCTGCTCATACTGGAATACACCTGACTGGTGGAACCATTTGTCCCTCCATGTTGAAAATCTCTAACAACATAGCCCAATTTCCAGGCTACATTGTGCCCTAGAGAGTCAATGCCAGTATTGGGGGTCACCCAATAAGTCCATAAAGAGGCCATCTCGCATAGTAAGCTTGGAGTCAGAAGAGTTAGAAGTTCAAAACTCTCTCCCACATTTACTGGCTATGTGACACTAGGATTTTGCCCAAGCCTCAGTTTCTTCATCTGTAAGATGTGGAAATTTCTGGCATAAAAATTCTCCTTGTCCCATGCAGAATGGTGATTGTGAACTCTTGTGTAATTTAGAGAATCATCTAGAGACCCTGAGAGCTTAAATGAATGACCCATGATCACACAGCAAGCAGTGTCAGAGGCAGGCTGGCCCTCTTTCCACTAAGCCACACTGCTTTTCCTTATCTCCATCCTCCCCCCTCACTCATAGGAGGGACTCTTGCTTCAGCAGCCCCCTAGATTCCCATCCACCCTGGAATTTGTGGACAAAGAGTCCTGGAGATAGCAGGTTGGAGGCCCAGAATTTAAACTTGTGTGGCTGACAACCACAGCTCTCTGTCCTCCCACCATGGGAGAGGTTTTGCACGCGGTTTCGATCTCTCTGGGCACACCACAAGTTCTCCTGTGGTGTGGATGAGGTTTATGGGATGGTGGGCTCATTCATCGAAACCAAGAGGGGTTCACACAGACGTGGGGCACCAGTAGGAACAGAGAAGCACAGAATCACTGCAATCTCTTTGGAAAGCCTCCGAAGCTCTTATCTATTATTCATTCACCACCCACATTTGCTAAAGGCCCTCTGTTCTCCGAGACTCCTTGGCACTTGCTACCTTTCCCCCAGAGGCTCCTTTATTATGGATTCCTGCTGTAGCAACAGCCCAAGTTCTTCTGAGGCTTCCTTCAGTCAGTGGTCTTGGGCCTTGGTCATGATTTCCTCATAGGGATAGGGAATGAACCATTGACTTTATTGGTTTATACCTCAGGTTCCCCACCCCTGATTTACAGTATCCTACAACGATAATGAAAGGCACATTATAGTTTAAATTAAGGGCCCAAACTAATTGTCATCAGCAATTTTTTCCAGCCTCATCCCCCCATTACTACCCTGTATACAAACTGCCTGCCTTCCAGCCAAATTAGTCTAAGGAGCTTTTCCCATTTCCCTCACACCACACTCTTGACACTATGCCCTTACTCAGTTTCCTCATCTGCAAAATGAGAATGCTGAGGTTCCTTTCACCTCTAAATCTATGATCCTGCTCTTCCCTCCTGGGCAGCCAGGTGGCACCATAGTGCATGGAGTGCCAGGCCTGGAATGAGAAGACTCATTTTCCTAAATTCAAATCTGGTCTCAGACACTCACTAGCTGTGTGACCCTGGGCAAGTCACTTCACCCTGTTTGCTTCAATTTTCTCATCCGTAAAATGATCTGGAGAAGGAAATCGTAAAGCATTCCAGGATCTTTCTCAAGAAAAACCCAAATGAGGTCACAAAGAGTCAGACACGATTGAACGACAACTGTTCCCTTCATTTAGAACGCCCTTCTCCTACCATATCCACTTAAAACCTCAGATTCCCATCTATCCTACTTGTTGCCTATTTGAAGTCTTCCCTGAGGATTGTCCCTAACCCCCCCCCCCCCCATCAGAAATGACCTTTCCCACCTCTGGACTCTCAAGGCAGAGTCCTTAGTAGTCCATGGCCTGCTGGCTTCATCTGCAGTATGAACATTTCTTCCATCACTTTCTTATATCTAGACTATCAACAAAGCAATAAATCAAGTTCCGGTTTATCGATTTTGCCAATTTCTGAGGTTATGAAAATTTAACAACTGGCCCTCCACAACCAGTGGGAGCTGGCTCCTCTATGTATCTCCAAATGACATATTCATAACTATAAACAGAATTATAGAATTTTAGAGTTGGAAGAGGTCTTGGAGGTCATCAATGGGGTGCCAGAGGAGGGCAGTGGACTCAGAAGAGCTGAGTTCTAGTCCCATTCTTGCTATTCACCAGCTACACAACTCTGAACCAGACTCTTAACAGTTCAGAGCCTCAGTTTCATCTATCAAATGGGAAGGTCACCCCCCGTTCTGACAAGCCTACCAGATTGCTATGGGCCTCAGTTTCCCTCTCTGTAAAATGAGATTTTGATGACCTCTAAAGGCCCTTCATGCCCTAACATTCATAATCTTCTAGGATGTATCAGAGGAAATTATAGTTGCTCAAATACTTCGAAAATTGTAGCAGCACTGATCAAACTACCAAAGGAATATTTTATAGAGCTAGAAAAAACTAATAAAGAAATGCATCTGGAGGAACAAAAAGTCAAGAAAATAAGTATTTTAAAAGAAAAGTGTAAAGTATCATAGAACAAAAAGTCAAGAATCTCAAGAGTAATAGTGAAAAAGAAGTGGGAAAAGAGGCAGTGACAGTTACAAATGCAGGTAAAAATAAGTATTTTAAAAGAAAATTGTAAAGTACCATAGAAAATGGAGGGATTATGCCTAGGACTTTGGACTTGGAATTTGAAGGTACCTTCATCTATCTCCACCCCTTTGTTTTACAGAGGAGGAAGTTGAGATGCAGAGAGGTCAAGAGACTTTCACCGAGTCAGGTTGTGTTTGTCCCTCATTTTCAAAGAGGACCATGACATCAGGGAGATGATGACATGACTTGCAGTTGACTTTGATTTCAGTGAGGGAGGGCTGTGCAAAGTCACCAGGCTCTCTTTCTCCTCCAAAGCCATCTGGTTCCAGTGGCCAGACATTCACCAGGAAGACTGGAGATGACCCAGGAGGCAATGGGAGACCCCGGCCCTTTTAGGCTAAGACCTTTACATGTACTCACTTAGAGTGAGGTTAACGCCCATTCAGTGAATAGCCCTCTTTAAGAAGTGAGTCAAGGAATGGCCCACTTTAATTAGAAAAAAAGAAAAAAAATCAAACTGGGAGGGGAAGACCCTCAGGGTTGCTGGTCCAAAGAGACACGGTTACCATTGACATTCACTCTAAGCCAGGAGGGCCCAAAATACAGCCAATAAGTGGAGTTTGGGCAGGGACCTATTGTGGTCCAATCTATGAGCTTCAGAGTGAACAGGGCTCACAAGGGTAATAAATGATGGAGCCAGGATTCAATCTCAGGCCCTTTGCCTCCATAGCCAGCCCTGCTCTCTCTCTTCCTTCACTTCCTCTTCCTATCTCTTCCTTTTCCTCGTCCTCTCTTCTCTTCCCCCTTTCATGGTCTTTTCTTCTTCCTTCTTTTCTCAGTCTTCCAGTCATTTTTTATGGGACAGGTAGAAAAAGTCCTAAGACTCACAACTATCCTATCACTACTCTTTTATATTTTAAATGTTATATGTTTTTAATTTAAAATTTATATTTTTAGTGTTCTCTTATGCAGATGGTTAAAATGATTGCTTTTTATATAAAAGAATAAAAGTATTGGGATATAAAGTCATCTTCTATAGGCTCTATAAAGGAATTTTCAGGATCACTTCAAGGACAGGATGATAGGGATGTTATGTACCTAGTCCTGATTCCATATTTTGATTTCTTCTGATAAAGCTGTATATTTGGAAAGCTCTTCAAACTACACGTTGTTCAGTTTTTTCAGTCATGTCTGACTCTTTATGACCCCGTTTGGGGCTTTCTTGGCAATGATACTGGAATAGATTGTCATTTCTTTCTCCAGCTCATTTTACAGATGAGGAAACTGAGGCAAACAGGGTTAAGTGACTTGCCTACTACTACCACCACCACCACTGCCACCACCACCACCAGGGTCACACAGCTAGTAAGTGTCTGAGGTCAGATTGGAAGTGAGGAAAATGAGTCTTCTTGACTCCAATCCCAACGCTCTAACTACTGCACCACCGAGCCTGCCCTCCATAGCTTGGAGATTATGAGCATTTAATATGGCAACGCCAATTTAAAACATCCTTAAATTTTTATGGATCATTATGATGTCTGAGTAATTGTAGGCAACAGATTGTCTGTGATGATGCTTTGTTTTTAGTACGGTTTAGCTGCTGAATTCTCGAGGATATTTTAAGATCTGTACAGTTATTTGTAGTGTTAAGATTTATCTATTATATTTATTATTCATCTGGTTCTCATCTTTTTTATGGAGTTTGGATAAAAATGGGCCTGGGACAAGTTGCTATCTTGCTATTATCTAGAATAAATTAGAATCCCTCCCAACAAATTCAGGGATGAAACAAGGGTGATAGTTGCCATCACTTCTATTTGGCATAGTACTAGAGATGCCAGCTATAGCAATAAGACAAGAGAAGAAAATTAAGAGATTAATTTACTTCTGATTGACCTGTCTTGGTCTGTATTACATCACTGAGTGATTTAGAGCTGAGGATATCACTGACAAAAAGCAACAGAGAGATCTTGCCTGGAACTACTAAGATGTTTCTAACTTTGTTCCAATATAGCGCCAGAGCATAATGCCATACAAACACGCCTGTCTTCATACACATTTGGAGTTTTCGTGTCATGCACTCTTATGGCTAGCCTGCCTCAGTGTTCGGTGACATTTGTCCTGAAGCATTTCCAGGAAGTGGTTATTCATGTTCGGGGCTTGTATAGGTTACCTTCACACAAGGGAACATCGCCCACTCCATAGCCAAGCCAAGTCAAGCTGGTCATCACAAGCATTTCAAGTAGATCGAGCCTTCCCCGCTGTGCTGCCCCATCTATTTCTCTGACTCTTAGGAGCAGTAACGTCCCACTAACCAGAGTGCTAACCCAAGCAGCGGTTGTGCCAGAAGCTAATTTGCCAGCATTTCGGGGTTTCTGCTGAGGCTTCCTAGCTACAGAGAGGTGTCAGGGCACAGGAAGTCCTCACTGCACATTACCCTGACCTACATTCTAATATTTCGTAGTTGCCTTCCTACTTCTCCCCCTAACATGGGTGATAGGTTGGTCTTTGAAAGGGCTATTGTTACTACTAACTGTTGCTGCTGCTGCTGCTGCTAACTACTACTACTACCACCACCACCACCAGCACCACCACTACTATGACTACCACTATTATTCCCACTCCCACTCCTCCTCCTCCTCCTCCTCTTCCTCTTCCTCCTCCTCTTCCTCTTCCTCCTCCTCCTCCTCCTCTTCCTCCTCCTCCTCCTTCTCCTACTCCTACCACCACTGCACCATCAGTACTACTATTACTCTCCACCATTACTACTAGTTGTACTATTAACTACCACTATTTAGTCCAGTCCTAAAGCATTTGGGAGCTGCTTGTTCCTCTCTCACTCACCTTCCCTTCTTTTTTCCATCGTCCTCTCTTCTCTCCTCCCTCTGTTCAGAATCACAGAATCTCAGAGTCAGACAGGACCTCAGAGGACACCTAATCCATACCCCCAAAAGTATACCTTCTATAATGCATCGGCCTTTACTTGAAGATCTCTGATGCGGTAGGGCTCCCATCCCACTTTAAGATAGCTCTAAAGAGGAGGCAGCTAGGTGGCTCAGTGGATAAAGTACTAGGCTTGGAGTCAAGAAGATCCGAGTTCAAATCCGGCCTTAGATACTTACTATCTGTGCGACTTAACCTCTGTTTGTCTTAATCCCACTGGAGAAAGAAATGGCAAACCACTTCAGCATCTTTGCTAAGAAAACCCCATGGAGAGTATTAGTGTGCTATAGTCCACGGGGCCATGAAGAGTTCGATAGAACTCTGTTTGCCTCAGTTTCCTCATCTGTAAAATGAGCTGGAAAAGGAAATGGCAAACCACCCCAGTATCTTTGCCAAGAAAACCCCGCAAGAGGTCACAGAGATTCAGACATGACTAAAAAACGACGGAACAAAAGCAAAAATAATAAGGAAGTTTTCCCTGGCATCAAGCCTAAATGTGCCTCTGATCTCCAGTCATTGCTCCTACTTCTGCTTCCTGGGAATGAACCAAATGAATCTAATCCAGGGGTGAGGAGCCTGCGGCCTTAAGGCCACATGTGGCCTTCTAAGTCTTTAAGTGCAGTCCTTTTAAAAACTTGGGTTCAGTCAAAAGGCCGCACTTAAGGACATGGAAGGCCACATGTAGCCTTACAGCCGCAGGCTCCTCACCCCTGGTCTAATCCATCTTCCACCTAACTGCCTTTCAATAACTTGAAGACAGCCACCATGTCCTGCTAAGCCTTCTCTTCTCCAGGCTAAATATTCCCAAATTGCTTCAGTCGATCCTCATATGTCATGGTCTCGAGTCCTTTGCCATCCTGGTTTGCCCTCCTTGGAACACTCTTTAACTTCTCAATATTCTTCCTAAAAGTGAACCTGGTAGTCCCATGTGGTGTGAGTTGGGCACGGTGCAGCAGCATTGCCACATCTCCATTTCTGGAAGGCGGCCACTTTTAGCGTAGCTCAAGATTACTTTAGTGTTCTTGGTTCCCATATTGGCTTATGTTGAAAATGCAGTCACCTAAAAACCTTCAGATCATTTTCAGACAGACCGCCATCTAACCATCTTGAGCTCATGAAGTCAATTCCTCAAAATCCATCTTACATCTGATCCTAATCAGTCAAGACCAATGCTGTAGCCCAGAGGTGTCAAACATGTGGCCCCCAGGACACATGGTCCCCAACACTCCTGGGTCCAGCCTGGACCAGACGAAAATGTAGTTTCTCTTCTACGTCAATATGCGGTCCACAGAGATCCTTCTGTAGAGTTTGGCGACCCCCATTTCTATCTGAGTTTGACACTTCTGCAGTAGCCTGTCCAGATCTCTTAGGACCCTTACTCTCCTATCCAGTGTGTCAACTACTTCCCTTAGTTTCATGTCTTCTCTGTGAATTTTGTTTATGTGTTGTCTATGCTTTTGTTCAAGTCACTGAAAAAAAATGTTAACCAGCATGAAGGTGAGCACAGATTCCTTGGCTGCTCCCTTAGAGACCACCTGCCATGTTGACGCCAAACCATTAATAATAATTTTTTTAGTCTGGCTATCTAATCAGTTACAGATTCATCTACTCTTGTGTAGCCCACATCTCTCCATCTTTTCCACGGGAATAGCAAATATAATCAAACACTGCACTAAAATCTAGATAAACCATGTCCATAGCCCTCCTCTGAGCTATCTGTTCAGTAACCCTGTCACAAAAGGAAATAAAGTCAGTTTGGCATGACCTTTTCCGGATGCTTTGGGATCACCCCCATCCTTTTCTTCTTATGCTCTAAAATTTCCCCAGGAATTGAAGTCAAGCTCACTGGCCGAAAGTTTCCTAAATAATGATAATAATGAAAGTAGTCATAATAGTTCACATTTATATACTGTTCTATGGTTTGCAAAATGCTTTACAAATATTTCATTTTATCCTCACAACAACCCTGTGTATGACTATATCACCTCCATTTTACAGATGATGGAACTGAGGCAGAGGGCAGTTACAGTGGCTTGCCTATGGTTGCAGCAGAGGCTGGATTTGAATCTAGGTCTTCCTACTCCAGGACCAGCACTCTCTCCTCACGTCACTTAACCGACTATTTCTCCTCTACGTGTCTCGGTTTCCCTTCGGTAAAATAGGGCTAGCGATATACCTGCCTGAAAAGTTAACGTAAGTAACGCCTCACTCAAATCAGATGTTAGACATTTTTAAAACCCTGAAGTCTAGAAGTAATGCTCCATAATGAATAATTCTAAACAATAGTTCTCAAATGACTTCCGCCTGGATAGACAGCTGGGTTCTAGGGGAAATTAGCAAGTTTCAAATTTAAAGGCCTAGGCTCAGTAACCACACCTGTTTCTAACCTCTGTCCCGTCTATCAGCCTAGTAACCTGATGAAAAAAGGAAATGAGGTTAGTCTGGTATGACCGACTTGTTATTGGTGAACCTAGGCTGGCTTACAGTAACCACAACTTCCTTTTCCAAATGTTTATAAGTCATCTCTTTAAATACAGGTTCTTAAAAAAATGAACTGTGAGTACTGTGTAATTATAATGACTAAAAACTTAGCCCTGGAGAAGAGATGAGAAAATACAGCTCACTCCCCTCTTTGCAGAGGCCAGGGGCTGTAGGTATGGACTATTGCATATATTGTCAGAACCGACCAACACGTTGGCGAGTTTTACTGAATTACTTTTTTTCCTCTTTTAATTTTTTTTGAAGTGATTTTTTTATGCTCAGGTCACTTTATACTATGAAACGATTCAACATCACAAACAGGTGTAATTTTTATCAAGAGAAATGACGTTAAAAATAATGCATTCCCTCTACTTTGCTGCTGCATCCTAGGGCCCATGGGCCTCTCCATCTGACTTGCAGCTGAAGTCTCGCTGGTTAGAATGTGACACCCCTGAGAGCTGGGTTCTGTTTGTAATCCCAGAGCTCAGCGCTGTGCTTCCCACAGAGTGAGGGTTTAGCAATTCGTTTTTCATTCATTCCTTTGCTCTTTGGTCTTACCATTGATATTATTTTTATAAAAATGTATCACTCTGTTACCACCAGTTACCCTGGATTTCATCTTTTGTGTTTTAGAAGTTTAGATTGCTCCATATGTTCTCAGTGCATGTCTCTTTAGACATTTCCTGCTTTTCTTCCTCACTGGAATAATTCATAGGTACTCCATCTTTGCCTGGAATTCACTGTTGGACTACCTAGCTCTGCCTTCCATTTAATCAGTTCTTTGTGATTGCCTCTACCTGGCTGAATTCACCGTAACTCACTGTACTCCTGCCTGACTCAGTGAATTCACCCTGATTCCTTTCTGTCTGATGCCACTCACCATGGAGAACAACAATGGTGAAAACAAAGGCCGTGTCCAGCTGAAAGGACTTTAGAAAATTTTGGAGAATGAGACAACAGAACATAGCTGGGCATAAAAACACACCTGTTCATGGATCAGTTGCATGGGGTCACTTGAGATCATTTTTGATCATTCATATGATTTGCTTATATATATTTTGTACATGTGGACAGCTAGGGGACATGTACATAGAGCTCCGGACCTGGAGTCAGGAAGACTCCTCTTCCTGAGTTAAAATTTGGTCTCAGACACTTATTAGCTACGTGACCCTGTGCAAGTCACTTAATCCTGTTTGCCTCAGTTTCCTCATCTGTAAAACGAGCTGGAGAAGAAAATGTCAAAGCACTCCCATATCTTTGCCAAGAAACCCCCAAATGGGGTCACAAAGAGTCGGACACATCTAAAAAACCGACTGAACAGCAACAACATTTTGTACATGCTTGTAAATGTGCATGTTCTCTCTCCCAATAGAATGTAAACTCTTTGACGGTAGGGAGTAATTCGTGTTTGCCTTTGAATACCCCGTACCTTGAACACATAGTATTTGCTTAACAAATGTGTGCTGAATGATGTTGGGTCATGAATGGATGAATTAACTAACTAGTTAAAAAAACATTTATCAGTGAGTGCTTTCTATGTGCCAAGTAGACAATTAAAAAAAGGCGGTCCCTGCCCTTAAGGAGCTAGCTTTCTAATAGGGAGTTGTGACCAGAAAAGGGTATGTTTTGTTTGGGGGAGGGTAAAAAAAAAGTAGGGGTGCTGGGAGGGAAGGGAGGTAAAGCAGATTAGAGATGATGAGATGGCCTGAGGGAACGACTCAAAATCTTTGAAGTTGGGAATACATGAGATCAGAGAGACAGACAGACAGAGAGGCAGAGAGGAAGAAAAGGGGAGGGAAGGAAAGGATAAAATCTTGAGGGATATCCACATGAAGGCAGAGAGCAGAAAGAAGTTGAATGAGTAAAGGAAACAGAGGAGGAATGGTCAAAGAGGTAAGAGGTGGGAGAAACGATATGAATTCGAGGATAGCCCTGGCTCTGGCTGGGAGTGCCAACAGCATCCAACGTTGTAAAGAGATCAAGAAGGATGACTGGATTTCTTAATAAGGGGGACATCCCTTGGAGACTTAAGTTTCAAGAAAGAGATGGGAATAGAAGCTTCATTACAGACCTAAGGTGTGAGTTGGTGGTAGGGAAGTGAAGGCGACAAGAGCCTCTCCTTTTTCAAACACCAGCTCTTCTGTTTACCACTTTTGTGACCTTGGAGAAGTTTACTTAACTTCTCTGGACTTCAGTTTCCTTGTATAGCAACAACAGCTAGCATTTATAGAGTACTTTAAGATTTGCCAAACACTTCTTCACAAATATCTCATTTTGTCCTCACAATAACCCTGGGAAATAAGTACTATAACTGTCTCCATTTTACAGGTGAAGAAACTGAGGCAGACAGAGGTTAAGTGACTTGCCCATGGTCACACAGCTAGTAAGTGTCTGAGGCCACATTTGAACTCAGCTCTTCCTGATTTTAGACCCAGCAGCTCTATCCACTGTGCTACCAATGAAATGGAAATATATTTTTAAGCACCTGCAATGGGCCAATCACTGGACTAAACGGACTAAGCACTAAACATACAAACAGAAAATTAAGGCAGTGCCTGTCCCGAGAGAGCTCACATTCTAACTGGGGAAGACAACACATAAAGGAGCGTTCATAGTCAGCTCATGACAGATGGAAAAGCCAGGTAATCCTTAGGCAGGGAAAGCAGCAGGGCAGATGGCAAGGCCTCAAGAACCTTTGGGAGTAGTGGTAGGGTCGATGGTCCACTACCAGGAGGATGGTGTTAAGCAGGGCCCTGGATACCTCCAGCAGATGTAGGGGATATGTAACTTAGCATCCAGCTGACAATGGGCTTCCTGAGCCTGGTGGGAACTGGGCAATGGGGGTTAGTTTAGAACGATGATGAGCTTTCAATCCAATTACAAGAGAGATAAGACAATAATCCAAGGGGGCATCAGAATCTAGAGATTTTTAGGATTGGGGTTCTGAATATATTTATGGCAAGAAGAGGACAAACCAGTAGAGAGAGGTATAAATAGAGACCAGAGAGGACTAGAGGCTATGCCCTATGTGGAAGGGGATGTCCGACTTAGAAAAGAAAAGGCTTATGAGGGATGGAGTGGGGGGAGGGGGGAAAGTACACATTCGAAGGCAGCCATGTGGAAAATAAACTAGAGTTGTTCTGTGTGGCTCCAGATGGTGAGGCCAGGACCAGTTGCAGGGAGACGGACTTCAGTCTACTACAAGAAGAAACTTTCTGACAATGAGAGCTGCCCAACAACGGAACATAATGTCTCTGAAGGTGGTGTGCTCCTCAGAGTTGGAGGTTTATCTGAGAAAGATGAATGACCACTCATTAGGAATGCTGCAGAGGGGATTCATGTTTCTAATGGGGTATGGACAAGATATTCACCACACTCTTTTCTCATTATGTGATTTTTTGATTTGACTTGGTCTTTTCTGAAAGGCTGGGTGAGATTTAGGATTGAGCTTCTCAGGTAGCATGGAGGATAAGAAGGGTCATTTTTATCACAGTGGGTGGTGAGGGCAATCACAGTTGAGAGAGCTAAAGGTAGAAGAGCTTAGAATTGCTTCTTATGGATGCTAAGGAGGTTGTGCCTTAGATGCTGGGTAGGAGAATGGGTGTGATCCCATTCAATTTAATTCAATTCAGTTCAATTAAACAAGCATCTGTTAAACACCTATTATTTGACAGGTTGGGGATACAAAACCAAAAATGAAACAATCCCTGTCCTAATGGAGTTTTCTTTCTACTGGGAAGGAGGGAAAACAACACATGCACAGATAAGTAACCAAAACAGGTATAAAAATAAATACAAAGGAATTTGGGGGAGGGCAAACTTAGGGAATCAGCAAAGGCTCTAGAAAAAGGTGGCACTTGAGTAGAACCTTGATGGGAACTAAGAGTCCAAAGAGGCAGGGATAAGAAGTACATTCCAAGCATGGGAGCAGATGATGGAATGTCATGTAAAAGGAACAGCAAATAGACCAGAACCTAGAGAGCACTGGGGGTGTAATATGTAGTCAGCCTGGAAAGACAGGCTAAAGCCAGATTGTTGAGGGCTTTAAATGCAGGAGGACTTTTAATTTATCCTGGAGGTATTAGTCACTGAAACATCTTCATCAAGTGAGTGATATAATCATATCTATACTTTAGGTTGGTGGTTGTTTGGAGGATGGTTTGGAGAGGCTAGAGACTGGAGGAAGGGAAACCACTTGGAAGATTGTTGTAATAGTCTGGGCAAGCAGTGATAAATCTAGTGAACTAAGGTAGTTGTTATATGAGTTGAGAAAATGCAGGAGATATTGTACATACAAGAAATACTATGGAGGTAGAATTGACAAGACTTGGTAGCTGACTGGATATTGGGGGTGGAAGAGAGTGAAAAATGGAAGAATGTCTTAGGTTGTGGGCCTGCGTAACCAAAAGAATGGTAGTGCCTTTTGATGGAAAGAGGGATATTAGGAGAGGAATTGGTTAAAGAGAGATATTAAGTTCCACTTTGGATATTTTGAGTTTGAGATACCTATGGGACACCTAAATGGAGATATCTAGCAAGAAGTTGGTGGTGCTGGATTGTAGTGTGGGAAAATAATAAAGGCTGAAGATATATCCTCGGGTTGGATCATTGGGAGCTGATGAGATCTTTGAAAGATAGTCTAAAAGGAAAAGAGAAAGGTCCGGGGCAGAGCCTTGGGATTTACTCATGTACAGGGGGTAAGGACGTGGATGATGATTGTATAAAGGAGACTGAAAAAGACCAGTCTGACGGGGATGAAGAAAACCAGGACAGAGAAGGGAGGAGAAAGTGTCTAGGAGGATGGAATGGTCAATAGCTTCAGAAGGTAAAAATAAATAAGAACTGAGAGAAGGTGGTTGGATTTAGAAATAAAGACAACATTTGTGATTTTTGAAGAGAGCAATTTCAGTTGAATATTGAATTTGGAAGCCAATTTACAAGGGGTTGGGAAATTAGTGAGAAAATTGAGAATTTTTTCTGGAAGTTTGTTTGGGAAATGAAATAAACATGGGGGTATAGCTTAAGGGGATAATAGGGCCAGGTAAAGTTGTTTGCTTGTTTTTTAAGATGAATGAATAATGAATTAATGAAGAAAGATTCATTTATTTAGTACTGTGCGCAAGCCCTGGGACACAAGTAGAAAAACTAGAAAAGACAGTCTCTGCTCTTAAGGAACACACATTTTATTAGTAGGGGGCAACATCTATAAAATGTTTCAGCTATAAGTCAAATGAAAAGACCTAGTGGTCTTCAGGGTACAGATGCAAAGGAGATTGCACTATATCTTCTTTCATTTAATTTCTATCGATAAAATTATATCTGTATCTTATGTTGAACCATTTGACAATGCTAAGGATTTTGGAGATGAAACTTCCTTTTCTGGCTACAAGCACCTGCAGAGGCAGTTGCCAGGTCAAATATGTCCCTCCTCTGAACAACAACTTTGGGGGATGGTCTGAAACAAGGCTGGAGACCTAGTGGGAGGTTGCACCAAGGTACTGGCATTTACCTCTCTCAGCGGCAATTGGTTCAGTGTTGATGTTGTTGGAAGTAGGATAGTGTGATCCTTCTCCAAAGGGGCTGCTACCCTGGATGATGTCAGTGGGAAGGGGCTGGAAGCAGAGCTAATGGTCTCGGGGAGTGCATTGTTATTCCCCATGTTCTTGGGGGCAGGATCCTGTGTGAACTCCACCAAGGTCTGAAGAGAAATGGTGTTTGAAGTGTTGGTGGTTGTCTGACCCAATTGGCACATACTGCCTCCTTTCTCTCCTTCCCTAGCTACTTCAGCTAGAGTAACTTGGTGGCCCTTAAGTTGGAAAGATGGAGAAGATTCCTTATATGATAAAAAAAAACACTGCTGAGAAAACTGGAAAGCATTCTGGCAGAAGTTAGATTTAGAACAGCAGCTTATACCACATGCCATAATAAACTCAAAATGGATAAATAAACTCAAAATGGATATGTCATCATAAAAATAAGTTAGGACCATATCAGGTATGTTGTTAGATGCACACGTTTTATAGCTATAGCTAGTGCTGAATTTTAAAACAAACAAGGAATAGAAGCAATAACAAAAGACAAAATAGATAATTTTGGTTACTTGTAATTGAAAAGCTTTTGTAGGAACAGAATTAATGCAATTAGGATGAGAAAGGAAGTAATTACTTGCAGAAAGTTTTAGTATCAAATATCTCTAAGGTTTTACATCCAAGAAATATGAGCATCTGACAGAAATGTAGAAGACCAAGAGCCATTCACCAATGCATAATGGTGAAAGGATATGAACCAGAAATCCTCAAAAGAACTGAAGACTATTAAAGACTATTGACAATTATATCATACTCCAAATTACCAACATTAAGAGAACTACAAATTGAAACAACTCTGTGGTTTCATGTTATGCCCAGAAAATTGTTGAAGATGACAAAAAGATGGTAGTAGTTAATATTGGAGGGTTTGTAGAAAACCAACTACACAAACGCAGTTGTGAATTAATGACATCATTCTGCAAAGCAGTTTGGAATGAAGTAAAGAAAATGACTAAAATGCCTATGCCCTTTGGTCCAGAGATCCCTCTGCTAAGCATATGCCACAAGGAGATCATTTAAAAAAGAAAGCTCCCATCTACTCCTCCAAATTTATAGCAACATTTTTTTGTAGTAGTAGTAAAAAACTAGAAACAAAGTAGGTGCTCACCAACTGGGGGATGGCTAAACAAAGTGTGGTATGTCAATGGAATGGAATATATGCTGAGTTGTAAAGAACAATGAATGCGATTGAGGATGGATGGAGAAGCCCAAGAAAACTTATATGAACAGAGGCAAAGTAACATAGAATCAGGAAAACAATAGATTCAAGGACTAGAAAAACAATATACATAATGATTTTAAAACATTAATAAGAAGAACAAGTGAGAAACAATTGAAACTGAATATTATGAAATTATGGACTCCAACTTGGCCATTGAAATGGTATGAAACACGAGCTGTCTCTTCACTCTATTTTGTTGCAGAGGTAGGGGGCTATGGGTGTATAACACTACATATAATTTATTAGATATCTTGGTTACTTTGGCTGAACTATTTTTCCTTCTTTTTAATTTTTTAGCGAGTTTTTATTGAAGTCTTTTGTTTTTTTTTTTTTACATCACCATAATTTTCCTCAATAGCCTTCTCTATTTCCTTCCTAGAGATGTCAAAGATGTGTGAAAATAAATATAACATATAATACTTTGTGAACCTCCCACCTCTGCAAGGGATTGGGACAGGAATGTTTTCTCATTTCTCTTCTTTTGAGCTATGTTTGTTATTTATAATTTTGCAGCATTTGCTTGAAATTTTTATGGTTGTTCTTTCCATTTACATTGTTGTGGTCATTATGTATTTTGTTTTCTTGGCTCTAATTATTTTTAATCAGTTCATATAAATTTTTTGATGCTTCTCTATATTCATCATACTCATAATTTTTTACAGCATAGTCTTATTCAACTAGATTTATCTACTGAAATTTGTTTAGCCATTCCCCAGTCGACAGGCATTGACTTTGTTTCCAAATTTCTGCTATCAGAAAAAGCGATGCTAGAAATATTTTGGTGTACATGGGTACTTTTTTCTTAACAATGGCTTCCTTGGGATATAAACCTAGGAATGGACTCTCTAGGTCAAAGAATACAGACACTTTAATCCCCCTGTTTGTATAATTCCAAATTGCTTTCTAAAATAATTGTACATGACTCACATCTCCACCAATAACGCCCTAATGTTCTGATCTTCCCCAAACCCCTCCAATATTGATCATTCTCATATTTTGCCACCTTTGCCATTTAAATTCTCCTGACTCATTTTTAAGTAATTAAACCCCCCTATTCTTTTTCATATGAGCTTCTCTCTAACTAGATCTCCCATGTCCTCTACCTGTTGTTGATTTTTTGAACCTAAGTTTGGGACTTTACATTCACTTTCACTGATTGTCATCTGTAAGTGAGATCTGGCCTATCATTTTAGCCCATTGAGATCTCTTTGGATCTTAATTCTGTCATTCAACAATTTAGTTATTACTGAATTCAACTCAATGTAAAGTGTCCATCCCTGAAAGGCAGGGATTCTTTACCTGGAGATCATGAACTTGGATTCTTTTTTTTAATACTTTGATTACAGCATTTTAATATAATTTGCTTTCTTTTAATCCTATGTATTTTGTTTTATGCATTTAAAAATATTGTTCTGATAAGGGAGTCCATAAGCTTTACCAGCATGCCAAAGGGTTTCATGATACATAATAATAGCACAGGCCATCCCATATGCATGGAACTCATTACCACCTCATCTCTGCCTCTTTGAATCCCAGGTTTCCTACAAAGTTTAGTCCAAATAACACCTTCTACAGAGGCCTTACCTGATCTCCCCCAGTTGCTAATGCTCACCTCAATTACTTTGCCTTTATTTTGTATATGTCTTGTACACATTTATAGGTGCACATGTTGTTTCTTCCCACAGGGCAGGGACAATTTCTTTTTGGTCTCTGTAGTCCCAGGCACATAGTGGGTGTTTAATAAATGCTTATTACTTGATTAATAGCTAATAATTCCACCACGGTTTAGGGTTTACAAAGAACTTTTCACACATTATCTCATTTGATCCTCAAAGAAAACCTTGAAACATAGGTACTGTGGGTATTAACCATGCCTGTTTTGCATATGGAGAAACTAAGGTTCAGAGAAACTAAATGATTTGCCATAGTGACATAGCTAGGAAGGGTCTAAGGTGGGGCTCTCCTAACTCCCTTTCAGACACTCCTTCCTCTACCAAATCACCTCTCGGATAAAAAGAAGGAACAGACACAGTTATTTATACTCAACAAGATCGAAGTCTAGTGAGGGAGATGAAATAAGGGCTCTAAAGAAACAGGGCCCACTCAGGGTAATTTGAGCAGCCCACTCAAATACTGGGTACCAAGGGAGCAATAAGATTATAAGAGGGATCCCCTGCTTCTGGGGAACTTGAATTTTTCATTCCTAGGCATACCAAGAGGGGGAAGGTGGGAGTGATCTCTCACACCCATCACCTACCGATGACTTATTAGAACAGGAATGGCTGGCATTTGGAATTCTTGGCCTCAAGAGGCTGGTTATTTGGGAGGTCAAGAGAGGCTAATGCTTCCTTCAAGGAGCCATACCCTAGATCTCAGAGCTCTAAGTGACTTTCCATAGAGTGTATGGTCCAGCTTCCTCTTTTAGCTCCATGCTACAGACAGAGGTAACTGAGGTCCGGTAAGGATGTGTCTCCCACTATGTATGGCGAAGGGGTGGAGGTGAGGATTAGAAGCCAGCTTTCATTTAGCAAAATTGTGAAGTCCTCAAAATTTGTCTTGGATACCTGACACCTTTTTTAGGGCTCTCTCTATCCCAATGGTCCAGTCAGTCCGGCCTTCTTACTACTTCTCATCCACAGTACTCCATTGTGAATTGGCTATCTCCCAGGCCTCATCTCTGTTTCTTGGCAGCTCCCCTTTCCTTTAAGACTCAGTTCAAGCGCTACCTTCTACATGAAATCTTTCCCCAGTTAATACTGCCCTCCTCCAAAGTCCCCCTGGTATTTATTTTGTATATGCTTATAGATGCACATGTTTTATAAGCTCCTTGAGAATAGGGACTATTCCACAAACAAAACACTCCATGTGTCCACTCTGGGCATTTACGCTGGCTGTCCTCCATTCCTGGAATGCTCTTCTTTCTCATCTCTGCCTCCTGACTTTTCTGGCTTTCTTCAAGTCCCCAAATCCCATCTTCTACAAGAAGCCTCCTCCAAATCCTCTTAATTCTAGTGCCTTCCCTCTGTTAATTATTTCCTATTTATTCTCTATATAGCTTGTTTGTATATATTTATTTGCCCCCACTAGACCATAAGCTCCTTTGAGACGGGGAAATACTTTCTGCCTCCTTTTGTATATGCTTAGTACAGTTCCTGGCACATAGTAGGAAGTTGATAAATGTTTATTGATTGAGTGATTAGCACTAACACAGTGTGTGTCACCCAGTAGGAGCTTATTGTAACCAGGCTTCCAACCTAGTCTGGGGCACTTACATGAAGGCGGTATGCTAGAAGAATGATTTGGGATTGGTGGAGAGAATGCCAAGGTGATACTGTGTATAGACATGCAACTCTTACTTAATGAATGCTTGTTGAGAAATTTAATGATTAATTAATTCCTTCCCACAGCTTCTGCTGCCCCTTCCACTCTCCCTCCACACCCTGGCATCACTCCCATGCCCCATGGTGGGGTCTTTCTCTCAGTCAACTACTAATTAATCCTAATCCTAAGCTATTGGCTGAATATGGCTTAAGATGCTCTGCTTCCCGGAGTATTAGGATCTCACAGAGGACTCTGGGAAAGCCAAAAACCTCTAAGGCTTGAAGTAATGAAATTTTAACAGTGGAATTTCAGGCACTGTGGCAGCCAGTGGAAGAAAAATTTTGGGGCAGACAGGTTCTGCCTGCCACCCACTCCTAAATCACAATACATAGGCAGCTGGCGATTATACCCACATTTAAGGTTGACCCTACTAACCCACACTGAAAGCAGAAAGAGATGAATGGAATAAAAAGAAATCAAAGGGTATGTTTACTTTTAGGCCTCTCTCCCCCACCCCCCTTTTTCTAGTTATCTATCAGACCAAGCAGAGATCACTCCACTTTTTCATCAAATCAGCTTCCACTCCAGGCATGGGGGAGGGTAAAGCTTTCTAAAAATACTCTCGAGCCGTCATGTTGGATAACATCAGTGTCTGGCTGGGAGTAGGGATGCTGCCCGCCTCGTTGCCTCTGATCCCTCTGAGGATCTGCCCTTTGCTCTTCTGCTCCACTGGTCCATTCTAAAGGCCCCCCTGAGGAGATTTCCATGAAGCTTGGATAGCTAAGACCTGAGAGCCTTGTGCTTTAAATCCACCTTTACCAAGTCCTCTAGGATTAAGGGGTTCTGGAGAGAGTGAGAACTCCCTGCAAAGACAACCTGGATTCTGACCCCACGGCATCTGGTTTGCCTGGCTCCCCATTCATTGGCACGTGAGAGAAATGAAATGTAACACATTGACACGAAGGCATCTGCCTTTACTGAATCATAAGATGTCAGTGCTGGAAAAGGCTTTAAGAATCATTTCATCTCCCTCCTCCCAATCAGCCAGGATGGATCCAATCAGTTATCCAAAAAGTGTTCTTTTGATGTCCACAGTATCTTTTGCATCTGTCCCCTTCTCTCCTGCCCAACAGCTACCAGCCTAGCTCAGGCCCTCATCACCTCTCACATGGATTAGCCTCCTGACCAGCCTGCCTGCCTCAAGTGTCTCCTTGTCACATTCAGCCTCCACACAGCTGCCAAAATTATTTTACTTAAATGTAGATCTGATCATGTCACCCGTGAGGATTCAACGTACTCCAGTGGCTTTCTCTCGCTTCTGGGATCAAAACTACATTCCTCTCTTAGGATGTTAAAGCCCTCTACAACCTAATCTCATCCTACCTTTCCAGCCACATTAAGCATTATCAAACCCTTCTGTGCCCTTGATGGTTCGGTCACGGTGGCCTTCTTTCTATTCCTCACACAGGATACTCCATCTCCTTTCTCCATGCTTTTGCAATAATTATCCCACCTGACCCCAATCCCTGGAACGCCCTTCATCCTCATCTCTACCTCCTGGAATCCCAGGCTTCCTTTAAGACTCAGATTAAGTATCATATTCTGCATCAGACCTTTCCTGGTTCCCCATCCCCTCTCCCCAGCTTCTAGGGCCCTTCCTCAACAAATTACCTCATATTTGCTTCATATGTGTTTTGTATACACATACACACATATACATGTGTCTGTGTGGGGAGAGAGGGGAGAGAGAGGAGAGAGGAGAGAGAGAGAGAGGGAGAGAGAGAGAGAGAGAGAGAGAGAGTCCAGTTGGGGTACAAGCTTCACAAAGGTAGGTTTTGTGTCCTTGGCCTCAGACACTTACTAGCTATGTGACCCTGAGCAAGTCATTTGAACCTGTAACCTCATCTGTAAAATGCACTGGAGAAGGAAATGTCAAAATCACTCCAGTGACTTTGTTAAGAAAACCCCAAACGGGGTCCCAAAGAGTTGAACAAGACTGAAAAAATGACTAACAACCACCACCTCGCACAGAACTTGACACATAGTAGTTACTTAATAAACATTTGTTGATGTATTATTGATTTCATTATTCATTAACCATTTCATTATTCAGAGGAAGAAACTGAGGGTAAGAGGGAAGGCTTATGATCCCCAAGGTTATACAGGGGATGGTGTCAGCGTTGAGCTTAACGCTCGTATTCCCTGATTTCCAGGCTAAGCTTCCATAGCATTCCTTTGCCAAGAGCCAGTCATTTTAGAGAAGGGTGCCAGTCATGGGAAAGGGTGGAGCAGGAGGTGGGGAGAGGGGGCTGAGTCCAATATGACTATCTCCTTGAATCATACCAAGCTGCTCTTTGACGGCCCCCACCTTGTGTCCCCATCTCCAAGTGGGGATCTAAAGGCCCCCTCTGAGGAGGTTTTGATGAAGCTAAGACCTGAGAGCCCTGTCTTTTCTCAGAACCTCAGGGACAGAAGGAACATCAGAGGTCGGTGAGTACAACCTGTAACTGGAACAGGAATCCACTTGATCAAAGCCCAGACAAATGGCTATTTGTTTGAAGGCCTCTAGGAAGTGGGGGATCTATTGCTTCTGGAGACAGCCCATTCTGCTCTGGGATAATCGTTCCTAATTATTAGGAAGATGTCTCCCTCTGTTGCCCCACCGGAATCTACCTGCATTTCCATCTTCACTCATTGATAATAATTCAACCCCCTTCAGGCCAAATAGAACAAGTCTACAAAGCTCTTATTTACTCAAGCCAAATCTGCCCAGAGCATCTTCTTCCTATTGTGTCCCCCTGTGAGTTCTGTCCTCTGGGGTTAAGCAGAAAGACAACAACAACAAAAAACAACAGCGAAATCCCCAACATAAGACAGCCCTTTGGTCACTTGAAGATAGCTATCATGTGCCCTTTCTCTTACGCCCCATTTTTTCCTCTCTCCAGAGACTCATGGACGAATGACTATTTGTTATTGCTTCTGCTGAGTCAGAGTTTCTTAGCCTTTTGAGGGGTCATGCGCCCCTTTGGCAGGCTAGTGAAACCTATGGACTTCTCAGAATCCTGTTGCTGATATTCCTAATGGGAGGAAATACTAAATTTCACTTGTGCAAATAAAAATGTCATTTTTTTTCACTCCAAGTTCATGGACCTCCTGAAATTATACACGGATCACTTGGGTGGGTGGGGGAGAATGGGGT
The DNA here is from genome assembly GCF_011100635.1 of Trichosurus vulpecula. NCBI lineage: Eukaryota > Metazoa > Chordata > Mammalia > Diprotodontia > Phalangeridae > Trichosurus > Trichosurus vulpecula. Next base: position 149,829,281 of record NC_050581.1, read on the forward strand.
AGTCCCCAGATCCCAGGTTAAGACCCCCTGCCCTAAGAGATGTTACAAAGCTGCAGCATCAGTAGGGTGTGTTAGGATAGGGGAATGCCTACAGGGAAGTTAGTTCACTCCAACAGGAATGGCTTCATTGAACCTGGCCACTTCTTCCCTTTCAGTTCTGAGAGTCAAGGTCCCTCTAGCAAGCCCTGACAAGCAGTGAAGCCGGCAAAAGGCAACTGGCCTGACTTGAATTTCTGAGCTCTGCCCGAGTCCCTTTGATTCGCCTGATATGGAGGTGGATGGAGGTGAGTTGAGTTGGCTCAGAGAGATGGAGCCGCTCTGTTGGATCAGCCCTGGTTCTGAGATAGACGATGGTCTCGGCAGCACCAGGAGCTAGAGGCTCACTGAGAAAAGCTCCTTAATGCAGGGGAAAGAACACCGGGCTAGGTAGGAGTCAAGAGACCTGAATTTGAGTCCTGCTTCCTCTCCTTAACAGCTGGGTGCCCATAGGCATGTTCCTTCCTCTCCCCAAGTCGGATTTTTCTCACCTGTAAAATCGGCGTAATAATGCTTGCTCTCCCTGCCTCACAGAGTCGTCGTGAGGCTCATATGAGAGAGCGTGTGCGATATGTTCTTTAAACCTTAAAACACGACACAGACGTCACATATAAATATTCTTCCTCAATTTTAGCCTCTGAGTTTGACTCCTCCCTCCTCCCACTCTAAGATGGTCCGGTTTTATTGAAGCTTTACGTCTGGCTCACAGCAGGTGCTTAATAAATGCTTATCCCCTTCCCTTCTCTTCCTCTGTAGCCTCGGTTTCTCTTAGCACCTACCTCCCGGGGTCGCTGTGAGGACTAAATGAGATATTTGTGAGGTGCTTGGCAAACTTTAAAGCGCCGTACGAATGTTAGCGATCATCATTATTACTTATTATCCTCTTATTAAGGGAGGCCACACACACATAAATAAACGTACACGAAACAAGTACAAGGGCATCTGGGGATAGCAAGGAGGTGTCACGTAAAAGGTGATGTCCACGCTGAGCGCTGAACGAAGCTGGGAAGTCAAAGGGAGGAATGATGCAAGGATGCCTTCAGAGCCCCGGCCTTCTACAGAAGTGGGGGATGGGGGGCAGAGAGCTCCTGGACCTAGCCAATTCTGCAATGTTCAGGGTTGAGGCCCACGTGCCAGGCACGGGAGAACAGTCTGCATTAAGGCCCAGATGTGCAAGACCGAGGAGCAGCATCAAAGTCCCTTTGATAGGCCTGAAGAGTGTGTTACTGTGTAACGTTAACGCATCCTAGGGCTGCAGGGAGGTGGGCGATGAAGGGCTTTAAGCGCCAAACAGAGCAGCGTGCTTCCTATTCTAAAGGTAAAAGGGAACTGCTGGCGTTTAGGAGGAATATCGCTTTATCAGTAGGGTGGGGGATCGGCTGGACTAGGGCAGGTGCTGGGAAGTCGACTGACTGGCTGGAGCAGAGCTGGGACTGGTGAGGATTAAATCAGATAACAGACACGGAAGGCCCAGAATTAAAGCTCTTGGTTCGCAAATGACACGGAATAGATTCATCCTTGGGGGCTTCTCACTGAATATCTTTCCGGCTCCTACCCCATCCCGGGGTTTCCCCTGGCCAGCAGGATTTGCTCTGGGAACTCTCTGCCTCCCGTTGCCCGCTTTGGTTGTGGATCCGTGGCTGCCTGGAGGGGCACGGTTTTGTGAAGGGGCCTGCAGGGAGCCCAGGGTGCCTCCACATCTTCTCTTTCTTTGGTTCTCTAGGCCCGAGGCTCAGCTGGATAAAGGGCATGGCAGGGGAATCCCATCCTTACTGGGTGGGGGCAGGGGGGAAGCAAGTACCCAGGCCCGGCCTGCCAAACAGTCCCAACCTGTCCTTGAATTTGACTTTTTTAACTCTGAAGACAGTAATTGAGGGAGTGGAGGCTCCTCTTGGGTCATTCTAGTGCATATTGGATGCAAATAGCTGGTGCTGGGCTTGGAGGAAGGAGGAGCTGAGTTCAAATCTGGCCTCAGACACTTTTTAACTGTGCAACCTCTGTCTGCCTCAGTTTCCTTACCTGTAAAATGGGAATAATAATAGCACCTACCTCCCAGGATTGTTGTGAAGATCAATGAGATAATAAATGCAAAGCGCTTAGCATCCTGCCACATACTAAGCACTATATATAAATGTTAGCTATTATTATTATTACACATGAGGACATCAAAAAGTTTAAAACGTCATATACGTGTCAGGTACAGCAATGTCTGAGGCATTCCGCAGGAGAGAATGTTTCAGATTACGGAAGGTCCTCTCTTTAAGCATCCACCTTTAAATTCTATTTTAACCATTACGGATGGAAAGTTTTCTAAACCCATTTCCCTGTCTTCTTGAATATAGTGTACTAAATCTCATGAGGCCTTTTCCCTGATGATTAGAGGTTAGATTATACCAACTATAAAATAGTATAGATACACTATAGTATATAGTATATTCCTCTTTTTTATAAAATATATTATGTTGTCTATTAATACATTATATTAATATATTTGCATATACTGTAGTATATAATACTACTGACTGTATAATAGTGTATGCGTATATAATAGCACCAGCTCTATGACACACAGACGACCCTCATCAGCCCCTGAGTCAGGTAGGATCGCTTCTCCCTAACCTACCTAAGCGGTCCCCGGCTGTTGTTGACTTTGAGTTCTTGCGTCTGCTCTGTCTGATTTCTCTCTGTTCTGTATTTTTTTCTTTTCCTTCCAAGCCCGTTTTCACGTCTTGCTGCAGTCATCCTATTTCTAGAAGCCGTCTCCATCCTGCCTGGCAGACTGTGCATACATTGAGTCAGCAGGCTCTGAGTAGGGAGGGTGGGTTGGGGCTGGGAGAGCTGTGGCCCCTGGTATAGGATATTTTTTTTGCTTACTCTCAGCCTCCCTGTCATGAGAGACAATCCGGTGTAACAGAAGCTGGCCCCAGGAGTCATGGGTTAGAATCCTGGGTCTGCCACGGGCGAGTCCGTTAACTTCCTTTGACCTCAGCTTCCTCAGATGTAAGTGAAACGCAGTAATACGGTGACTCCTTTCTTCACAGGGCTATGGTGGTCCCTTGAGATCACCGACGTGAAAGCGCTTTGTTTTTTGGAAAGTATTTGCTTTATAAGCATAAAGAGATATACAACTAGGATAGAGGGGAATGTAAAGAGATATGAAGAGGGAGCCATGATTCCAGAGAGGTGAGACAAAGTATAAGTGATTTCTAGATAAGGGAAGCTTCACTGTCATTATTAATACATTCCTTCACCGCCCTCATCCCCCAGTTGACTGGATTCTAATGATGGATAGATAAAGGTTCAGGCATCATGGACCGGAAGTCAGAAGGCCTGTTGTAACGTACATCATGAGACATTTTCTTAAGTTCTCAAAGGATGAATCCTTCTCCATGGAGGAAGAATGAGAGGGTTGGGCTGGATGTCTCGCTCTAAGGGATTAGTCTTCTAAGATTCTTTTTTGTTCTGGGAACATGTCAGGTCAGACTGTCCAGAGCTGCTCTACGTTAAAGAAGTAAGGACTCCAGGTACAACAAACACAGGTCTATACTGTACTCATGAATGAGCAGACAGGCTATGTATAATCTTCAGTTACAGGTCCTGCAAAGAGCAAACACTGAAGGCGTAGAAGCCCAGCATTTACAAAGTCCAGCAAATAACCACATAGCGTCAGAAATGGAAGGGACTTTATGTATTATCTAATCATGACAGTAGATAACAGATATTTACACAGCCCTTTAAGATTTGCAAAGTAATTTGTTTGATTTTTCTCATCGGATCCTGTGAAGTAAATGTAACTCCCAGAGGTAAGTACTGTTTGTATCATCATCGTGCTCATTTCACAGATGAAAAAATCCAAGTTTCATAGAGTTTAAATGGCAGTTAATATATATGTCGAAGGAAGGATTTAAAACCGGATGTTTATGGTTTCTGTAGAGATAATGCCATGTGTGGAGTGGAAAGAAAGCTGGATTTGAAGAGGACCAATGACATCATGGATGATGTCTCATTCCATGGATGAACTGGATTTAAGCGAGGCAGAGTTTCACAAAATCATTAGCCTTATTCTCTCTTCCAGAGTCATCGGAGTCCAATAATAAGACAAAAGTCAGGGTGACTGGTGATGGCCCAGAATGCAGCAGATGACTTTGGTGTTTTCCATGTCTGACCAAGCTCTAAGAGCTCTGCAGCACCTGCTTCAACCACTGTCACGGCCATTGGAACAAACTGTTCTCATCTGTCCATCCCGCTGAGGAAGTCGTCACATCCCTGAGGTAGACATCCACCTAACCCACTGAAGGGTTTGAGGCCTGTCAGTTACCCTCAATCTGGTTTTACCTGTCTGCTGAAAGTTTGTCTGGGTGTGGCCACTGTGCAAGCTACAGTTTCTTGGAGCCACAGGTGAGAACTGGGTGACAGGTGGACACCGACGGTGGATAAGCAGCCGTGAAAAGGGCTGGGCAGCAGTCTCACCCCCTCCAAAAATAATAATAATAATGATGTTAGGGTTAGGGTCCTCCTTGACCACTCTATGCACCCCCTTTCATATTTTACAGTAAATGAGTGAACTGAGGTCCACATGGGGAATGACCAAAGAGAAAGGATGGTAAGATTTAGAGATGGGAAAGAGGTCATCCACTCTAACCCCCTCACTGAAGGGAGAGAAAACTGAGGCTGAAGCGAGGAAGTGACAGAGATAGGATTCCACCCCAGGGAAACATGGTGTCTGGTTTCTAAGGACCACATCCTGAAATACTTTTGGGGGCGAGGGTGGGGTTGGGCTAGAGGGAGCGAGAATGAGAGAGACAGAGATAGAGACAGAGGGAGAGATGGAGAGAGAGATTGTGAGACAGAGATAGAGACACAGAAAAACTGAGAGACAGAGAGAGACAACAGAGAGAGGCGGAGACATAGAGGCGGAGAGAGACAGAAAGAAGGAGAGATGGAGAGAGATACAGAGAGACAGAGGGGGAGATACAGAGGGAAAGACAGAGAGATAGAGACAAGTGAAGAGAGACAGAGAGAGGGGAGAAAGACAGAAGGAAAAATGGAGAGAGATACAGAGAGACAGAGGGGGAGATACAGAGGGAAAGAGACAGAGAAAGAGACAGAGCGAGGAGCTTGGAGGAGCCAGGGGGAGAGTAGGGGACAGCAGCTTGGAGGGGCGGGGCGGATCTAGGCCCCGCCCCCGGGAAGTCTCCCCACCCCCACCCCGCCCGCTCCTCGTCCCGCCCCTTTCCTCCACGGGCGTGCGCGCGCCCGCCTGCGCCTTCCGCATGACGCGGGGGGCTGTCGTGAGCCCCCCGACCGCGGAGCGCAGCGCGTGAGTACGGGCGGGGCTGCGCGCGCGCTCCCGACCCGCCCGCCCTCCTGCCTGCCTGCCTGCGTGCCTGGCCTGGCCGGCCTCGCTCGTTCCCGCTCCCGCGCTCCCGCCCTCGCTGGGTCTGAGGCGGCCGCGGCGGCCGCAGCGGCGGCGGGCGGGGAAGGGGGAGGGGTGTGAGGGGGAGGGGAGGGGTGGGAAGGGAAGGGAAGGGGAGGGGGGTGGTTGGGGAATGGACCGGGCGCGGCGGCGGCCGCAGCGGCAGCAGCATCAGCGGCAGCAGGAGCAGCAGCAGCGGCAGCAGCGGCAGGAGGCAGAGCGGCTGCGACGGGGCCGCCTCCTCCTCCACCTCCTCTTCGCCCTCGCTCTAGTCCACGGCCACGGCCTCGTCGCCCCGCGGGAGGCCCCGCAGCCGGTGAGTGCTGGCGGGGTCAGCCCAGGACCTCCGCTTCCCCCGCCCCCGCCGCCCCCTCCCCCACAGCCCAAGGCCGCCGGGGGGGGGGGCGCGTCTCGACCGGGCCTAGGATTCCGCCTGTGCCCGGAGCATCCAACTGTCATTTGATTATCCCAGCCTCCTCCCTCCTCCCCCGGGCTGCGGGCTCCTCCCGGGAAGGGGGTGCAGGGGCTGCGGGAGCCCGCTCCGCGGGGATTGCGGTGGGGGGCGGGGAGCCGGGGACCGGGCCCCTCTCCTGGGGTCATCCCGGGGATCCCCGAGGCTTGGTGCGGTGGGCCCCGCGGGGAGCTCGCCTCGGGTGGGGGGGGCGGGGGTCGCCCCTCGCCTCTGTCATCGCCACCTGAAAGCCGGGGCAGCACCTTTGTTTTCATCCGAAACTTGTGGCCGGGGAGGAGAGGCCGGGCCGGGCAGGGCAGCGCAGCGCGGGGCATTGCGGCACAGGTGCAGACGGGGGCCGGGGGCGGCCCAGGGTACCCCGCAGGAGGCCCCCCTGCGCTCGCGGGGCTGCGTGCACCGCCTCCAAATCCAGGTGTGAAGCGTGGAGGTCCTGGGGCGAGTCACCCCAACGCTTGTCCTGGAGCTGCGGGGAGGCGCCCTAGAGGTCTCGGAGTTCAGCCCCCGCGATCTACCAAGGAGGAAACGGACGCTGGAAACTAAGGGAAAAGTTCCCGGGCGGGATACTTTCCGCCGTACCAGGGAGACCCCCCCCCCCGAAATGCCCCATTGTTCCGTAGGGTCGCTTTGGGGTCTGGGGAAGCGATGCCCCCGGGTCTGCCTTCCGCTCTTTGAGAGCCAGCGTGGGGAGGCGGACCCACAAGCAGACCCGCAGGAAAGTTCCCTGAAATATGCTGGTGGCTGTTTTCCCTTTGGGTCGGTGGCACGCTGCATACTGGGCTTGACTGAGCTGCACAGTTGGCAGTAGCCTCCACTTACTCTAGGATCCCAGCCATGCTCTGTGCAGACCGCTGTTTGTTTCCTTCTTGACATGTTTGTCATAGAGAAGAGGAAAATGTCACTTAAATGGCAAAAAGTAAGATCACGAAATGTTGCTATTAGTAATTTAGACACCTGTTTCTGTAGGACATCTTCATAATATAAACGCAAATGCCTCCCTGAATTACTTTAAATAATCTTTGTAAACATGACCATTACCAGTATTTTTAGATCCCTAAAAATCATATCTGGAAAGGCTTTGACTCTGTCCCTGAGCTCACCAAAAGACTCCACGTTCACAATTTACGTTTCTTAAGCTCTGCAAGTTAAGCGATTTAGCTTTGGGACTAAATCTTGGACTTTTCCCAAGGGTAGGGTCTGCTGTTTAGAGAATTGTAGAGGTGGAAGAAAAGTTCACAACTGTGTTATGAGGTACTAACGTTTACTAGCTAATAGTTACTCTGCCTCTTGGAAGTCAACTGTCTCTTCCCCATTCTGTAGATACAAGGCAGCTATGGAGCATGGTACTGAAGAGCCTGACTCAGCTTGAGGCACACCTAGATTCACATCTAACAGTTGGGCCTGACTAGCCTTGTGAAGGTGGGCAAATCTTTTATTTAATCACTGAGCCTCAGAAAGTCCTCAAAGACTGTAAATTGTGACACAAAGATGAGAAAGCTGTTGACTTAAAGATAAGAAAACTGAGGGGCATGTTCTATAGCAGATATCCTAGACTAAGTCATTTAACAAATGATTCTTGAAGGTGCACCTTAAACCCAAGCTTTTGTTCTTTGGTTATGTCAGCTGGACGGAACCAGCCTCTAACCTGCAGATGGCCAGAGCTGAACAGAGCAGGCTAGAGACAGAAGAAGCAGGAATCAAACAGAAGTTTGATTGCAAAGTGAGGGAAATGGCTTGTAAGCAAGGAGGCAGACTAAATGCATGTGCTGGGAATTTGTATTTCTTTTAAAAAAACAACAACATATACCCATTCTTTGGCTAGTATAGAAATGGCTAAAAATTGGTTCTAGACAATTGACTTTGTCCATTATTAAGATTTTTCAATTCCAGGTGTATTTTTTTTGGGGGGGGGGAAGTCAGGGCAAGTGGGGTTAAGTGACTTGCCCAAGGTTACACAGCTAGTAAGTGTATCAGATGTCTGAGGCTGGATTTGAAGTCAGGTCCTCCTGACTCCAGGGTCGGTGCTCTACTCACTGGGCTACCTAGCTGCCCCTCAATTGCAGGTTTTATCTTCAGTTTCCTATAGAATGGGTTGCTAGTCAACATCAGAAGGAGGGATCTGAGTATTTAAAAAATCCACTAATATGTGAGCAAATGTCATTATTTTCATTTATTAAGAGCCCACACTATTTGGGTGCTTTGTAACACACAAAGAATTTATAATTTCTACTCCTGAAGTATTTTCTTTCTGATATAAACAAAGACCTTTTTGGACTATATTTCACATGGTTGAATAGTTATATGTAAATACTGTCATTAATTATCAAAGGCCTTTTTAAATTACATAAGAACTTTGGTCTGTCCAGCTGTAATCAATAATCTCATTTACCTTGGCTTCTTGGGGGACACTATAAGCCAACCCAAAATCTCTTAGAGAGCTTTTCTCAACACCTAGAACTAGATTAAACTCCTTTCTTCTTGTGTAATTGGTTCATAAACCTATGGTGGGCCTCCTTTGCTGTGGAGTCAAATCTATGTTTTGAAGTAGTCAAGCCCTTCAGTCTCAATTTATCTAGCCAACATCATCTCTGTTATGTTCCTAAGTAATGTTTCCCACCATTTAGACCAATCATACGATTTCTTTCACAAGTCACTCCTTCTTGCCTCCATGCCTTTGCTTATGTTGTCTCTCCAACCTGGAGCACTATTTTTTTTTCTGTCATTCTTTTTCTACTCATTGCTTAAGGCTCCACTTCCAGTTCCTCCTTTGTTAAATTTTTCCTCATGACTGCCTTCCCAGGAGAATGGTGAGGGATTGTTCCAGCATAACTTCACCTTTCTTTAAGAGCAATGAAAATCTTCTAACTCTGTCCCGTATTGAAATTCCCCCAAAGTACTGAATTCTCTCAGTACTGTTCTTATCTTCAGCCAGGTGATGCAGTGGATGGGGTCACGAAGAGTTGGACGTGACTGAAAAATGATTAAACAACAGCAAAAAAAAAAAAAAAACCCAAACAAACCCACTTGCAGTGTTTTTCATCTTGGTGTGAATGGCTTTGGACAAGTGCACAGGATTTACCTTGAGCTGTTGTGTGCCTAGTCCTGCTCACCTTGAGGATGATAAGAAGCCTCTTCCTGGGCCCAGTGAATCTCAGTGTATGAGCCAGACCTCAGGGAATTTCTTGGTGTGTCATCGCACCAGAGGGACAAGAGGCGGAATTCGTATTCTGTTGTCCAGTGCAGAGGCTTTCCTTCCTACTGACCACATTCCTCTTGAGGCTTTGGGCAGTGATGCAGCGGCATCAAAAGTTTTCTTTTTCCCTCAACACCTGGAACCAGGTGCTTTGCTCTGCAGGTACTGATCACCTTTTGCTTAGAACATAGATTAATTTTCAAAGAACCTTTTGTCAGAGGCTTCCTTCTCTTGCCACTTTAGGGTTCACTGTGGTCTGTTATCACACTGCCATCGAAATTAGATCTAGAGCTGAGTGAGACCTGAGAAGTTATCTGGTACCACTTCCCCATTTTACCAGTGAAGACACTGAGGCCCCACCTGCCCTGAAAGTGCCTGATCCCATGCAAGTTAAGCAGGTTCCAGCCTAGTTAGTACTTGAATAGGAGACTGCTTGGAGATACCAGGGATTGTAGGCTTTGAGACACATCATGACCTCACGTGACGTCTTTGCTAAAGCCATGAGTTCACACCTTGCCTCTGCTTCTCAGCTGTGTGACCCTCAGTGAGGAGGGTTTGTTTCTCAGGCATTTGGAGGCTATGCAGCCTTTCTGCCATTTCTTCTTGCGCCATCCTGGCTCCCTAGGGAGTGCATTGGGAAGTCTTTTGGATCGAGTCTGGATTTGGTGGAGCTAACACAAGTTATACCTTGGCTATGATTATACTTCCTTTCATGAAACCCCCAAAAGTGCTCTGTGCACACTCAGGATGTATGAGCTGCCTGGCCTGGGGGGCTGAGAAGCTTTCATTGTAGTCCTGTCTTCATCACTGACTTACTGGGGGGGGGGGGAGTGGATAGATTCCCTTACTTTTGTCTTATCTCCCTGTCTTATCTTAGAGGAATGTCTCGAGAACACAGGAGATGGGGACCACAAGCAGCATTATGCCCACGTTATGGATCGGAAAACTCTGGCTAAACAAGGGTGAGGGGCTTGCCTGTGGTCACACAGCTAGTAAGAGGCAGAGAGAAATTGAACCTGGGTATCTCCTGACTCCAAGTGTGTTGCTCCTTTTGCCGCTCTTACACTCCCTTCTTTTGTGATCAGGGACAGTAGGCTGGTCCTGTTTCTGCAGCTAACTCTGGGTGACCTTGGGCAATTCATTTCCCTTTTCTGGGCCCCTTAAATAGAGGGGGTGAAATAGATGACTGCTCCTTGCTTGGTGACCTCGCTAAAAATGGCGCACTGTGAAGGTGCCCCGTGGTATTTGTAATATTGTTTTATCTAAATAATGCAGATGGGCCTGAGGTAACTTCAGTATTTATATGGGGCTTTGTCTCATATTGCATACTACTCTCAGCTGTAGGTGGGTAGAATCTGGTGATAAGTCAGATGTGTGCAAGTGCTGCGTTCTGAATCATTGCCAAAACGTGACAGACCCTTAGTGAGATGTCTGACTGGGGCACACAGAACCGCCCTGCTTGTCAAGGTAATTGGCTTTGTTTTGTTTTTCTTCAGTTTCTACATTAGCTTTAGTTTTTTTAGAACTACTTGCTTTTCTGCGTATGTTTTTATGTTATTTCTTCAAGTTCAGATGACTTTTATCAATAATTCTACAGCAAGTAGGCTGTCTGGTCTGTTTCCCAGATTGGTTCTGTTGTTATCACGTTCTGATACAGCCTTCTTTATCATAATTTTATACCTGAATCATATGGTGTAAAGAACAGATTTTCCCCCGTCCAACCCCATTCCCTGACCAGTATTCAAAGAGGGTTTATCTGATGAGTGAGATGGTCAGTTCTGTACACTCAGTAGTGTTTCTGTTTTCCTTCTCTCACTCCTTTGTTCCAGCAGGTTCCAGGTTTCCCTTGGGAGGATACTCCCAGTTCTAGCTTCCTCCAGAAGCAGGCACTCCTGGTGAACATCTGCACTCAGTCCCAAGGACTTAGAAGACGCAGTGCTCTGTCCTCGCACATGGGGTCACTTTCTTATGGAGCTTGTATGTCTATACCTTTTTAAAAAGAACTTTTTTCACAAGATTTTCTGGATTTCACCTACACCTCCATCTATGCAAAGAAGGAAAATCTCTTGCTGGCCTTGTGAGGAGGTATGTTTGTTTTATCTTGTTATGAGATGGCATCAACTTGTGCTCTCAGAAGGATACAGTAGTATGATACCGCATCCACACTCCAGGGTAGAAACGTTGAATGAAGCCAAAGCTCCCCTTTTCTCAATGCACTTCCTTTTTGTGACTGTCATGGTTTGACCAAAACCCCATTGCAACACACACAAAGAATGGGAAAGGCTTAGCAGCCTGTTTCTTGAAGTGATACATAATGACCAACTGCTTTAACCTGCTGCTCCTAAAGCTGTCAACCTCTCTGCACTTTCCCCACTACTTATGGGGGTGGGGTAGGGGAGAGAGACAGAGACAGAGAGCATGCATCTGCATGTGTGCGTGGGGTGGGAGGGAGCAGTGTGCGGATAGACAACATATTCTATAATTTAGAAAAGCTAGGAAGCAGCTTGGAGTTTGATTACTGAGGGCAGAAAAGAAGGCTCTGACTCAGTTTTGTGATTTTGATTTAAGGGATTTTTGTCATTTCCAATCTTTGGAAAAATGGGATAGTTTGTCAGAGAAGTTTAGGACCCTCAGAAACGCAGATGACCATATTTTTGTACAGGATTTCTTATACAAGACAGAATGGTGTATGGAGTGTCCTTCTCCTATGTTAGTGCAAGTAGAAATCCTCTGTCTTTGGAGGCTCATGTGCTGCCTCCTCCTTACATTCTGTTTGCTCCCTCTAGTCAGAAGTGATTCCTTCCTCCTAAAAATTCTCATAGCACTTTATTTATGTTTCTCACACGTTTGTACTCTACTTTTATTTTTCTGGAATAGTTTTTAAAAAATCTGTGTTTTTTAAAACAAAGTTGGTACTCCTACCAGTGCAGATCGCAGTCCCCTCCAAGGCATATATGGTTTCATAAAGTGCAATAACTCAAAACCTAGGTTTCCTGGGAACTTACTTGCTGCTAAGGTGCCACTTCTTAGCCCAGCCCTTGGATGGTAGAGAGGCTGGAAGCCTTTTTAGCTTGGCCAGACATGCTAGACTTGTATTCTGCTGATGTAACCTTCAGAAACCTAGTGTTTCTTCCACTTTAATGAAGTGTTGGGTAGGACTCTAATGGAGGATACCTTTGATTACCTTGCATGTATGTGTGCAAACTATAAGGTTTAAGTGTCGTTTATTAGGTCAGAGAGTCTGTCTTACTTAGCTGGGTTCCCCTCAGCACTCACCTAGTGCTCTAGGTATCTGCTAGGGGCACGATAAATGTTGGCTCAGTTAAATTGAGTTCTAGGAGAGCTCTGAATGAAATTTGGACTTGGCACTGCCATCGATCTGTGGCTTCGGACAAGTGGCTCTGTTTTTTCAGCTGTAAAGCATTGTTCCTAATACCTATCCTACCTGTCTTCTAGAGCTGGGGGGACCAAATGGGACGATGGAAGTAAAATAATTTTGAAAAGCATAAAGTATTGTGCTCCTGATAGAGAATGTAGAGGCCTCGAGGTGTAGTGGAGGGAGCTCTGGCCTCGGAAGCAGGGCCAGCTGTCCAAGTTCACTCACTTAGGATGAGACTTGGAGCAGTGATGCCAAACTTACATAGAAACAGGAGCCAATAATCTGTACGTTGGGATTTCTGCTATGTTAGTTTTAAGATGTAATTTTCTGTTGTATCTTTATTTTATTACATATTTGCCAGTTACATTTTAATCTGGTTTGGGTGCATTCCTGAGTGTTGAGGGCCATGTGGGTTTGATACCTCTTTTATTACTGAGTAAAATGGCAAGCAGTTGTCCCTTCCTTGGACTGAATGATCTGTTTTGTGGTACCTTTTCTAGATAAGCTTCGAACAAAATTTGGATGTTGACAGGGTGGAGACTGATAGATCCAGTAGGCACCAATATTTGACAGTAGGAAAACTTTTTTGTAGTCCTGATTGAATGCCCAGCAGCTCATGGGTACTGCTTTTTAGTGTGAGGGTCTCAGCTAGTTTTATTCAGGGTGGCCTCTTGTGAAATAGGCAGAAGCAAAATCCCTTTTCCGATAGTTAGAGAATTTTGAGCAATGCAGAAAAGCTTGCTGAACAAACAGCTAACAGGACCAGATTGTAAAGAGAAGAGTTAGAGTACAAAGGAAAGTTGGGAAGATTTTTTGTACTCCTTTTTCTGTTCTTGGATTTTACAGTGTAATCCAGCATGCAAGGTTACATTAGTCAGATGCTTTTTTGCTACCATCTAGCATGGTGCCTTCCATATAGTAGACATTTGATAATGTTCAGTTGAATTAAATTTTTTCTGTTTTCTAGTTTATATTAAGTTTGAAACTGTGAGAATAGCAGCTTAGTGGTGAATTGATGACTGCCTTTTGCTTTCACTCAAAATGTAAGTCCAAATAAAATATAGCTGTGGTCACAGCTTAGCATAGTACCTGGCACATAGTAATCACTTAAAAAATGCCTGTTGACTGACTGTACATTTAACTTACCCATACTAGATTGTGGACCATCAGAGCCAGAAGAGCTCTTCCTGGTAGATCATCTTTTCTGACCACCTAATTTTACATATAAGGAAACAAGCCCAGAGAGATGATGGTATCCAGGCCTCATTACTTGCTATTCACCATACTGTCATCACTCAGTTAAATAGGTGGTATAGGCAGTTTTCTCAGAGTAGATACTGATCTGTATTACAAGAGATTTCCACCCTGAGAGTCCCTGTGCCGGTGGCATTTCGGTTCTGGTCCCCAGAAAAAAGAAAAATCACTTGTAGCAAGCTATGCTTTGCCCACTTTCCCAAAACAAAAAGGATCTATCCAGAAGCCACTAAACTTATACAATTAAGAAAACTTGTAAAAGGTCACATCGTTGTCACATAGATGTTTATCACATTAACCTAATAGCTCCCCCCTTCATCTGTTAAATTTTGTGATAGCTTATAACTTGATTTGGCTAAATCTGAGAAGCCGATTTCCTCCATCCCTCACTGCCCGCACTACTGATTTAGGGTGTTCTAAGGGACACCAGCATTCTACCCTTTCTTATATTATGGATGATAATCTTCATGTGTTTGTGGACTGAATGGCAGGGGGAGGGCATTTTGCTTGGCTGCCTTTGGGTGGTGATTTTATGCAACATTTTAAAGACAGAAGGCTAGAGGAGATCTGTGGGCAGAGATGTAGAAGTATTCCTACCACAGTCAGAATAGCACAGGCTTTTACTGTTTCTCCACAGACACTGAGTCACAGAGAGTTAGAGTGATTGGCTTAAGATTATTCTTTACGTCGAGTGTCGTAAGTCAATCTACTGTCTTCTGATTCCTGATTTACTGTACCTTCTACGACATCAAAAAACCAATGGAGAATTGCCATCTCAGCTTTGGCAGAGATCACTTAATCTAGGTTTTAATGTATTATTTACTTTCTTAGAAGATGTTTTGTGAATTTGTATATTAAGTGAAAATACATGGAATCTGATGGTCTTTTCTCAGTCTTACTCCTTCTTGACCAACCTGTTACATTTGACAAGGTTGACCACTGCGTCCTCCTGGACTCTCTACGTGAATCTCTCCTTGTTCTCTCTCTGGCTGATCAGGACGAGTGTGCTTTGCTGGATCATCCATATTGTGCCCCCAAAATATAGGTGTTCCTCAGATTCTGTCCCAGATCCCTATTCTCTCCGTCCGTACTGTTTCTCACTTGGTAAACTCATCAACTCTCCTCCTCCATTAAACCACAACCTCTCTCGGATGACTCCTAGATCTACATATGCAGGTCTTCTTTTTCCCTGCATCTCCATTTGCATGTTGGGACATCTCAAACTTGATGTCCCAGAGACAACCTGAGCTCAGCTTGTCTAAAATTGCGCTCATTGTACTCCACTCCCCCCTCCCCCCTCCATTTCCTGTTTCTCTCGAAGGCACTGCCATCTTTCCGGGCTCCGTTGTTTGTAACCTCAGCATTATGTTGCCCTCACTCCCCCTCATGGCACAACCCCAGTCAGGTACCAGATCTTTCCATTTTTACGCACACACCGTCTTTTGCCTCTTACCCCTTCTGTTGGCTCTCATACTGACTGTTCGGGCCCTGGGTTATTGCAGTAGCCTCCTGATGTCGAGTCCATCCTGTGCATTGCTGCCGGTATCACTTTCCTCAAGCACCGGTGCCTGTGGGACTGGTCCCCTTGTCACTAAGCTCCGGGGCTTCTTACGGCTTGTGGAGTTTGGACCCAACTTACCTTTCCAGCTTCCCTGAACATTATTTCTCCTTCCACACTCAGTGGTCTAGTCACATTAACCTTTTTTTGGTTCCTCACATGGGACACTCCAGCTCCTGCCTCCTTGCCCTTGCCTGGGAGTCCCTCCCTCCTTACCTGTCACTCATGGAGCCCCTTCTTCCTTTATAGTGAAAGCTACATCTCCTACATGAAGTTTTTCTTGGTTCCTCAAACTACCTTGTATTTTTAAGTATTTTTCACATTTTTGTATTCCTGTACTTTCTGTTTATGATGTCAGTATCTTTACGTGTACTTGTCTTCTCCTTTAGAATGTCAGTTCCTTCCCCGTGGAGATTGGTTCATTCTTTGTACTTGTATCCCCAGTGTCTAGCACATAGTAAGTTCTTAATGAATACTTGTTGATTTTACACACACACACATGCACCTACACGCCTATATCTGTGTCTTACTGTAAGAATGTAGGCTTTAGGCTGTACAGTTCTAATATTGTGTGACCCTGAGCAAGTCACTTTCCTTATCTTAAAAATGGGGAACATACTATGACCCACCTCCCAAATGAGAGAATATTTGCAAGCACTTTGCAAACCTTAAAGTTCTTTCTAAGAGCTAACTATGATTATTATGGAGTTTAGATTTTCACATTTTATAAAATTCAGAATTTTACCAGCACAGCTTAAGAACTAAGTGGTCTAGAAAAGCAGATAGGTGATGGTTACATTTCTCTCCCTCGTCGTGTCATGCAGTGGGACTCTTCAGCATCTTCCAGACTTTTTAGGCCACACACACACAGGACAGGAGGGTGTTAGCTGATGAGTGGTACCCAGCCGAGTGAGAGAGCATCTTCCAGCTCGTTGTGCAAAGTGGAGTGTGAACCGCAAGGGTGGGGAGGTGGGACGGGTCAGCAGTGCCATGCTGGTGGGGTCCTGGCTCCAGAGCCCCAAAATGCTCCTTTAGACCCCTGCTCTAATCCTGCCATCGCTCCCTCTGGCCTCTGCAATCTGTTCTTTGTCTTCACCAAGACCTGTCAGTTGCTCAGATACCCCTTGCTTTCTCAGGCCTTGTGCTAGCAGGTTTTACTTTTCTTTCTTTTGCAGTCTTAGGCTGTTAGCTGCTTCCATCCTCCTCTCCTTCTTATGTGCTTCTGGGCTCTGCTGGAGAAAGTTACCTATCCAGGCTGACTGGACCACTATATATCTCTGATTCCAACTGGGCTCTCAGTGCTGCACAGAAATCCTTTTGTTCTTATTCCCTTTAGCTCTCTACCCAGCAGCATTTCCAAATCTTCTCTTGCTGCTCTAGCCTTCTGCAGTACTCTGTCATCTTTCCCTTTCCACAGAAGCGTGTCCTACTTTACTAAGAAGATAGAATGCATCCATGGTAATCTCCTTCATCAGTGAGGACAAAGGGGTGACCTAATCATTTATCTCTGCCTAATTCTAATATCTCAGAGCTGCCTTCTCCCTTTCTAGAGAAGCAGCATTGCCATCAGCAGCTTGTCTGTAGCGCCCATGACCATGGGAGGACTTCATAGCAGGAAGAGTGCAACTTCACTTTCTGTGTGCTGCATCAAGACCAAAGCCTGAAGATGGAGAGTGCCTCATCTTAGTTTGCATAGAATCAGTGACTGTTTGCGCCTGAAGGGACCTTAGAGACATCTCGGTGCATTCCTTGCATTGTATAAATGAAAAACATGGAACCCAGAGAAATGAGGAGGTGACACAAGGTCAAACTGCTCATTAGTGGAGGAGCCAGGCCTTGAGCCCAGTTCTGACTCTAAATCTATTGTGAGAAGGAAGAGGGTGGTCAGAAGAACCCAAGATTTGGAGTTAGGAGGCCTGGCTTGGACACTCACCAGCTTGTGATGGTTCACAAGTCCCGGAGCCTCTCTGAGCCTCAGTTTCCTCAGGCATGAAATGGACCATAAAGGATGTCATCAGAGAGATGGATGAGGAGAGATCAAGTGGAGAAATGTACCATCAGAAAATAAGGGGAGCCCATCATGTATTAAGAAGGCTGACCTTCGTGGATAGGTCGGGCAATATCAGGAGAAAGATAAGAAGTCTCTGTACACACTGTATATGCCCTTTTGTGGAAGATTTATGGGAAGGCATGGAGAAGAGTTGCTCTGGGAGGGAGTGTCCCCATTGACGAGATCAGAGAGCCACTGAAATGGACTGTCTGGTGGTGGAATGTGCCACTGTACAGAGTAGTGAGCATTAGCCTTGGAAGTATTTGAGCACAAGTTGTTATGGCTGTCACATAGATGAGTCCCACATTGGGAGGGAAGCTGGATTAGAAGACCTCCAAAGTTGTGTTCTGCCCTAAGATTCTGCAGTTGTGTCATCTCCAGTGCATTTTATTACTGTTCTCTCTCTGTCTCTCTCTCTCTCACTACATATAATGACTAGATAAGAACAAAAAACTAAATTATTGCCTACTATTCTTGGCCAAACTGGGGAAGAGAAAATGAAATGATTGGTAACAAAAAACAAATTCTAAATTCTAAACTGTCATTTTGGGACCCAAAGATTTTTTTAAAATTAAAGAGTCCACAATTGGCTAAAAAAAAATGACTCTATCAAGACACTCTGATGACTTTTTGAGTTTTGAAAGGAACTCTTGAAAGATTTGCTTTGCTATTTAGAGTGTTCTCTTTTTTATCAACATTTTACACAAACACATCAACCTGAACTGTGAGACTGTGTCAGAATTCCGTCTTTATGTTCCAGCTTCAAAGGTCCAGAATGGGAATTGCTATTATGAGAGCTGGATCTTGTGTCCAGGGTGGGGTCTGGTGAGCAGAATGTCAATGTTTAATTCCCTTTGTGGTCACTGACTTACTTGTTGAATTGGACAACGGTTATGATATGGAGTAATATAAATAACTTGTGAATTCTCTCCGGGGCATGCTTACATACATACATACATACAAACATACATGTACGTTGGGGAAAGTGTGCTCCAGCTGAGAGCACCTACGGCATAGGAGGTGGCTCACTCAAGATGTTCACATTGGAACTAGTGTAGTTTACGTGGGCTTCTGGTAGAATCCTGAAGCTGCTTTTCCTCTGGGTTTGGTTTGTTCTTGGCTCTTGATGCAGTCCTTGTTTTTTCTGTGTTGCCTCTTGACCCCAGTCCTCAGAAATTCATAAAGTCTAGTTTATTTGTGTGTTAAGATCAACGTGCCCCTACACATGAACAATCATCCTCATCTTTTTCAACCCCTCCTCCCCCACCTTCCTTTCCATCCTAACCTTGGACTCTACCCCTCAGTTACCAGTGCTAATAATTGGGCTTTTACTTTAATTTGGCAGGAACTAGGCTTTTACTCTATTTCCCGATCATCTCCACACTGCATTATCCCTCTCACCTTCCTTCTATCTCCTCTTTTTTGAAATCTCATCTAGAGCAAGAAAGTCTCACTTGCTTTTATTTCGATCTCTAGAGCTTTGTGTGTTACCTGGCACATAGTAATAAATGCCTAATAAATGTTTTAACTCTCTCATTTAAATGTGAATAGTTACAGAGGAAGTTTAATTATTGTAGTGATGTTCAGTGTTAGTTTGTAATGTTTATATTTTAAAAACTGCAAAATGCATGAAATATTTTTGAGTTAACCTACTTTTTCCTCACCTTATATCCATTTAGTTTTCAAGTCTTACCTCTTTCTATCTCCATCTCTTGCATCTAACCCCTTCTGTCTATTCAGACTGCTTAAGTTCTCATCATCTCTTGCTAGATTTTTGCAGTAGCCTACCAATTGATTTCATGGCTCTAGCCTTTGCACACTCCATTTTACACACTGTTGCCAAAGTAATTTTTCCTAGGTGCAAATATGCTTATGTGATAACTTCAATCTAAAATACAAACTGTTTAATTTTAAAATCCCTTTACTACTGTTTTAACAATCCGGCTAGCAGCTCCTGTGGGGGCGTAAGATCCCCCCACAGCCAGTACCTAGGAGGCTGCCGGCACGTCAGAAAAGCACAGGTTCTTTTTATCTGCTTAAACAAGGAAAGCATGGTGAAGGGGTTGACCAGCTTACTTTAATCCAGCATTCAGTTAGCATACAGACAACATTCATTTAGTTCAGGGGAAAAAACGGCCAGCATTCAGTTAGTTCAGGGGAGCATACAGGCAAGCATCAACAGACAGGCCAAATACAGATTACAGTTCAGGGGAACAAACAGCCAGTACCCTGAAGTTCAGAACATTCATTTAGTTTGGGGGGGAAAAACAAAACCACCACCCTGAACTTCAGAACTAAATACAAACAAATTACAAATATCAACAGACAGACCCAATACAATTCATAGTTACCAACATCTGGGCTCAGCCCAAGAGCGAGGGCTGGCCCAGAGTCACGCTCCCCACTGCTCCCACGCCAACCGGAAAAGGAAAGAGCGCTCTTCAAGCTGTCCTCTCCCCTCTTACAGAGTTTTTGACATCATCAAGTGCCGCCTGAATGACCAGGGCCGATTGGTTCTTGAGTTGGCCTCTCTCCCTAGTGTAGACTAGGTTAACACCCAATAGGGCGTGGCTCTGGAGTCAACACCTCCCCTCAGCCAGCCCCATGACTCATCATACAGAAAGTTCTCTTCTTCCTGGCATGGTTTCTGGGCTTCCTGCCCCCGGGAGAGAAGCCCCCAGCGCCCAGCGAGGCTCAATGAGGTAAGCTGAGTCACTCAAAGAAAACAAAGGTCACTCTGGTTACAACTACCTGGCTCCAACCTATCTTTTCAGCCTTGTTGGACATTACTTTTCCTCTCAGACTCTGAAGTACAGCCAAACTGACCTCCTCTCTGTGCCTCACATAGATAACACTCCATCTCTCAGCTCTTTGTCTTTTTACTGACCATTCCCCATGCCTGGAGTGCACTTTCCCCTTAAGTGTCAGAACTCTTTTCTTTTACATGCAGCCCAGGTCTTCCCTTTTGGTATGTATTTACATGTACTTGTCTTCTTTATTAGAATGTGAGCTTGTTGGGATTAAGGATTGTTTCTTTTTTAATACTTGCGTCCCCAGGGCCTAGCACATAGGACATTAATGTCATCTTCCCTGTTTAGAATGTAAGCTCTTTGAGAGCAAGGAAAGTGTTTCTGCCTTTTTTTTTTTTTGCCTGTACTCAGCATAGTTCCTGGCACATAGCTGAGCACATAATAGATGCCCTTTGACTGACAGCTGTTGATTGATGGCACATACAAGATTTACATAAATCCAGGTATAACATTTTCCTTGCTTCCTTAAGACACACCCATGTTTGCCCCATCCTCAAAAAACAGCTTCAGCAGATATAAACAAAAACCTAAATTAACTGGAAAGATAATCACTCTTTATGGCCATTCCACATCAATCTAACAAAAATAATACTACCACAATTCATCTATAGCTTTAATTATATACCATTTATAATAAAGTTGCTTTATAGAAATGGACAAAACAGTAACAAAATTTATTTAAAGGAATAAATGATAAAATTCCAAGGGAAGTAATGAAGTAGGAATGAAGGAGACATAACCAGATTTCAGATTATATCACAAATCTGTAATTTTCAAAATTGTTTAGTATTGGTTAAAGAAATAGAACACAACAGATAAGATAACCAAGTTCTAGAAACATATACAACAGCCCAAGGAAAAAAAAACTGTTAGGAAAAGGATTCTGTAGTTGACAAGAAAGTAGAGAGTCTGGAGCTTTATAGTTAGAGAATCTGTTTGAATCACAGCTCTGTGATCTTTGGCAAATCACTTAAGCTTTCCAGGCTTAGTTTCCTCAGCTGAAAGACCCAGGGATCTTATCTCCCCTTTCCTCTGTCCTCTGCTCCTACCCTGTCCCACTCCACCATTCAACTCCTCTGATGCTACTCATGTGCTACTGAACGGAGATGGAAGAAGAAACCTGGGCAGCACCTGCCTGCCTGTGCTGATAGCACCCACTATACATTTACCTTATCTAATCTCAACTGGGAAATCACTGCAGCAAGACAGTCCTTTTACTTCTCCCTAATTGATTTCTTCTTTACTTTCTACCCCAGCTTTTCCAAACCAGTTCTTTCCTCAAGTCTCCCACACCACTCCTTCTTTCTTTCCCTAGAGCTGAGGGTGTTGTCATACACTGTAACATGAAAACCAAGGCCATTTGATGTGAGTTCTCTCTTCACTTCTATGTAGCTTACAGCCTCTTGGTATCATCCTCCATTCTCTACTCCTTTACCTGAAGCTCAGCTGAAAAGGTGGCCCTTTTCTACATATATCCTTAACCTCATCCTCTATTGTTGATTGTTCCTCCTACTACCACTCCGTCCCCTTGGTTTCTCCCTATCTATTGGTCTTTTCCTTGTTTTTTTTTTTTTTTTAAAACACACCCCTGTCTGCTGCATCCTCAAAAAAAGCCTCAATTAACTGTTGTACTCAGAAGCTACTGTCCTAAATCTTTTTCTCCCTTTCTCAGCATAACTTAGAAAAAGTTGTCTATACTTGTTGGCCTCCACTCCCACTCTGCTCACTCACTTCTCATCCCTTTGCAGTCTGGCTTCTAATCTGATCACTGAACTGAACCTCTTCTTTCCAAAAATTACCAAGGATCTCCCATTTGCTAAATCTGATGCACTTTTCTCAATCCTCTTCCTAATAGCATTTGACACGGGCTATCCCCTCTTTCTGAATAGTCTTTTTAATTAGTCTCCGTTAGGTTTCCATACATATCTCCCTCCCCAGCTGTAATTGTACCCTAAGGCTTTGTATAGGTCTCTCTTCTTTCTCTATATTTTTATTTGGTGATCTCATAATTTTGTAGGAGTTTAATTATCATTTCTGTGGAGGTGATTTAAAGATCTCTATAGAACTCCTCTTGAGTTCCAGTCTCAAACTAATGGTCATTTCCCCCGGATGCTCTATAAGCTTATCAGACTCAACATATCCCCCAAACCCGAGTTACCTTTCTCTTTTATCTAAAAGCCATCTGTCTTCTGAGCTTCTGTATTTTGTTAAGGGTACCACCATTCTCCCAACTACCCACATTCATAACCTCAATGTTAAGTCTTACCAAAAAAAAATTAGTTCTGTTTTTGGACATACTGAGTTGAAAATGTTTGTACAACATCGAGTTTATGAAATCCAGAACACATTAGAGCCATGAAGGGGGAAGCTGGGGCCAGATGAGTTGAGCTGCTTTCAGCATCTGTTTGTTTGATCAATCATGATCTCATGTGCTCTTCTCATCTAGTTCTCTTGATTTTAACCACACTTGCATTTTTTAGTTCTGAAGCTACCATTAACCTTTTTTAGGTAAGTGTGATAAACCAGATTGCCGAAACCTTGTAACAATTTAAAAGATGAGGGAAAAAAATTACTTAATAGAGGAAAACACAAACTTAATTATAGCAGTAAATGTGAATATGTATTATCCTCATGAGCAAAATGAAACAGATGACAGAGTGGAGATGACAGTGAAATCTGTCATCTACTTCGATACCAGAAAAACATAAAGCACAAAGGCCTGGACAGACTGAGAGCAGGTTCTCAGTCCTCTGAATGCTTTCATTTCTTTGAGACTGTTTTGTGCTTATTTCATTCTCCTTCCTTCTGTTAATTCTTTTGTTGTTCTGGACCCTTTGAATTTTCCTCTGTCATTTCTTGTTGGAGCATCACAGCAGTCATGCTTTCCCTTTTACTAAGGATTTTGCCTTTGGTTTCTTTCTCTGCATAATAGCCATTCGTTGCATTGGATTTCTTGTTTACTTATCACTCTTTTTGGAGAATACATTTGTTTTTCTGTGTTGCCTTTTCTGTGATGAGTTCTTACATGTCCCCTCCTGGCTGTATTTTGTTGTATTCTTATTCTTTGGTGCATTTCTTGCTGCTTTGAGATTTTGGAGGAAAGTTGGGCATATTCACAGCCACTTACTCAGTGATCTTGCTGGAATTTAGCTCCACATTCCTTCTGTTGCAAATTGCATGTCCAACACAGCTGTGCTCCTTTCTCATCCCAAGTCATCCTGTTCTCACCTGCCCACATCCACATCCTTAGGTCTGGGAGAATTCACAAACTTTTACTCACTGAAGGTTGAGCAAGGCTACGGGAATTGCTTTTGAATTAGGACTCGGAGAGACTATGTAGTGGCCAAAGAACAGGTAAACACTGGGTTCAGATGAGGATGGCCTGTAGAAATGTGACCTTTTGCTAATTTGTCTTATTGAAATTCCCTGGTGCGCGAACACACACACACACACACACACACACACACACACACACACACACACCCCCCAGCGCAGAGATGAGAATTAAATGCAGGGGAGCTGATGAGATCAACAAGTGAGGTAGTATAAAGGGAGAAGAGAAGGGGGCCCAGGATAGACCCCTGAGGGATACCTGTGGTTACAGAGGGGTGATCTGGAGGAGGATCGGCAAAGGATCCAGACAGGGAGCAGTCTGGCCCCAGGTGGCACATTTCTTGCTGTTTTAAGTAGGTGAAGGGGAGCTGTGCCACCCCATCAGTCATTTTGCCAGAAGTTGCTATCGAGTAACTTTTTAATTTAATTTGGTTTATCAAAGAAGTTTTCTTGCTGGTGAGGAATTGCGCCTATAGCTATTTATTAATGTTCTACTTGTTCTGATTTTCATTGTAATAATAAAAACAGATAGTAGTAGTGGGTTGTAATAGTGGTAGTAGAAGCTAGTGTTTACATGGCACTTTACAACTGTAATCTCATTTTATCCTCATAATTTAGTCTTAAAGTTAGGTGGTTGAGGTTTGGTGACTTACCTGGGACTACACAGCTAGGCTGAGGGTCTGAGTCTGGATTTGAATTTAGGCGTTAATGACTCCATGTTCTCTGCTCTATCCATTGCACCACCTAGCTGCCATAAGGCATTGTAAATTAAGCATTATGGGCACACTTGGTCTTGAGAGTTTAGGTGATATGAAATCCCAGTTAATGCAGTCACTTGGAGATGTGTAAAATGGTTGTCAATGGACATCTAGGTTTAGTCCTGCAGAGTTGGAAGACGAGCACTTTCATGGCCCAGGAAAGCCTCCAAATTACATGTACAATGTAGTTAAAAGTAAATAAGGGGAAATGGTGACTGAGTACTGCTTTAAAAAAAAGGGCCAAGCATAAGTTGTAAACTCTGAGGTAATTTAAACCTGCAACTTCTTTGCTATTTCCTCTGCTTTGTGGTTTATCTATGCGCTAATTCCTAGATAAAATTTGTTTACTCTGGGACCAAATTGGGTGGAGCCTGTTCCATGGGGAGGGAGGTATTGGTCTGGATTCTCTAATTTCTCCTTAGTGTCTTTTAAGGCAGATGTTTTGAACAAGGTGCACAACTCCAACTTTTCTTCCCCAATTTGCCTTTACAGTGCTCTCAGTAGAATATTTTAAGGTAGAGACTCTTGTCTGTGTGGTAGCAAGACTAGATAGATCCTAAAACAGAGTTGAGGGACCTGTTTTTTTTTTTCTAGTTTCTGTGTGGTATTAGAGGAAGTCACTTTAACTCTCTGCCTTTGTTTTCTCTTTACTAAAAGAAAGCAAAAAACCTTCCTCTTCTTATATCACAAGCTTAAGGAAAACACAGCAATATTTTCTCAGTACCTTAAGCCCATCATTATTCATATTTATTTATTAAGGGCTCTAAAAACTAGGTGAAGTAAATCTGTTGTACTCAACCAGTGAAACTGTTGGAAAAAAATTTAATGTTCTTCCATCTCAACTCTCATGACTGAACAAACAAAGTATAAATGTCTGAACCACTTTTCTTAAAAAATTCTGAGCTTACAGCCCTCATCTGGTTCTGATAGGGATGGATTTCATAATTGAGCAGTATCCAGTTAATTAGGCAAACATTTAATAGCCTGGGGGGTACAAAGACCAGAAATGAACTAGGTTTTCCCTTGGGTGGAAAGGATGGAACATGTCCTAGTAGGTGTACACAAGGTAATACAAAACAATTTCAAGGAGGAGAGAGCCCTAACTGCTGGAGAAAATCTGAAGGAAAAGACTTCTTATGGAAGGTAGCTCCTGTGCTGTCCGGGAGGTGAACATGCATTCCAGGCATGGCAAAGGCATGGAGGCAGGAGGTGCAATCTTTTGGGGGGATGTTTCAGTGGGAGGGGAGAACTAGGAAATGGGGCTGTAAAGATCAAGGTGGAACCATATTGTGGCTGACTGCATTTTAGGAACGTGAATAATGTATTGAAGAGTGGAGATACTAGAGAGAAGGAGACCAGTTAGAAGCACATCGTAGTGGTTGAGATCAGATAGAAACAGGCCACTAAACTATACATAAGGATTCCTGTGGGCCACATAGTTTTAAAATGTAATCTTATGTATGTTTTATTATATTTTCACTTATTTTCTTAAATATTTCCTAATTATATTTTAACTTGGTTCAGCCACACTTGGGAGTGATGTAGGCGCCTGGGCTGCCAGTTTATCACCTTTGGTCTAGACAGGAGGTAATGGGGGCCTCAACAAGAATTAGGGCTTTGTGAATGGAGAAAAGGAGGTTGATGTGGGGGTAGAGAGGGTAGAATCAAGAATTATTCCAAAGTTGTAAACCTGGGTTGCTGGAAGTATGGTGATGCCTTCAGTAAAAATTGGGAAGCTTAGAGGAGGGAATAGGTTAATAAAACATTAATTTCCATTTCATAAACATTGAATTGAAGACGCCCAAAAGAGATGGGGCGGGGATGCTGTTTCTATTCCTGTTATTTTTTCACATTTCCTAAGACTTGCCTTTGACCTTTATGTATTTTAAAATTTTATTTGTTTGAAAAATTGTTGTGTACATAGGAAAAGAAAAATTGCTTGGTTTAAGTGCTCAGGCAAGAGATGTGACATTCCAGAACTATATAATAGTAGTCCTTGGTTTATTTGTGCCACTCTCTGACCCCAGAAAAAAGGACTAATCTCACTATTAATAAAATTAGATAATACATGTAAAGTATTTTTCAAGCCTTAAAGCACTGTATATAAATGTTAGCTATTATTTTTATTAATATTATTAATCTTTTCATTGAATACTCCTTGTACAATTTGCAGTTTTTGAGTATACAATATCGCTTTTACTAAATCAGGTCTGTGATCTCAATGTGAGTACCCCTTCCATTGATGCAGATTGCAATCCAGATATATCTCATCCTATCTGATTTTTATCCATGTTCTTACATAAAGAGCATCTATCTTACAGGTTGGTAGGTCTCCCTCCAAGTCTTTAAATTTTGTGGGTACTAATGGGCCACACGGGAAAGGAGAAGGGAATAAACATTTATACAGTGTCTACTATGTACCAGGCACTGTGCTAAGAGCTTTACAAATGTGAGCTCATCTGATCCTCACAACAACCATTTGAGGTAGGTGCTGTTGTCCCTATTTTACAGTTGGGGAAACTGAGGCAAACAAGTTAAGTCCCTTACCCAGGGTCAAGGTAATTCTTGGATTGTCCATCAGTTATCCATTGCTTTCATTACTTGGCTGGTTTAGTGCCTTTTCTGGGCATACATTTTCTAGATGATTTAGTTTTCATTTTTTTGCACAAGTAAATCATCATCAGAAAATATACTTTCACCTACTTAGGGCCACCATGGAGCTCTCACCTGCTTTTTGGATTACCTTTAACTCTGATTTTTTGGTGATTGTGATGCTGCAAGATTCACAGCCATACAGATTTCACTGAATGCACATTGGTGTTAGAAAGATGAGTTTTTAACATAATTTGCTCTCTTATTAAAAGTCTTTTTTTTCTTTATTTTTTGACATTTTTATATCATATATCCAAAAAGATTATAAGATCTTCAAGGATGGAAACCTTTTAGTGCTTTTTTTTCTTTTTGTATTTCCCACAGGCTTAGTATTGCAATAGATATTTAGTAAATCCTGGTTGATTGATTTGCTCATTTGTAACTTTCTAAAACAAGGATGGAGGGTAGTTCAGCTTACCCAACAGACTGTGTATTCTTAAATGCCTTGACTGGTGACCCCGTGGCTGGATGTTGAACCATCTCTATCTTTATACATAAGCAGTCTTCTGAGGAGGGTCTAAATAGTTTAAAATTTTGTTTCACAATACATATGTGAAAGTCTTTGTTGACTTTATTTTGTGGCATTTTTGTCACCTATTTCCTGCATTGTGAAAATTGCTCAATGTTATAATGTCCCTGCAACTATTACTGATGTGAGGAGTTTAAATTACAAAATGCATACAAGTAATGAGGAAGTTAATTGTGAAACTATATTAATCATGGAAGTTGGATTTTGTGCGAAGGCTTTATGTGGTGCTATTTGAAGAGTGGTAAAATTTGACAAACAAGGTCTCAGGTATTTTCCTTATTGGGAAGATGGATTAATGGATTAAGAATTTAATCTTTGATTAGCTGACTCTTTTATTTCTTTGTTGACTTAGGGCTTATATTTAAATGTTAGCAATTTTATTTGTCAGTTTTGTAGTTTGAATAGACACATTGTAATTGAATGGTGCAAAGAAATAATTTAGGCTCTGGACAAGTATGAATTTCAAATTAATATTTTAAGCAATGACCCATCACACTGATACTTCTTGCCTCATTGTGTCATTTTGTGGTAAGGACTTAAGAAATAAGAGAAGATTGGGAGGAGCCAAAATGGTGGAGTAGTAGCAGGAACTCACTTGAACTTTCCCAGATTCCCCTCCAAACAACTTTAAATAATGCCTCAAATCCAATTCTATAGTGGGAGAGATAACAGAAGTTTGGGGGGGGGGTGGAGTGAAAGAGTTTTCCAACCCAAGACAACTTAGGAGATTAGCAGGAGAAGTCTGTCACACCGGGGTGGTGGTTGGGCTCAGAGTGCAGTGCCAGCAGCAGGCCTTGGTGGCTACAACAGTGGTGATGATAGCAGCAGCTTCAGGAGGTCTCAGCCCACAGATGGTAAGGGGGGAGGGGTCAGAAAGAGATTACAGGAGACCCATTGCTGGCACTGGGTGGAGGATGCTGTTGCATTGACCATACTCAGTTCCAAGTTGCAGTTTCATGGTGAAGAGGAGCACTAGCTTTTGTGGCCACAGGGGAACAGGGACCCTGGTCATAGTTCCAGGGCAAAGAAAAGGACTTGTGGTTACTCACAAGGGAGCTAAGGCTCTGGACTCATTAATAAGGGAGAAAAGAGCACTAGTGCTTGTGGCTGCAGGAGAGCAGGGAACCAGGGCACAATTCCAGGGCCAGAAGGAGTGATGGCATTTGTGGCTATAGGAGAAGAAGGTTTCTTCCTGGGTAAAGACCAGAGCACAGTCCAGGAGAACAGTGAGCATACCTCTTCTTAGGTCATACCACCTTACCACCTTGGAAGCATTGGAAACTTAGAGACCCCCAGAACTATCTTTGAAAACAGCAGCACGAAAAACCTGAAGCTTGGGACGGTGGATGTTTCACTCCGGGAGCAGAGTCCAATATTAACACGAAGTTAAAAGTCAAGAAATACATTGAAAAAAAAAACAGTAAACAACAACAAAAAGAATCTGATCATAAAAAATTACTCTGGTGACAAGGAAGACCAAGTCACAAATTCAGAAGACAGTGATGTCAAGACAGCAAATCCTAAAAGAAAAAAATGTGAATTGGACACAAGCCCAACAAAAATGCCTTGAAGGTCTTAAAAAAAATAAGGATTTAAAAAATCAGATAAGAGAGGTAGAGGAAAAAATGGAAAAAGAATTGAGAGTGCTGCAAGAAATGATGAAAAGAGAGTCAGCAGCTTGGTAAAATGGGCATAAAAATAATACTGGAGAAAATAACACCTTAAAAACAGAATTAGCCAAATGGTTTAAAAAAAGGTACAAAAATTCACTGAAGAGAAGAACTCCTTAAAAAGCAGAATTAGCCAACTGGAAAAAGAGGTACAAAATTCACTGAAGAAAAGAACTCCTTAAAAAGTACGATTGACCAAGTGAAAAAAGAGGTACAAAACCTCGCTGAAGAAAATAATTCCTTAAAAATTAGAATTGGGAAAATGGAAGCTTGTGGAAGAAGAGAAGACTCTATAAGACATCAAGAAACAATAAAATAAGTCAACAAAATTTTAAAAAATAGAAGAAAATGTTAACTATCCACGTTGGAAAATACAACTCACCTGAGAAATGGATCAAGGAGAGATAATTTAAGAATTATTATCAGTGACTGTAGTAAGCTACTGTTTAATAAACCCAAAGACTCCAGTTTCTGGAATAAGAGCTCATTATTTGACAATAACTGCTGGGAAAACTGGAAAACAGTATGGCAGAAACTAGGCGTAGACCAGCATCTTACACCCTATATTAAGATAAGGTCAAAATAGGTACATGATTTAGACATAAAGGGTTGAAACTATAAGCAGATTAGAAGAGCAAGGAATAGTTTACCTATCAGATCTATAGAGAAGGGAAGAATTTATGATCAAATGAGACAGGGAACATGAAATATGAAATGGATAATTTTGATTATATTAAATTAAAAAGTTTTTGCACAAAGTCAGTGCAACCAAGATTAGAAAGCTGAGAAACCATTTTTACAGCCACTGTCCCTGATGAAGGTCTCATTTCTAAAATATATAGAGAATTGACTCAAATCAATAAGAATACAAGTTGTTCCCCAGTTGATAAATGGTCAAAGGATGTGAACCGGCAGCTTTTGGTTGAAGAAATTAAAGCTATATGTCTATAGTCACATGAAAAAATGCTCTAAATCACTGTTGATTAGAGAAATGCAAATTAACACAACTCTGAGGTGTACCACATCATGCCTTTCAGAATGGCTAACATGACAAAACAGGAAAATGATAAATGTTGGAGAAAATGTGGAGCACTAATGAGTTATTGGTGGAGTTGTGAACTGATCTAACCATTCTGTGTGTAGTTTTTTTTTGGGGGGGGAAGGCAGGGCAGTTAGGGTTAAGTGACTTGCCCAAGGTCTCACAGCTAGGAAGTGTGTCAAGTGTCTGTGGCCGGATTTGAACTCAGGTCCTACTGATTCCAGGGCTGATGCTCTACTCACTGCGTCACCTAGCTGCCTCTGATCTAAACATTCTGGAGAACAATTTGGAGCTATTTGCAAATCCAGCAATATCCCTCCTAGGTCTGTATCCCAAAGAGATCATTAAAAAGGGGAAAGGACCTACATGTGCAAAAATACTCATAGCAGCTCTTTTTGTGGTGGCAAAGAATTGGAAATTGAGGGGATGCCCATCAATTGGGGAATGGCTGAACAAGTTGTGGTATGTGAATGTAATGGAATGCTATTGTTCCATAAGAAATTGTGAGCAGGTGGACTTCAGAAAAACCTGGAGAGACTTACATGAACTGATGCTGAATGAAGTGAGCAGAACCAGGAGAACGCTGTACACGGTAACGGCGAATTTGTGCGATGACCACCTTTGTGAGACTTAGTTCTTCTGAGCAATGCAATGACTAAGACAATTCCTCAAAGACTCATGATGCAAAATGCCATCCACACCCAGAGAAAGAGCTATGGAGTCTGAATGCAGATCAAAGCATACTATTTTCTCTTTCTTTTGTTGCTTTTTGTTTTTTTTTTTCCTCATGGTTTTTCCCTTTTGTTCTGATTCTTCTTTCATAACATGACTAATGTGGAAATATGTTTAACATGAAAAAAAGAATTATTGGTCTACCTGAAAGCCGATCAAAAAAGGAACCTAACCATCATATTGCAAGAAATTATCAAGGAAAATTGCCCTGATATCCTAGAATCAGAAAGTAACATATAAATTAAAAGAATCCACTGGTCACCTCCTGAAAGAGATACCAAAATGAAAACTCCCAGGTATGTTATAGCCAAATTCCAGAGCTCTCAAGTAAAGGAGAAAATATTGTAAGTAGCAAAAAAGAATTCAAATATCATGGAGCCACAGTCAGGATCAAACAAGATTTATCAGCTTCCATGTTAAAATATTAAAGGGCTTTGGAATATGATATTTCAGGAAAGCAAAGAAGGATTACAATCAAGAGCAACCTACCGAACAAAACTGAATATATTTCTTCAAGGGGAAAAATTGGATATTTAAATACATAGGGGACTTTCAAACATTCTAGATGAAAAAACCGGAACTAAACAGAAAATTCGACTTTCAAATACAAGATTCAAGAGAAGCCTAAAAAAGTGAACATAAAAGAGAAATCATAATGGATTCAGTAAGGTTAAACTGTTTATATTCCTACATAGGAAGAGGATACTTTTAACTCTTAAGAACTTTATCATTAGGGCAGTTAGAAGGAGGGCCTGGGTGTGAGTTGATTTAAAAATGGTATGATTTCAAAAAAATAAAATTAAGGTGAG
This sequence comes from Trichosurus vulpecula, assembly GCF_011100635.1. Lineage (NCBI taxonomy): Eukaryota > Metazoa > Chordata > Mammalia > Diprotodontia > Phalangeridae > Trichosurus > Trichosurus vulpecula. The sequence goes on from NC_050581.1 coordinate 149,860,968, forward strand.
AAAGAGGAATACATTGGGGAGAGAATAGGGAAGGGAGAGGAAGAATGGGGGAAAATTATCTTACATAAAAGAGGCATAGAAGGAAGAGCTTTTACAGTGGAGGGGAAAATGGGGATGGTGACGTCAGACAGTGTTTGAACCTTATTCTCACTGGAATTGGCTCGGAGAGGGAATAACATGCAAACTCAGTTAAGTATAGACATCTATATTACCCTACAGTGAAGAAAGTGGGAAGGGGATAAGAGAAAGGAGGTGCTTATAGAAGAGAGAGCAGATTAAGGGAGGCAGTGGTCAGAAGCAAAACAGACTTTTGAGGAAGGATAGGGTAAAAAGGGAGAGAGGGAAAGATAAACAAAAAAAATAGAGGGAAATAAACAGTAATTATAACTGTGAATGTGAATAGGATGAGCTCATCCATAAAATGGAAGTGGATAGCAAAATGGATTCAAAACCAGAATCCAATATTATATTGATTGCAAGAAACACCTGAAACAGAGAAACATACAGAGTAAAAACAAGAATCTGGAGCAGAATCTATTTGCTTCAGCTGAGTTAAAAAAAAAAAAAAGCAGGGGCGGCAATTGTTATCTCAGACCATGCAAAAGCAAAAGTAGACCCAGTAAAAGAGAGAAGCAGGAAAACTACATTTTGCTAAAAGGTACCATTGATAATGAAGCAATACTAAACATATATGTGCTAAATAACCTAGCATCCAAATTCCTAAAGGAAAAGTTAAATGAGTCATGGGAAGAAATAGTAAAACTAAACTAATAGGGGAACCTCAACTTTCTTCTTGCAGAACTAGGTAACTATAATCATAAAATAAAGAAGAAAGAAGTTAAGGAGATGAATAGAATTTTAGAAAAGTTAGATATGATCGACTTCTGGAGAAAATTGAATGGGAATAGAAAGGAATATACCTTCTTAGCTAGTTGCATGTGGTACCTTCACAAAAATTGACCATGTATCAGGCATAAAAATCTCAGTGCAGAAAAAGCAGAAATATTAAATGCATCCTTTTCGGCCCATAATGCAATAAAATTGCCTTCCAATAAAGGGTCATAGAGACATAGATTAAAAATTAATTGGAAACTAAATAATCTAATCTTAAAGAATGAGTGGGTCAGAGAACGAATCATAAAAACAATAATTTCATTAAAGATAATGACAACAGTGTAACAACATACCATTTATGGGTTGTAGCCAAAGCAGTACTTAGGGGAAAATTTATATCTCTAGCTGCTTACATCAGTAAAAGAGTGCAGATTGATGAGTTGGGTATGCGATTTTGAAAACTAAAAAAAAAAAAGAACAATTAAAAAACACCAATTAAACACCTAATTGGAAATCCTTAAAATCAAAGGAAAGATTAATAAAGTTAAACAATTTAATAATTAATAAAATTAAATAATAAAATTAAAGGTAAAAAAGCCATTGAACTAATAAAACTGGAAGCTTGTTTTATAAAAAAAAAAGATTTAAAAAGGAAGAAAACCAAATTACCAGTATCAAAAATAAAAAGGGTGAATTCACCACCAGTGAAGATGAAATTAAAGCAATTATTAGGAGTTATTTTGTCCAGTTTTATGCCAGTAAAATTGACAAACTAAGTGAAATGGATGAGTATTTACAAAGGTATAAATTGCCCAGATTAACAGAAGAGGAAATACAATACTTAACCCTGTCTTGCAAAAGGAAATTGAATAAGCCATAGGTGAGCTCCCTAAAGGGGGAAAAGCCCAGCGCCAGATGGATTTACAAGTGAAATCTACCAAAGAATTAAGGAACAATTGATTCCAAGATTATATGAACTATTTGGAAAAAATCGGTGGAGTCCTAACAACATTTTTTATGACACAAATATGGTGCTAATACCTAAACCAAGAAGAGCAAAAAACAGAAAAATATAAACCAATTTCCCTAATGAGTATTAATGCAAACATTTTAATGAAATTAAATAGAATTTTAGCAAGGAGATTACAGCAATATATCACAAAAAATCATCTATTATGACTAGGTGGGATTTATACCAGGAATGTAGGGCTGGTTCAGCATTAGAAAACCTATCAGCATAATTGACCGTATTAATAACAAAAACAACAAAACACATGTGATTATCTTAATAGATGCAGAAAAAGCTTTTGAAAAAATACACCACTCATTCCTATTAAAAAACACTAGAGAGCATAGGAATAAATGAAGCTTTTCTTAAAAAGATAAGGAGTATCTATCTAAAACCACCAGCAGGTATTATCTGTAATGGGGCTAATGTAGAAGCCTTCCCAGTAAGATCAGGAGTGAAGTGAGGATGCCCATTATCACCACTATTACTGAATATTATAATAGAAATACTAGTTGTAACAATAACAGAAAAACAAAACTATCACTCATTGAAAGTGATATGATGTATACTTAGAGAATCCTAGATAATCAACTGAAAAAACTAGTTGAAATAAATTTAGCAACTTCAGCAAGGTTGTAAGATATAAAATAAACCACATAAATCATCTGCATTTCTATGTATTACCAACAGAGTCCAGAAGGAAGAGATATGCTGTGCAGATAAGGCAAAATTTGGAAACTCTGGATATATGAGATTAGGGAGAATAGGGAGAGAGGAGTCAAGTTTTATAAAGGCAGGTTTTTTATTTTTTGAGGGGGAAGGCAGGGCAATTGGGGTTAAGTGACTTGCCCAAGATCACACAGCTAGTAAGTGTGTCAAGTGTCTTGAGGTCATATTTGAACTCAGGTCCTCCTGACTCCAGGGCCAGTGCTCTACTCACTGTGTCACCTAGCTGCCCCCGATAAAAGCAGCTTTAAACCAGCTATGACTATTGTTATGCCATTACTATGTGATTTAAATATGTGTTTATGAGGACTCAATCTACAGTTTAGCTTACAACAGATATGAATATTACTTATAAGGGTAGGAGTTCCATTGATTTCCCTACTTTAATTAAAAGTAATTACCTTTGTTAGGTAAGAAAACTTCTTTATTGAATCAAGCAGAACTAGATATAAACAAGACTTGGACACCTTTTTTGTCATTTGGACATTTCAGGTAACATGGCAGATTGATTGAGTTGAGGGACTTGGGCATCAAGGAGCTTGCATGTTGATAGATACACTGCAAAGGGAGATGAAAGGCAGGAGGGAGAAGATGGGGAAGGTACACATGGAGGGGCATGGTGTTGAAGTCTAGAAAGTCAGAAACAAAATCTGGCTAGCTTGGATCTCTCTCCAAAATAGAGGTCCAGGAGGAACTCAGTAATGGGAGAATAGGGCCAGCAAGTATCCAAGGTAAGGAGGCTTGAGAAAAGTCAGAAGCAGAGCCAGGAGGAGAATAATTGGCAGTGGGGAACAAAGACTGAGATATGGAGAGCTGAGCTGGAAAGAATTGATAGCACAGAGGCAACAGGAAAAGGGACAGGAAGAAGTCGTCTAGAGCTGTTGAGGCTCTGGCTGTTGGCCACAAGTAAAAGTTGTGCTTCTTCCCTCAAGTTCCCCTCCTGGTACCTTCCTAGGAACAGATGCCATAATATATTTGGCCACTTCTTTACCCCAATGTTCCTAATAACCTGAATTTTGCCTCAATCACAAAGGGGATAGATGTTAGCTAGAAATAAATATATCAATATAAATGGAATTAAGGCACAGAACCAACCTCTGCCTAAAGCTTTCATAGGTTCCTAAAGTGGGTGATACCACCCCCTAGGGGACACTGGAACGATCTAAGAAGGCAGTAGTAGCCTTGGGTATAATTGGGGGGGGTGTGTTGAATAAAAATAAGGAGGTCATGGAAGCATAAGGGAAGAAGAGAAGAAAATTTTGAAAAACCATTCATACGTATTTCACATCTTTTGTGTAACAGAGTTAAAGTTGTAGAGATTGATTACATTTTTTTCCAAATAAACATGCAGAGTGCAAGTTATAACCAATCAGTGGTCAATTCTGCTGACAGATCTTAACAAGTAAGTGTTGGCAGGCAAGTGTGTAGTGCATTATTGGAAACTCCAGCTTGCATTGACAGGAATATGTGCATGTAGGCTTGTTTACAATACTATACTATATGGTTATATGATGCAATATTGCATCAAAGTTTCAATTCAGAAAAAACCCACAAATTTACAGTGAATTACTAAATTTAAGATGTATCATTTAAAAATATTTTATCTTTTTTGAAATGATGGAAATTTTAAAAAATTAAAGGGTTAAAGAAAGTAGATTTCCAGGGGGGTGCTGACTAATTTTTTTTTAAATGGGGTGGTAGGCCAAGTAAGTTGGGAATCTCTGGCCCAAACGGTAAAATTTTTCCTACCTTTTGGTTCAGAGCAACAAGAGTGAATGTACTTCTAACTTTTAATTTAATCAGTCATATTGGAATCTTAGAGTAGTAGAAGAAGAAACTATGGTAGATGGTGCTACTTAAAGTAGCACTTTATGGTACTTTATGATAGATAGTGTGACTTAAAGTGAGCTAATCAATATACCAGGATTTTACATACTATTGAGGCTTAAGAATGTGCCCTGCTTGTCTACCATTGATAGTGGGACTTTTTAAATAACTGTTTGAGTAGAGTCCAGCCTCCAAATTCCCAGTTTGCCTTTGTCTTACAGCCTTACTCAGGTAGAGTTATCTAGAGGGTAGTAGTGTTGATGACTTTGTCACCAAGAGAAACAGAAGTGAGTGACTTTTGTGCTTGATTGCCTCCTCAGTAAGTAAAGAGGTCTAGTAAAGAGAGAAGAGGGAAAATTTGGCTTGCTTTTATTGTAAATAAGCTGGCTAAACTGTAGTGGATTAAATTATCATCCAAGTTAACATTTTCATCCTGGCCCTCTTTCCAGGGAAAACTGCCAGGATGATAATGTTAAATGTTTAATCCTAGGACAACTTAATCTACTTTATGTTATAAATTAATGAAATAGCATAATATTATCTTATTCAAGGCCTATCTCACAAAGTCACAAATACCTAACTTTTCCAAGAAACTACTGAAGTCCAGTATGGCTACTATTTAAAAATTATGTTGCAGAAATAAACATATAAGCCAAAAGCCATTTACCAATGGATATAGTTATGGAATATGAAAAAATAATTTTCAAAAGATTAACTGAAGACTCTAATAGCCATATTAAAGACTGCTCCAAAATGCAAATCAGACCAACTTGGAGGTTTCACTTCACACCTAGCAAATGAATAAAAGTTTGGAATAGTCAATTTTTGAGGTGTTGTTGAAAGAAAGGCACATTAATATACTGTTGGTAGAACTGTGATTTGGTCCAGTCATTTCTGGAAAGCAATTTGGAATTATACAAAATAAGAAAATAACTAGAATGTCTGTAACCTTTGACCTAGAAATTCCATTGCTAGGCTAATACCCTAAAGAAGTCAATGATTAGGCCAAGATGGCGGCTGGAAAGTAGGGACTTGCTTAAGCTCTCCCCCCAGGTCCCTCCAAACACCTGTTAAAAATGGCTCTGAACAAATTCTAGAGCTGCAGAACCCATGAAATAGCAGAGGGAAGCAGGGCTCCAGCCCAGGACAGCCTGGATGGTTGCTGGGAAGAGTATCACACGGAGCTGGGAGCGGAGTGGAGCACAGCCCAGCCTAGGCCGTGCCAGGACCAACCAGACCAGGAGCTGAGCAGAACAGGCCATAGGGCCCTGAATCATTGAGCTGTGGCAGTTACCAGACTTCTCAACCCATGGATGCCAAAGACAACAGAGCAGGTTAGTGGAAAAACTGCTAGATATGAGTGAGAGGAGTGCGTGGTTGGCTCCAGCCCTAGGGGTGGTGGAGGTGGTGCAGCTCTGCGGCTGCTTCCAAAGCTCCAGCTGTGGTTGCTTCTGGCCCCAGACCCAGACGGTGGGAGGAGTTAAGTGGTGGATCAGAGCAGGAGTGCCGAGCCTGCTTTGCCCTGCTTGGATCTGGCTTGCGATCATGGTGGGCAGCTCTTGGGGGAGGAGGAGCACTGGTGTGGCAGAGCTTGCTGTGTAGAAGTAGCTCTGAAAACAGCAGCGCAGTCCCTAAAACTTGGGACAAAATACTCTGTACTCTATAAGCAGTCATACCCTGACAAAAAGCTCAAGGGTCAAGTAGTTGGCTGGGAACATGAACAAGCAGTGAAAAAGAACTCAGATTCAGACTCAAGACTTTAGAACCTTTTTTTGGTGACAAAGAAGATCAAAACATATAGACAGAAGAAGTCAACAAAGTCAAAGAGCCTACATCAAAAGCCTCCAAGAAAAATATGAACTGGTCTTAGGCCATGGAAGAGCTCAAAAAGGATTTGGAAAAGCAAGTAAGAGAAGTAGAGGAAAAATTGGGAAGAGAAATGAGAGTGATACAAGAAAATCATGAAAAACAAGTCAATGACTTGCTAAAGGAGACCCCAAAAATACTGAAGAAAACAACACCTTAAAAAATAGACCAACTCAGATGGATCCAAGGGGGCAGAGCCAAGATGGTAGCTGGAAAGCAGTGACTTGTGTGAGCTCCCCGCCAGGTCCCTCCAAAAACCTTTAAAAATGGCTCTGAACAAATTCTAGAACTGCAGAACCCACAAAATAGTAGAGGGAAGCAGGGATCCAGCCCAGGACAGCCTGGATGGTCACTGGATGAGGTCTATCGCACACGGAGCGGAGGGGAGCAGAGCCCAGAGTGGGCGGCGGCAGGACCAACCAGGCCAGGAGCCAGGTGGAACAGGCCCTAGCACCCTGAATCACTGAGCTGCGGCAGTTACCAGACTTCTCAACCCATAAACACCAAAGACAACAGAGAAGGTTAGTGGGAAAAGCTGCTGGGGACAGAGTGAAAAGAGTTTGCGGTTCAGCCATCACCCCTGGGCAGCAGGGGTGGTACAGCTACAGAACTACAGCTGCAGTTGCTTCCTGCCCCAAGCTCACCTGGTGGGAGGAATTAAGTGGTGGATCAGAGCAGGAGTACAGAGCCTGCTTGAGATTTGCATCAGGTCTGGGTTGGCGGTTCTTGGGGAAGGAGGAGTGCTGATGTGGCAGAGCTGGGTGTATAGAAATAGCTCTGAAATCAACAGTGCATCCCCTCAAGCTTGGAACAAAGTACTCTTTACTCTTCAAGCAGTCATACCCCGCTGAAAAACTTAAGGGTCAAGTAAGTTGGCTGAGAACATGGTCAGGCAGCGAAAACGGACTCAGATTCAGTCTCAGACTTTGGAATCTTTCTTTGGTGACAAGGACCAAAACATACAGCCAGAAGCAGTCAAAGACCCTACATCAAAAGCCTCCAAGAAAAACATGAACTGGTCTCAGGCCATGGAAGAACTCAAAAAGGATTTGGAAAAGCAAGTTAGAGAAGTAGAGGAAAAATTGGGAAGAGAAATGAGAAGGATGCGAGAAAACTGTGAAAAACAAGTCAATGACTTGCTAAAGGAGACCCAAAAAATACTGTAAAAAATGTTGAAGAAAACAACACCTTAAAAACTAGACTAACTCAAATGGCAAAAGAGCTCCAAAAAGCCAATGAGGAGAAGAATGCCTTGAAAGGGAGAATTAGCCAAATGGAAAAGGAGGTCCAAAAGACCACTGAAGAAAATGCCACCTTAAAAATTAGATTGGAGCAAGTGGAAGCTAGTGACTTTATGAGAAATCAAGATATTATAAAACAGAACCAAAGGAATGAAAAAAATGGAAGGCAATGTGAACTATCTCATTGAAAAAACCACTGACCTGGAAAATAGATCCAGGAGAGATAATTTAAAAGTTATGGGACTACCTGAAAGCCAAGATCAAAAAAGAATCTAGATATCCTCTTTCAAGAAATTGTGAAAGAAAACTGCCCCGATATTCTAGAGCCAGAGGTTAAAATAGAAATTGAAAGAATCTACCGATCGCCTCTTGATAAAGATCCCAAAAAGAAAAATCCTAGGAACACTGTTGCCAAATTCCAGAGTTCCCAGGTCAAGGAGAAAATACTGCAAGCAGCCAGAAAGAAACAGTTTGAGTATTGTGGAAACACAACCAGGATAACACAACATCTAGCAGCTTCTCCATTAAGGGATCTAAGGGCTTGGAATATGATATTCCAGAGGTCAAAGGAGCTAGGATTAAAACCAAGAATCACCTACCCAGCAAGAGTGACTATAGTGCTCCACGGCAAAATATGGATTTTTAATAAAATAGAGGACTTTCAAGCTTTCTCAGTGAAAATACCAGAGCTGAATAGAAAATTTGATTTTCAAACACAAGAATCAAGAAGAAAGAGAAATAATAAAGGGGTAATTAAAGTTGAACTGTTTTGTTTATATTCCTACATGGGAAGATGTGTGTAATTCATGAAACCTTTCCCAGTATTAGGGTAGTTGAAGGGAATATATGTATATATAGACAGAGGGCACAGGGGAGTTGACTCTGAAGGGATGATATCTAAAAAAATAAAATCAAATTAAGGGATGAGAGAGGAATATATTGAGAGAGGGAGAAGGGGAGAGATAGAATGGGGTAAATTATCTCACATAAAAGTGGCAAGAAAAAATAGTTCTTTGGAAGGGAAGAGGGGGCAGGTGAGGGGGAATGAGTGAATCTTGCTGTCATCAGATTTGACTTGAGGAGGGAATAACACACACACTCAAATGGATATCTTACAAGGAAAGTAGGGGGAAGGAGATAAAAAAGGGGGGATGATAGAAGGGAGGGCAGATAGGGAGAAGAAGTAATCCAAAGCAAAGACTTTTGAAAAGGGACAGGGTCAAGGGAGAAAATTGAATAAGGTGCGACAGGATAGGAAGGAGCAAAATATAGTTAGTCTTTTGCAACATGAGTATTGTGGAAGTGTTTTACATAATGATACATGTATGACCTATGTTGAATTGCGTGCCTTCTTAGGGAGGGTGGGTTGGGAGGGAAGAGGGGAGAGAATTTGGAACTCAAAATTTTAAAAGCAGATGCTCAAAAAAAATTGTTTTTGCATGCAACTGAGAAATAAGATATACAGGCAGTGGGGCGTAGAAATCTATCTTGCCCTAGAAGAAAGTAAGGGGAAAGGGGATGGCAGGGGAGTGGGGTGACAGAAGGGAGGGTTGACTGGGGAATGGGGCAATCAGAATATATGGCATCTTGGAGTTGGGGGGAGGGTAGAAATGGAGAGACAATGTGTAACTCAAAATCTTGTGGAAATCAAGACAGAAAACTAAAAAATATTAAATAATAAAATATGGACTTAAAAAAAAGTCAATGATTAAAAAGAACCGCTCCAACTATATGAAAATGTTCATAGTATTCTTGGTAGTTGTGTCATTTTGTAGTGATTGATGAATCGTTAAACAAATTTTTACACACAAATATGAGAGTATCACTATACTATTAGAAATGATGAGTAAAGAGACGCATGAGAATATTTAAATACCCCAATCTTAGAAAAAGAAATTGAACAAACTGTCAGTGAACTTCCTAAGAAAAATAATCCCTTGGACCAGATGGATTCACAAATGAATTCTACCAAACATTTAACGAACAATTAATCCCAATACTATGTAAACTATTTGGAAAATAGATGAAGAAGGAGTCCTATCAAATTCCTTTTATAACACAAATGGTGTTGATACCCAAACCAAGAAGAGCCAAACAGAGAAAGAAAATTATAGACTAATTTCCCTAATGAATATTCATTCAAATTTTAAATAAAATACTATTAAAGACAGTATAGCAATAAATTACAAGGATTATACACCATGACCAGGTGGGATTTATATCAGGAATGTAGGGCTGGTTCAATATTAGGAAAACTGTCAGCATAATTGATCATATCAGTAACAAAACCAACAGAAATCACATGATTATCTCAATAGATGTGGAAAAAGCCTTTGATACAGCACTCACTTCTATTGAAAACACTAGAGAGTATAGGAATAAATGGAACCTATCTTAAAATAAGTAATATTTATCCAAAATCATCGGTGAGCACTATCTGTAATGGAGATAAGGTAGAAGCCTTCCCAGTACAATCAGGGGTAAAGCAAAGATGGCCATTATCACCTCCATTACATAATATTGTACTAGAAATGTTAGCTATAGCAAAAAGAGAAAAAAAAGAAACTAAAGGAATTAGAGTAGGCAATGAGGAAACAAAATTATCACTTTTGCAGGTATGTTATACTTAGAAAATCCTAGAGAAGCAGCTTAAAAAACTGCTTGAAATTATTATATAAACCCACCTAAATCATCAGAACTTCTATATATTACCAACAGAGTCTAGCAGCAAGAGATGGAGAAATTCCATTTAAAATTACTGTGGGAAATATAAAATACTTGGGAGTCCACTTGCTGAGATAAACCCAGGAAATACATGAACACAACTATAAAAACACTTCACACAAATAAAATCAGATCTCAACAACTGGAAAATATTAATTGCTTTTGGGTAAGCTGAGCCAGTATAATAAAATTAATAATTCTACCTAAAGTAATTTATTCAGTGCCATACCAATTAAGCCATCAAAATTATTTTATAGAGCTAGAAAAAATAATAACAAATTCATCTGGAAGAACAGAAGCTCAAGGATATCAAGGGAATTATTTTAAAAAATGGGAAAATTGGTGGTCTAGCCGTACTAGATCTCAAACTGTATTATAAAGCCATAATTATCAAAACAATCTGGTACTGGCTAAGAAATAGAGTGGGTCAGTGGAATATATTGGTACAAATTACAGTACAGTAAATGATCATAGTAATTTACTATATGATAAGCCCAGAGTCCCAAGTTTTTGGAACAAAAAGTCATTATTTGACAAAAACTACTGGGAAAACTGGAAAACAGTATGGCAGAAATTAGACATAGACCAACATCTCATACCATATACCAAGATAAGGTCAAAATGGGTCTATATTTACACATAAAGAGTGATACCATAAGCAAATTAAGAGAGCATGGAATAGTTTATCTGTCAGATTTATGGATAAGGGAAGAATTTTGGACCAAAGAAGGTATAGAGAGCATTACAGAATATAAAATAGTTAATTTTGATTATATAAAATTAAAAAAGTTTTTTGCACAAACAAAACCAATGCAACCAAAATCATAGGGAAAGCAGAAAACTGGAGGAAAAATTCTCAACAAATATCTCTGGTAAAGGCCTCATTTCTCAAATATATAGAGAACTGAGTCAAATTTATAAGAATACAAGTCATTCCCCAATTGATAAATGGTCAAAGGATATGAACAGGCAATTTTCAGACAAAGAAATCAAAGCTAGCTATAGTCGTATGAAGAAAATGCTGTAAATCAATATTGGTCAAAGAAATGCAAATTAAAACAACTCTGAGATACCCATACATATCAGACAGAAAATTTTAGATGTTGGAGGGGATGTGGGAAAACTGGGATACTAATGCATTGTTGATGGAGTTGTGAACCGATACAGCCATTCTGTTGAGCAATTTGGAACTGTGCTCAAAGGGCTATAAAACTATGTATACTCTTTGATCTGGCAGTATTGCCATTAGATCTATATTCAAAAGACATCCAAAAAAGGGAGAAGGACCTATTTGTACAAAAATATTTATAGTAGCTCTTTTTGTGGTGTGACTAAGACTTGGAAATGGATGCCTCTCAATTGGAGAATGGCTAAACAAGCTGTGGTATATGATTGTAATGGAATATTATTGTGCTATAATAAATGAAAAGCAGGATGATTTTAGAAAAACCTGGAAAGACTTACATAAACTGATGCATAGTGAAGTGAACAGAATGAGGAGGATGATGTGCACAGTAACAGCAATATTGTTCGATGAAGAATTGTGAATGACTGAGTTATTCTCAGCAATACAGTCATCTAAGACAGTCCCAAAGGACTAATGATGACGTATACTATCCACTTCCAGAGAAGGAACTGATACTGATTGAATACAGACTGAAGCTTGCTATTTTTCATTTCTTTCTTTCATTTTTTCTTTTATTTGAGTCTTCTTTTGCAAAATCACTAATATTTAAATGTTTTACATAATTGCATATGTATAACTTATATTTGATTGCTTACTGTCCCAGGGAGAGGGGAGGGGAGGGAGAGAGAGAATTTGGAACTCAAAACTTTGAATAAAAACGTTAAAAAATTGGAAAAAAGAGTCTGAAGAAAAGGCATGGAAAGACTTATGGATAGATGCAGAATGAAATACAGATAAGAATACAAAATACATGATGTAAATGGAAAGAGCAGCAACAAAGTACTTAAACATGAATGTTGTAAAATTATAAAGGCTGGTCTTGGTCCCAAAGAAAAAGGAAGAAGACTAAGCCTCTCTCCCTTTGCAGAGATGGAGGAGTTATGACAGTAGTTTACTACATATGGTGTCAGACTTTGTTGATGTGTAGTTTTGCAGAGCTCCCTCCACTTCGGTATTTTTTTAAAAGGATAGCTCTCTAGGAGGGAGAGAAAGATACGTGGGGGAAACACAGTTAATGTTTAAAAAAAAACGATTTTTTAAAAAGGTCATGGAAAGGCAATAATTTTTTTTTTATGGCAGACGGCTTAGGATGAAGACATTCCTTAGAATTAAATATGCTTTTTTTCCTTTCTATTACTGTGCAGAATTGACAAAGGTTATATAGAGTATATACTATGTAATTTTGGACTTTAAAAATATGAATATAAAAATTAAATATAAGTCATGTGTTTTCACACAAGAGCATGCAAATAAACAGCCTCTCTTTTTCATGTGCTCATTTGAAGTGCATAGTATAGTGCGGTTTTAAGCATATAATAGATACTTAGGAAATATTTTTTGGATGATCTTATTGGCTCCAACTTTAATAAATTTTTTCTTTTTAAAAATTTAAAGCTCAGTACATTAACGCAACTAACTAAACTTTGCTAATTAAGCCGTTTACATTTAAATTAATTTCGATGCATTAAGTATTATAAGTTTTTCAGTTACTGCTTCCAAGTGCTTATTAGGGTTCTTTGTCCATTCATTCTCATGTACTTTTCTTCTTGGTAAGCATTTGTGAGAAGGGTTATTTCATATTTTGTATCCCTAGCACCCTGGCATAGTGCCTGGTACATAGTGTAGATACTTAGAACGTGCTTCTTGATTTTTTTCATATTTCAGTTAATGTATTTATATATTATTATTCTGGCTTGACTTTTGTACCTTTGTATTATTTCATAAAGATTTTTCCAGATTTCTTTGTAGTCTTTATACTGTTGGACTTAACTGTATTACAGTATTTCACTTCATTTATGTAGCTCATTAACCATTAGGAATGTTTTTCTAACACTCATGTTCCCTGTATTCATTCAACAGATATTTACTGAATACTTGTCCAAAGCACTGTTCTAGGTGGTATAAGGTTTTTAGAGAAGAAAGTATATAGATAGTTCCTGATGTTATGGAAGCTGTTACATCCCAGCTGCGGGACCTTAGGGTCCCAAGCAATCCTTTTTAAGGCTATAAGTTACAAATTGATGGTCTGCATCAGTCAAAACACTTTCTATCCTAGGAGTTCTCTGCAGTAATGTAATTACAGTTCCAGACCAAAAAAAAAAGTGAAAATTCAGTAATAGCTATGTTACGTTTCAGCTTGGGGGGGGGGGAACAGGGAAGACCTGGTTGCTTAAAAAATGATGACATCATTAACTAATGTGTATATTAGTTTGATAGTTTAATTTACAAGGAACCCATAAGATATCAAGTGCTATACATGATATTTTCCACAATGTAATGACCACAAGGATCCCCCTGATGTTCAAAATCTTGTGATCTTATTGTGTCAATCCAGAGAAATGAAAAGTAACCAGCACCTCATTTGAACTGTCTTGTTTGGTGCTGAGGATCCCTGCTTTTCTCTGTTCTAACTAGAACCTAATGGAATGAAATATAGCATGTCTGAAGAGGCATTTATTTTACAAGTTTTTAAAATTAAAGGGTGGCAGGTACTTGGTGGATTGCCTTTTTAAAATTAGGCAGCCTGCATGTACATTTTGAGAAGTGTTTATTTGGAGAGGGTTTTTGTGACAATGTATTTCCAACCTCTCTGCTGGAAATGTGATCCATTCAAATGAAGCCTTTGTTCTTCTTTCCTCAAAAGCCTAGAATGAGGCCTCCAGGAAGGGAAGGAACATATGCTGAAAGCCAAAGACTGGTGCACATGGGACTGTGGGGTGCAGTCGAATTATTCAAAAGCTTTACAAATGACTGGCCAGAATCTGTCAGAGCAGGTTTGGAAGTCTCTGACTGTGCACTGGATTATTTATGTGCTTCTGGGAACTAATTCTGAGAAGGACCTGGGAAAAACTGGAGTAAGGAATGTAGTTGAGAAGTTTGCTCTTTAAGTTGCTTTGCGGGAAAACAGATTTAATTTTCTGTTGAAATTGTGATATGCTGCCCTGTGATTAAACTCTTATCTGACCACAGCAGAAGAAGTTATTATTTTGGATAGAATAATTTTTGTGAATAGGGTTTTTCGTGGGTAGGAAACAATCTGAAATTAAAGATCTCAGGTCAGACTTAAATAGGTTCTCAGAATAACAATGTGGTGAGAATAGGTGATGCTCCTTCTGGTTTTTTGGGGGATGGCTTAGAAAGAGAGAAGTATGATTATTTTATTTCTAAAGTGCAGGATCTGGGGAGGAAGGCAAACAGGCAGAAAAGTTGAACTTGGAAAATTTCAAAGTAGAATAGCACAGATGATAAGATATGAATACTAAAGCTGCCACTTAACTTTACGAATATTTCATCATCATGATGTGTAGCGTGTACTTAGAGTTTCTGTCATCCTTTAGGAAAAGAAATGGTAACTCTCTGCAATTTTCAAGCGATAATTGGCCTCTACTTTAGTTGTGAAAGAACTACTACATTGCTTGAATGGGATAGTATGCTTTCTAATCCTAGTTTGGTAGGCATATGCTATTACCTGTGATGGCAAGTATACTACTAAAAAGCATTATACTTACTGTCATTCACATTTACTGTTAAATGAATTCATAGTCAAGTCATTGAAGAATAATAAAATGAACAAGTTTTTTTTTTTTTATCTTGGCATGGGTCTCTTTAATTTCATGGTTCTTGTCTAGTTGTAGTAACATTTTTTGGCTGTTGAACGGGAGCATTTGGGTTGGCAGTCATGTCAAGAAGGTCATGTTGGACCTGAGAGTCAAAGTCTGGTGTACAGAACACCTTGGCAGTTCTAAGGAGCTAGGATTTGAATCCATGTTATTTGACTCCAAATCTAGCACACTTTCTGTTGTGCTAAAGTACATGTAAAGGAACATTTGATTTTCTTTTTAATAAAATTCTGGAAGCCTTTTCTTGATAATTTTTTTTACTTATGAGATTCATAATTCAAATAAATGCTTTTTGAAACTGAAGACAAGTGGAAATTGCTTTACAATATGGAAGGAACAGTGGGAGGCTTTACTTTGAGGGAATCTGACTCAGCTCTTCAGTGACCTGGGTTTTCCTTTATTGCTAGTCCTTGGCCTCTGTGAGTATATTATAAGTATATAAATCAAGTGGTTTGAAAATTGCATATTTAATTAACTTCACAGTGAAAAATACAAATCTATCAAAACATAAGCCAAAAATAGCCAACTCTAACATTTTTTTTCTCCTTATGTGGGGTAGTATATAGAATAGAAGTTGAGGGTCTTGACTGAGACTAATTTGGTGTACTTGGGCAAGTCACTTATGACTTCTCAATGCCTCATGCTTCATAGGGATTCATAGGATCAAGAAATGGAAAAGATAGGATGAACTCATTCAAACACCCTCAAATCCCCCTTGCCCAGCTTTTATAAGAGAGGAACCTGATGCTTATAGTGATGAAGACAACTTGCCGAGAGTTAGCACAGAAAGTAAGGAGTAGAGCGAGAGTTTGATGAAGCTCAGGTTCTTTGACTCCAGTTGGCTCTTTCTACTAGATAACAACGTCGCCTATTCCTCTTTTTCATCAACCTCGTCAACTCTCAGGGATTCCATAATTAAGTAAAATTGTACATATGATTTTTCTTGTTCTCTAGGTACCGTAGGATATATCGTATGATACCATCATATATGCTGCCGTGACTGTATTTACAAGTAAGCAGATTAAAATTAAGAAATAAATAATATAGCCTTGAAGTAATTCTTGAAATGAACGCTACTTTTGCCTGTTAGTGTATCTGAAATGGACATATAACTCCGTTTTCTTTGAGGTTTGCTATTTTTCCCTGTTTGTGGTTCACTTTTCCTGATGCCTGAATCAGCTTTGACCCTTTTAAAGTGGCTGCTCTGGTGAGTTGGCAGGAAGATGGTGAGAACAACAGAGGCTTTTTTTTCCTTTTCATATGTTTAGAAAGAGATGGCCAGAATTGCTGGAACAGCAGAATGAAACTTCTTTTTTCCTGCTACCCCCAATTCTTTTTTGGTGAAGCTTTTTAGCTCTAAAGCAAAGAAAATGTTGTACCTGTTCTTGGCTTGTTTTATGGGAATCCTGATCATTGCGTTAGGTACTCTTTGAAGGAACAAAATACTGACTCTAATGCTCAGCATTACTTATTTAGTTCTATCTTCAGGGGCCAATGGTTTATACATTAAAAGACCAATGACAACTCAGGTTTTGCTACTGACCAAAACTTAAGTTTCTACACTGCTTCTACAGTAACCAGCATACCCATTCAGGTGATTTCCCACAGGTTTCTACTTTCAATTCAGCTCATAGATTTTCTGTTATCCTTCTGACACAGAGCTGGCCTTATTATTTCCTATTTTGTTTATCCAGGAGGTTCTAGGAACTGTTTTAAGAAGTGGCAATGGTATGGTGTATTTAGTGGTTCATCTTGGCCACTAAATAGCTGTGTAATCTTAGATAATCACATTACCTCTTGATTTTAGCTTTCTTAGATATAAATGAGAGGATAGAACTAGTATGTTTATGCTCTCTTCTAGCACTTACATTTTCTGTTCTGTCCTCTTCAGTAATGGAGGGCCACTGTGGATTACTTGCTTTTAAAAATGGACTGCAGTACTGCTCCCCTTCCTAAAGGTAGATGCTAAAAATTTGAATGTGCTCCCATTTGATTTGAATAGTAAAAATGAAATCTGCCTTTTCTTTTAAATTTATATTTTATTAGGGCAACAGAGCAGACTGCATGAGTTCTTTGTCATTATATATGAATTTACTGGCATTTTAAGGTTTGAAGGTGGAACCATGCACACTAAACTTTATTCCAATTCATCATCTCGATAGGAGGTCCCTTAATCTAGGCTTTTGTAGGTTCTGATGTGCTCAAAAGCCATCACATCTGTTTCTGGTGATAGGCTGGGGATCACCTTCGTGGGTCCTTTCCAGCATGTTGGCCTCTAGATGAATTCTTTAGCTGTGGCGATACATAAAACAAACAGAGGATTTAACAAAAAAAGGAACCTTCAGTCCTGCACATTGTCTCTTTTCTCAACGATAGTGGTGAAGTAGTGAGAAAGGGGGCACGAGTAGTGAGAAAGGGGGCACGAGTACCAAGACTGGTCTCAGACGCTCACTGGCTTTGTGATTCTGGGCAAGTCAGATAACCTCTGTCTGCCTTAGTTTCCTCATCTATAACATGGGGGTTACAGTAGCAGCTGCCTCACAGGGTTGTTGTGAAGATCAAACGAGACAATAAAAGTGCCTTGTGGAACTTAAAGTTGTTATGATCAAAATAAAGTAACTGAGGCACAAAGTTCTGAGCATGATCAATTTATTAGTAAGGTTCAAATTTGCCAATAAATAAGATCTCAGCTTCCTCAACAAAGCTAGGACCTCAAGTGAGGGGGACAACTCTCTTTATAGTTTTGGGGAATACAGAGCAAAGTACGGGACTTGTGGTGACGAAATTAGCATGATCGATTACAGAGCTGAGGTGTAGGGGTAGTAGGATTGCTTGGAAATTGGGAATGAGGGCTGGCAAAACTCCCTCTTTCCCTCCTGTGACTAAGAGATGTTCATTATTTGAGTCCTACAGGGTTAGAGGTAGTAGACCAGACTTCTCTGGATAAAAAACCAGAAATCCTTGAAGGATAGCTTGGTAGCAAGTAACATCTAGTAAGTAATCTAACAGATTTTAAAAGATATCTAAGTAACTCCATGGTGTCCATCTGCCTTGCTCAAGGATAACAGTTAGTTCCTTGAGGGAAGAATAGAACAATGGATTTCTAAAGAAGAACTGGATTTCTACACTTAACTCATTATGTGTCAGTTGAATTTTTGAACCAAGTTCAGAGACAAAGAGCCACAACATAGGCCACTTTACAGGACAAAATCAAACTGTAAATAGGATCAGTTTAAAAAGGCACAGAATCTGATTATTTCAAAGTTCTATATACATGCTAGCTATTATTATTAAAACATATGTAAACATTAGCTTAACTTGTTGGTGTAGGTAAAAGATCTTTCTCTAATGAATAGCTAAGCTATTGTTAGAAGACATGAAATCCATCAGTATTGTCATTCTTATAATAAATGAAGCCATAAGGAAGTTGTAGCTCAATGGCAGGAGAACTCATAGACTTTTTTTTAAGAGGCAGAAAAAAGCAATTTGTGTCTTCATGTGCCCAGAGACAGGAACAATTTCCTGGGACCCTTGGTAATTTTGCTTGACTTTGCTTGTGGTAAACAGAAACAGGAAGATCACCATGAAAACAATAGCAACTTACATATTAATATGTTGGTCAATGAAGCATTTATTAAGCACACGGGATGTAAACAAAGCCAAAAGACAGCCCCTGCCCTCAAAGGGCTCCTAGTTGGATGGAGAAACAACATGCCAGCTGTGCACAAGCAAGATGTATACAGGGTAAGTTGGAGATAATCTCCGAGGGAAGACTCTAAGATTAAGAGGACTGGGGAGGAGTTCTTGTAGAAGGTGGGACTTTAGATGAAACTTGAAGGGGGCCAAGGAAGCTGGGAGGCAGAGATGACAAGAGAGAAAGTTTTTCTAGGCATAGGGACCACTAATGAAAATACTTGGAGCCTGGAGATGGAGTGTCATGTGTGAGTAACAGCAAAGAGGCCAGCACCACTGGTTTGCAGAGCAGGTGGAGGGGGCGATGTAGGGTTAAAAAGACCAGAAATATACAAAGGGGCTGGGTTATGGAAGGCTTTGAAAGTCAAAGGACTTTATGTTTCATCCTGAAGGTAACAGGTAGCCCCTGGAGTTGATCGCATAGGAGTGTGTGTGCATGTGTCATGGTCATACTTAAACTTTTAAGAAGACCAGTTTGACAGCTGAGTAAAGGACAGACTGGAGTGGGGAGAGACTTGAGGCAGACTGACCAAACAGCAGGTTCTAGCAATCCTCCAGGCACCAGGGTGGTGGCAGTGTCAGAGGAGAGGTATGGTAACAAAGGTAGAATCAACAGGTTTTGCCAACAGATTGGATATGGAGGGGGAGGAGAGAGAATGAGGAGTCGAGGATGACACCTAGATTGGGAGTCTGGCTCACTGGGAATATGTTGGGGTACAGGAGAAATGCAGTGAGTTTGCTTCAGACACGTAGACTTTAAGTATCCACAGGACAACCAGTGCAGTACATTTAGTAGGCTGGATGCAAGGCTGGAGATCAGTAGAGAGGTTAGGGCTGGACAAATGAATCTGAGAAACATTAGCATAGAGAACATAGTTGGATCTGATGGTGGGGGAGGATGGGGGCTGAGATCACTAAGTGAAACAGTTTATGGGGAGAAGAGGATGGCGGAGGATAGTTTTTAAAAAATGATGATGAAGTGAGGCAAAAAGCTTATAGAGTGATCAGGAGCCTCATGCTTATTTATTATAAATATTTGAAGGTGCTGAACTAGTGAGTCCTGACCAACATCATAAAGAAGTGAAAGTAACTATGCCTTAACGTTCTAGAAACTGACTAGTTACTGATTTGGGAGATGTTTCAGAATCAATTATATAAATTAGAACAGTGACTAATTATACCTCAGAATCATCATTTAAACGGATGAAAGAATAAATATTAAAAGACATTGTGTATAATTCAACTTGAATTCTTCAAGTAGGATATGTAAAAAGGCAAGGATATTGACTTGACTCACTATTTTTTTTTTTGGTAAAAATGTAACTGATACAAAGCAGTCATCATCACTCGAAGTGTGTATTTGGTTTCCTTGACAAGCCGACTGTCTTGGTAGTCAAGGCTAACGTAGCAGAGTATCCAAACTCTTCTTATCAGGAAGATCATGAATGTTATCAGTTCATAAAACTGACCAAAAACCCAGTGGAGATAAAAACAGGTCTGCAGAAAGCCACCTTAGGCAGTATGTGTGTTTGTTAATAGCAAAAGAACATTTGACTTGGTGAAGCAAAGTGTAGTCACCAAGTCAGTTAGCATTTGTCGAGTGTCTACCTTGTGCTAGGGACTGTGCATGCTGCACAAGGAAAGGCAGCAGTAGTCCCTGCCCTCAGAAAGCTCACATTCTCATGGTGGAGACTGAAATGAAATAGCTACATACATACAAGAGGTAGACAGGATAGATGGAAGATAATCTCAGAGGGGAAGGCACTAGGAGGGGTGGGGGTGGGAGGACCAGCATGGACCTCCTGCAAAAGGTTGTGCTTGAGCTGAGTTTTGGAGGAAGCTAGTAAAGCTAAGAGATGGCCTGGAGATGCCAGGTGTGAGGAAGAGCAAGTACATAGACATAAGACAGGAGATGCAGCATCATGTGTGAGGAAAAGCTGAGGGGCCAGAGGTATTGGATTGTGGAGTTTGTGGAGGGGAATAAAGTAAAGGATGAGCTTTAAAGGCCAAACAGAGGTAATAGTAGGGAATCATTGGAATTTAGTCTGTAAGGGTGTATGCATGACATGGTCAGACCTAGCTTTGGGAAATTCACTTTGGCAACAAATGAAGCACTGATAAGAGAGGGGAGAGACCTGAAGCAGGGATATCAATTAGCAGCTATTGCAGGAGTCCACGTGAGAGGGTGATGAGAATCTGAGGAGGGCAGTGGCTGGGTGAGTGTGGAGGAGACATACACAAAAGTATCTATCCCCTTTTATAGAGACCATGTAGACACATTTAAGATCATTTTTAAGTACCTAGAATCATAGGATTTTGAGCTGGAAGTGATCTTAGTGATGATCTAGTTCAACTCCTTCATTTTACAGGTGAGAAAACTGAGACCCAGATATTTAAGTGACCCAACACAAGGTCAGATAGTAAGTGGCAGGTTCAAGATTTGAACTGAAGTCCACTAAATCTGTTGTTCTTTCTACTACCCAAGTTAATCTATAAAGATAACTCTATTTAACCTGCTTTCTCATGATTTGTGTCATGAGGCATAAAACAGGGAGATAAACGCTCACTTAGGTGTTTGTCACCGTCATTTAGATGCCATATGTAGAATCCAAGCCGGGGGGGGGGGGGGATACCGTGTAGATCAGGGGTTCTTAGGAGTACCTTATAGATCAGGAGTTAACCTGGGATCTATGAACTTTAAAAATGTGTTTATAACTATACTTAAATATAATGTTTTCTTGGTAATCCAATGTGTTTTACTTTATGCATTTAAAAACATTATTCTAAGAAAAGATCTATATGCTCCATTAAACTACCAAAGGGGGCCATGCCACACAAGAGGCCTTGCAGATGATCTTGTTTATGAATGATTGACTGAGTGACTGATTGCATGAAGTTCCAGAGGCAGCTGCATGGCACAGTAAGACAGAGCCTGGCCCTGGAGTCAGAAAGGCTTGAGCTCAAATCTAGCCTTAGACATTTACTTGCTGTGTGGCCCTGGGCAAGTCACTGAACCTTTGCTTACCTCAGTTTGAGGATGTTAATATCTATAAAGCACTTAGCACAGAGTAGATACTTCATACATGCTTTTGCTCTTTCCTTCTCCCCCTATCCAGAATATTACAGGACCTCCTTATTGACATCTATGATTATTCAAAAGAGATCCAAAAAAATGTTTGAAAAATGTCTGTTGTCTAGACTAAGAATACCTTAAGAACATAGAATTGCATGGCCAGTCCACTAAATGAGCACATCAGAGTTTGTATCAGAGGTCAGCATTGTAGACAGTGAACCAGGCTCAGAATTGATGAGAGGAGGAAACAGTGGGCTGGGGAGTTGTATAGTATCTTTAACAATTCCAAGTTGTACACATATACAACTTTTAAATGTCAGTATAATCCTGGTAGTGCTTTAGGGTTATACTTCTTAAAGTTATGAGTTACCCAGTAGGCAATGGAGAAACACATGGCTTATCTCCAGTGATGTCCAATAAACAAGTGGCCTAGGAAGGATATACAGGAGATGTATGATTGAAAAAGGAAATGGGCTAAGATATGTAGAGAGAGGAAGGGAGAAATGAGGTGTTATCTCATTTCCCACATGGCTGCGCATAAGACTTCTCCATCATGGCCTAGGAACCTCATCATTGGGAAATCTTATAATCGTACAAGATCGAATTAGCCTTGGTACCCAAACCTTATCAGTACCCTCTTCCCTTTTGATTGGATGGCAGAGCCATGAACCCCAACCCTCTAACACCCCACCCCCCCAGCTTTTTTGTGTTGTCTTTCCCATTATACTGTAAGCTCCTTGAAGGCAGACTTACTTTTCATTTTTATTTGTATTTCCAGCTTAGCACACTTCTTGGCACACAGTAGGTGCTTAATAAAGGTTTATTGACTGACTGACCCAAGTTCAGAGAAAGACCTCATATTCAGTTGAACTTTGTGGGGTATCTATGGGAGAAAATGGACAAGAATCCTGTAGGATGAGAAAGAGTGGTTAGCTTGCCATCTGCACTGGTGCAGGAAATAATGGTCTCCTGGGTAAGGGGTGGGAAATTTAGGAGAGCCTGTTTTGAATATTATCCCTGGTATTGAGACAAAAGAACATTTAGAGAATTTTGTATTAGTTTTATTTTGATTGAATAAGTGAACTTCTGGATGAGAGCTTTGATTGTTTTATCTGTTGGGCAGTATGCTTGCAATATAATTGCTGACTTTTGGTGTAAAACTTTAAAAAAATCATTCTGGAATAGAGGAGTTTTTCCTAATTGGAAATATCTACTATCTAATTTCTCTTTACTAATTTGCATTTTTGTAAAATCTTTTTGAAGTGGTTGTGGTTGTGATTTGAGCTGCCATATCGAGGTGTTTAAGGACGCTTTGAGCCTATGGAAGAGGGGAGAACCTTCTCTCTTCCTCTCCCCTCCCCTGTTGTCTTTCCCCCAGAAAAATATCCGTGAACAGCAATAAGAACCAACATTTATATTGCATGTACTGTGTGCCAGGCGCTATTCTAAGCACTTTGCTATTGCCGTCTCATTTCATCCTGACAACAGCTCAGGGAGGCAGGTGCTGTTATTATCCTCATTTTACAGATAATGAAATTGAGGCAGGCAGAGGTTAAGTGACTTGCCCAGAGTCACACAGCTAGTAAATATCTGAGACTGGATTTGAATTCAGGTCTCTGTGACTCTAGGCCCAACATTCTGTTCACTGCACTACAGTAGAGTTTGGAAGGGGAAAAGAGGGAAATATATGTAAGAGCAGTTAGCCCATTTTATAGATTTAGAGGTACTTTGATTCCTTTGGGACATGTCAGTAGATTGTGGATAGCCTGATTTATGTTTGATCAACTAAAATTTTAATGTAGCATATTCAGGAAAACCCACAGATTTACTAATTGTTTTTATTGTGTTTTTTTTGGGGAGGGCGGTGAGGAGTGGGGGCGGGGGTGGTGGTAGGGATGGACAAATTAAGCCACTGTTACTCAGCTTTAGGAGCATAGCATCTTTTGGTTTTTCCAGTTTATAAGAAGCTGGCAAAAAGTCAAATATGCATTTACTGTCATTATAGGAAAAACAGAAAATTATCTTCATGATTTTATGTCCTGTATGGTATAAAGCAGGTTCAGAAAATGTTTACTTTGAGAAAATAAGTTGGGGTGGGGGAAGCATTTATTCAGAAGCTCTCATTAAATACAACTTTTGTCACATGGAACTTGTTCTTTTTGAATCATTCTTTTTTTCTGGTCTCCTATTAGCAGTTATCCTATTTCAATTTTTGTTATGTTCAGATTGACAATTGAAATTTTGTTGGAATGAAATAAATTTCTCCATGCTTTTACATGTATATTGTTTGATTTGGTGTGAATATTTACATATATGCTTTTCTTTTACCTACTGGAGGAAAACAGGGAAGAAAAAACAAAAAAGCTAGAAGTGAGGTGTGCTTGGAAGAATTCCATACTCTCTCCATCAAACTAACATCTGAGTAATCTGATAATCCGAAGCAAGGAAGTGATTTGTCCAGGATCATCCAACCACCTTTAACACCATTAACAAAATTGGAAGAAAAAAACAACAGAATTGACAGGTCAATATGTGATGTGATAGTTAATTACCATTCAAGGGGTTTAAACAACTCTGAAGATATTGAACAGAATCTGCTGAAGATTCTGAAATATGTTAAGAAATGGCAGCATTACTAAAACAAGTATATTTTTGCCAAGACAACAAGAAAGGTCACAAGGAAGAATGAAGGGGGGTGGGGGCAGAGAATGGAATGAGTTTTATTACTATAATTTTCATATGCCAGACTCTGTGTACAGAGTCCTCCCTACCACCTCCGAACACACACATATTTTGTATCTAAGAATGTGAAAGGGGAGAAATTTACCTATATTATCAGACTTTGAAAGGCATATGTCATTTTAATCAGTTTTTATGTCAGCATTCATAATTGGATCTTAGTCTTTCCGTTCCTTATCATGGAGTGGGGGTATCCCTGAGTTCCTGAAGGCTATGCCAGCAGGATAAGATCTGGCAGACCCTACCAAACATGAAGTACTTTTAGTACAGGCTTAATGACAGCTGTTCAGTCTCTGGGTCAGTCTGGCTAAGTTCAGAGACTCTTAAAGTGGTAGATACCAGGTTTGGTTTGGTTTTTGGTTACAATGACTCATTAAACTGTCCGCTAAGGTAAGGAGTTGTGACCTGTCAATTCTGAATTTTTTTTTCTTTCAATTTTGTTAATATCTTTGTTAATTTTCAAAATTTATACTTTGGTGGGGGTTTTTTGGATTACTTCTATAGTTTTTTTAATAATTAGATTTTTTATTTTTAGTTTACAACCCTTAGTTCTACATGTTCTTGAGTTTCAGATTTTCTTCCCTTCCTTTTCCTTCCCTTCCTTTTCCTTCCCTTCCCCCTTTACCCTCCCCACCAGGACGGCATGCAGTCTGCTATAGATTCTATATAAACCTTCACGTTAAGCTTATTTACACAATAGTCAAGTTGCAAAGAAGAATTATGACCAATAGAATGAACCATGAGAGAGAAGAAACAAAACCAAAAAAGAAGAGAAGAAAAAAGAGCAGATAGTTTGCCTCAATATGCATTCATACTCCACATTTCTTTTCTAGTTTTTTTTTTAACATTTTATGTAAACATTATATGCCCAATTCATCTGCTCTCTATCTCTTTTGTTGATGAGAGTGTTTAGAGCAGAGTTTTTAACTTTTTTATGTTAGGGACCCCTTTGACAGTCTGGTGAAGTCTATGGACCCCTCTTCGAAATAAAGTTTTTAAATGCATAAAATACATAGAATTACAAAGGAAACCAGTTATATTGAAATGCACTTATCAAAATATATTAAAAAAACCTTTACAGGCTCAAGTTAAAGAACCATTGCTTTGGAGATACACCTTTTCCTCTAAGAACTACTTTGCCTGTGTCCCAAAGATTTTGGTTTGTTACTTTGTCATTGTCTTTGTTTCTATAATTTGTTCTTTGACCCAGCCCCCTCCCAATTATCTAAGATTAAATTAAAATTAAATTTAATCTCTAAGTTTTAATCCTTTCTTTAAAGGTCCTTTATCAATATAATTATTATTGCACTGTGGTCATTAAGGATGTGTTAATATTTCTGCTTTTCTACTTTTATTTATGAGGTTTTTACTTATTTTTGTAAGGGTGCTTGCGCACAGCTGGAAATATGCATACTCCTTTCAATCTTCATTTAGTAATCACCAGATATTTATTATGTATAATTTTTCTAAAATTCTCTTCATGTCCTTCCTTCTTATTTATCTTTTTGCTAGATTGTTTAGGTCTCCAAAGGGTAGATACATTGTGATCCCCTATTGTTATAGTTTTGTTGTCTGTTCCTTTAATTTGATCAGCTTTTTCTTTAAGCATTTAAATGCTAAGCTATTCACTCCTATATATAAATATTGAGATTATTTCATTTTTTCTGGTGCTTTCTACAGTGGGGGATAAGAGAGAGTGAGGAGTCGAGAAATGTAGGTTCAAAGCCTTCATGAATAGAAGGATGGTGGTGTCCTTGACAGTAATAGAGAAGTTAGGAAGAAGCTTAAGGGGAAGGTAATGAGTTCTGGACATTCTGAATTTAAGATATCTGTGGGACATACAGTTTAAGATGTCCAGTAGGCAGTTTGAGATGTGAGACTAGAGGTCAGTAGAGTTAGGATTGAATAAATAGATCTGAGAATCATCTACATACAAATGATAATTGAATCCATGGGAGTTGATGATTTCACCAAGTGAAATAGTATCAAAGGAGATGAGAAGAAGGTCCAGAACAGAGCCTTGAGGGACACTCAGGGTTAGTGGTCATGACCTGGTTAAAGAACCAAGAAAAGAGACTGATTATGAGTAGTCTGACAGGTAGAATAAGAAACAGGAGTGTGCAGCATAACAGAATCTAGAGGGAGGAGAGAATCAAGGAGAAGAGAGAGAAATTGATAGTGTGAAAGGCTGTGGAGAGGTCAAGTTTAAGGATTGAAAAAAGGTCATTAGACTTTGGCAATTAAGAAATCATTGATAACTTTGCATAGAGCAATGTCAGTTGAGTAATGAGGTCAGAAGTCAAACTGCAAAGAAATAAGAGAGAGGAAAGGAAATGGAACTACTAATTGTCGATGGCTTTCTCGAGGAATCTAGCCATGAAACAGAGGAGAGCTAGAGGATGACAGCTGGTGGAATGGTTGGATTGAGGTTTTTTGGTTTTTGTTTTCAAAAGATAGGGGAGACATAAGCATGTTTGTAGGTAGGAGGCAAGCATCCGGTGGACAAGGAGAGACTGAAAAATAGAGCCAGGATTATAAAGGGGGTGGGGGTCTGCTAGAGAAGATGGGATGGAGTGGAATCATATGTGCATGTGGAAGGGTCACCTCAGTATGAGGCGTGGGTGGAGAAAATATTGAGGGAGACATCTGAGTGATGTGAGACAAGGAAAAGGGAAGAAGAGAGAGCTATTGGTGAGTGGCTTCAATATTTTCAGTGAAATATAAGGCAAAATTCCAGAGGAAAGGGTGGGAGGAGAGATGGGATGTTTGAGAAGGGATGAAAAGGTTTGGAAATGCTTCAGTAGTGGGTGGGATAGTGAAGTGATTAAGGAGGTATAAAAGGATTGCCTGATGACTCAGTTGAAATTTTGTACCATAAATTTGTCATGGACCCAGGCAGCATACTTTCAAGATTTTCTCCAGCCATGTTCAGTTTCATGTGAATAGGAGTGAAGGCAGCAGATGGTGAGTGTAATTCCAGGCTGGGGCTTGGCAATAAGATAAGTGGCCAAGATACTTCAGAGTGGAGGATACTGTAGATTTGAACTGGCTTCCCAAGGGGTCAAGATTGGTGAAGGAGGAGAGTAGACAGAGCAGTGTTGATGGTCTGGGAGAGCACCGAGCAGTGGAGAGATTAGAGGTCATAGTGAGGAGGAAGAGCAGCGCTAGAGGTTGTGAGGTAGTGGAGATGACGGCCTCTGCATCACCTCCGCTCTGAGGTGTCAAAGTAGAAATTTAGTGAGGGGAGGAAAATACCACATAAAGCTACGTGATCTCATTTATTTTCTACTTCATATACGTATGTATGCATTATATACATGTATGCAAAAGCAATCTAGAATATATTCTAAGCTCTGTGCTTAAAGTGCTGTCCTTGCTATTCTGAACATTAGAAGGAAGGGTTTTTTAAAAATAGTTTTTGGTTATTTATGAAAATGGATGACAGGGTTAGTATAGATAATCTGTAATAAATCTAAAATGTATAATCTTTACTAGAAGAACTTTTGTTATTTTGAGTTTCATATTTATTTCTGATAGTGGTTCAGTAAAGAGAGTGAAGTGACTAAAGTGATCATGGAAATAAATTATTACCCAGAACAGAGAAAAAGCTTAAAAGTGGACAAATAAGACCTTCTCTACAACTGTTGTATGCCTAAGTGGATGGAAATTCAATTCAGCCAACATTGGAGTACCTGCCGTGTGCTCTTGGGCTTGATTGCTGATAGGAAAGCCAGGATCACACAATATCTCTTACAATGTAGTTTCATTGTAGACAGTCTTCCCTTTGTTTTCTGTGGTTACTGTGATTATTTTTAGAAATAAAAAATAAGCAGCAGAATTTCCTACTTTTATACTTTGATTAAAGGAGTCTTAAGGGACGGTGAGATAATAGAAGGCAGAGGGTAGATTCCTTCTTAATGTTGAGGCAGACGGCGAATGGCCATCTTCAGTTTGCTTGCCTGAAAAGCCGAGTTTTTGCTAGTCTTGAGGGCTGCCTTTTTTGTTCTGGAATTTGGCCTTTATATTCTACAAGTAGATAGCATAATGAATAGAGCCCCGGGGCTGGGGTCAGGAAGATCTGAGTTCAAATATGACTTCATCACTTACTAGCTGTGTGACCCTGGGCAAGTCACTTAACCTCTGTTTCTTCAATTGCCTCAACTGTAAAATAGTGATAATAAAAGCTCCACCCCCCCCCAGTTGTTATGAGGTTCCAATGAGATAATCTTTGTAAAGCACTTAGCATATAGTAGGTGATATTATAAATACTTAACTTCCCCTCGGTAATGTCCCTGAGCTGTTACCTCTGGGCTGATGATCTTGCCTGTCAAGGTCTTCACAAAGATCTGCATGGTGATATCTAGAGCCTGATACTGTTGTGCCACCCAGCTTTTCAGTATGCACACTGTGCTGTGGCTGCTGTTAATTAGGTCCCATATAGCTTTCTTTATCTAAAATAATGCATGTACAACCTTAGCACTTACCACATAGTAGGCACTTAATCGGTGCTAATTGATTTACTAAAGTGCTATCCTATGCAATAGCACTATTATAGCTCAGATTTATCTTATGTATATCATATTTATATTACATTTACATCTCCTCCTCTTCCCATCTAGGACATGGCCCTGACTCAGGTCTTTCCAGGTTCAGCTTCTAGGTAGGAGCAAAGAATCTAGTGTCTCCCCACCCCAGAATGTAGAGATAGAAGGAGAGGATGGTTATGAGTCAGTCTATAAACCTGCCAACCTTGAGTTCTTTGTCGACCGCATGAAAGTCTGTCTTTGCTCCCCAGGACAGAGGTGAAGTGACACATACGTGTGTAATTGAGTCGGGGTGGGGTGGCTGGGGTTTCCTTTAGGTAATGCTCTTATCTATCATCACCACCCCCTGGGAGCCACTTGAGCCCTGGCCCTTCTCTATAGTGACAGCAACTTGGTTTCATCCCTGATTCTCTTCTTTTGTATCTGAACCTTTCATAGCTGGCCACAGAGGTCCATGGTATTGGATGATCAATCAAATCTGTCTCCACCCTCTTATCTCCTCACCCCCCCCCCCCCCCCAATTCTAAAGTGTATGGAAAGAAATTAGATCTCACTGACTCATTCCTCCTGTGTCTCCCATCCTCTTTCCTCTTGACTCTGAGGGCCTTCCCAGAGTCATAGCCACCAGCCTGGGCAAGATCTCCCTCCCACAGAACCTTTTCAGAATCCCTCCCCCACCCCCATTTTACTTGGATCCTCCTGTTCTAGTCCTTGAGATTGGTCATACCTTGGTCAGTTACAGTGAAATTCCTAATACCAGATCCTCCCAGAGGCCTGTCTTCCATTTGCTAGCATCTCCCATGTCCTAAGTTGGTCCTCAAGGGGCAGCTTCTCCCCTTTGCTCCCTCCTTATGCTTCTCCCTGAATGGCCATTTCCCTTTAAGTATGAACTCCAGTTCTATCCCCTTATCCATCAAGTTATTTATTTTTTTTGGCTGCCTCTTCAAATTGCTTGGCATTTACTTACTTGTGTGGGGTTGTTTTCCCAGTGCGATGCGAGTTTCTTAATGCTAGCCAGGACCTTTGCCATAGGATCCTTAGCACCCAGCACAGTGCCATGGGTGCCTAATATTTGCTTAACTTACTTCAGTCATGCGCTGAGGCTTCTGAGGTTATTTCTTCATAATATCACTGTGAAATAGGTCTGTACAATATACTTGTCCCTATTTTGCATTCGAAGAAACTGAGCCAAAGGGCAAGGTGATAACAGCTAGTAAGTGTTGGAGTTAGGCCTGGTCTTAAGATTCCTGACTGCAAGCCCAGTGCTGTTGTTGATCTAGGTCATGCGAAGTCTTAATGCAAAAGTCTTTAGAGTAGCCTAAAACGGCACTAAGACTTTTGGGACACTCTATATAGCCTATTAACCTCTTTACTTGTACCACACTGCCTCACTTCTCAGCCTTAAGAATAACCTGCTATTTACCAAACTTTGGTCATCACCTTCAGATAAGTCTTGTCCATTTAAAAAAATAAATGTAGCCATAAATTGCATAAAGTATTACAGTCATAGCAGGAAGAAATTCTACAAAAGTACTATATTTCCATTTGTATTGTGCATTCATTTCTTTTTCCTCTATCATCCATTTGAATTCATTTTATTCCACTATTGCTGATAGTATCAGTGTTCTTGGTCAGCACTACCATAGAAAATCACATTGTTAAAGATTTGTGCTGGTGCATGAAGCGCAGGATGAGGAGAAAGAAGCTGGTGATAAATCATTAAGTCCTTCAGGATGTGTCTAGGAACATGCCACCCCATATAAAGTAGGAGCATGTGAAGAAGTAATGGTTACGGGAATAGAAGTGTTGAATATATTTCCAGTGTAGCAAAGCATAACGCATGTTTGCACCAAAGAATCCTGCTGAATGACCTGTGAAGGAGAAAGAGTTCTTGGAAGATGGGGGTTGACTGAAACCTCTCATAACCTTGAAAGCACAAATAAAGTTCCGTACTGGATCATTCGGGCCTTGTCAAAAGATGTGCAGCTTGGGAAAATGGGACACTTCATTTAGGCATACTGTGATGTTTTTTAATTCATGTTGCATTTCAAACCTGTTGAAAACAAAACCTTCTAGTTACCTACCCTGCTTATGCTTCTTTCTTTTCCTCCTCCCTCTTTTCTTCCCTAGTAAATAGATGCTGAATGCTTGATTATTCTGCCTAAGGAATTTGAAAATAGAATGTACTTTGTTGAACTCTCCGAGGTCTGAATTGTAAACAAGTAGTATATTGGAAATGAGGTTGTAGAGTTTTTTTTTGTTTTTGGCGGGGGAGAGGGCTGTCAAATGGATCTTAATGTGAATTAAATTGTCCATAGTTGGCTCTATTCTTTGTTCTGACCCATTTTCCTCTGCATAATTTTATTTATATGCTGATTATTTTTAATTGGATCTTGTTACTTTCTTGGGTTGTATGTATTTCTAGGGAAACTAAAATTCAACTCAATTCAGTAAACATTTATTAAGCGCCTAGTACTCCATCCGTTCACTTATTTAAGAATGATGCTCAGGTCATGTGAAGTCTCTCTTGTTCTTCCCTCTGGTTGGCATCTACATGCTTTGCCATTGCTTGGCCCCTCCTGATTGTGACAGTGGGATGAACTTTAATAACATTATTATTATAATAGAAAATTACTTTCATCTTGCTTAATAGAGATCCTGGTATTATTCTTTTGTATTTAATGTTCTATTGATCATTGTACAGGCTATTCAAATAACTACTTTTGATTGTTCAATCAAAATATTATGATATATGCCCATCTTCTGTAGGCTCATTAAGAGTAGCTGCATTGCAACTTCTATAATTAGGAATGTAAGAGTATGGTAGAATTATAATTGCCTATAATTCTACTTCTCCTTGAGTCACCCCCACCTACACCTGTTCATCACTGTCATTGAGACCTACATCTTACTCCTCTCTACACACTCTATGATCCAGTAACGCTGGTTTTCTTGCTGTTCCTTGTACTAGACACTTGGATCTCCCATCTCATGCATTTTCACTGATTATCCCCTATTTCTGGAATTCTCTCTCTCTCTTCATTTCTGCCTCCTAACTTTTATGGTTTCCCTTGAGTGTCAACTAAAATTTCACCCTTTCAAGAAACCCTTTAAGATCCCCTTTATTGCTACAGTGTCTTCCACCTGAGTTTTATCTTCAACTTACTTCTTCAGTATCTTGTTTGTAAGTAGTTGGTTGCATTAGACTATGAACTCCTTGAGAGCAAGGACTATTTTCTTTTTATTCTCAGCTCAGTGCTTGGCATATAGTAGGTATTTAACAGATACTTACTGTCCTGACTTGAATCTCGTGCCCTTTTGTCCTATTGAAATTCTTCTCTTGTTAAACCTCAGTCCTGTTATTTCAAGGATTGTCTCCACATAGGTTCATTTCAACCTAACAGCACCTAAAGGACTCAGGTTAGACTAGTACCTGTGAGGCCTCTAGGAAATGGTGTCCTGGGGGAGCCTGGTAGCTCCTGCTTTTCCTAGGCCTTAGTGGAAGCCTCTTCCAAACTTGCTTGTTTCTGTTGGGGGTACCACCATCCTTCTAGTCTCCTAGGTTCATAATTCTCACTTTCCCTCCATCAGTCAGCTAACATTTATTAATAAGAAGTGCTAAGTGCTGGGAGTACAAATACAAGCAGAAAGAAAGATAATCCTTCATCTCAAGGACCTCACATTAATGGGGGAAGAAAACCTATAAAAGAGAACTGAAAAGGAGAGGAGCGGAAGGCACCTACATCAGGGCTTGGTACAGGAAGTTGGAGGGCAGTCTGGAAAGGAATGAGACTTTGTTGACCTGGGTGCCCTCCTTACATGAAGCTTCAGGAAGGAGCCATCCAATCAGAGGGAGAGGTCAGAGGGGCAGCGGGTAACTCTAAGGTAGGAATATTAGGGCTGCAGTGAAGCTTCAGGATGAAGAGCTGGGGTATGGTAGAGGAAAGCTAGAGCGTAGCTTGGAGAGGAATGAAACCCTCACTCTACTAGAATATCAAGTCATTTACCAAATCTTGCCTTTTTTTTTTATCTTCACAGCATTTTTCTTATCCTACTTCTCTATTTACACAGCTACCATTTTAGTTCAGGCCCTCTTCATCTCACTTCTAGATTATTATAATTTCCTTATAGGTCTCCCTGATTCAGGTCTTTCGTTACTCCAGTCCACTCTACACATAGCTGTCAATGTGATTTTCCTTAAGCACATTTCTGACCTTATGACTCCCCTACTCAGCACACTCCAGTGGCTTCCTATTCGCTCTACAATAAAATATAAAGTCCTCAGCTTAGCTTTTAAAGTCCTATACAAAATGTCTCCAACCTACCTTTCCAACCTTATTGATCATTATTACCTGCTCCTATACTCTGCCATCTAACCAAATGGCTATGTCTCTGTTCTTCTGTCACAACACTCCATTTCTTCTTTGTGCATTTGCACTGGCCATTCTCCATGCCTGAACTGCACTTCTTTACTTCTGCCTGGTAGAGTCACTTTCTTTCTTTATGATATGGCTAAGCCATCTTCTGCTTGAGACCTTTCCTGATTCTCCCAATCACTAGAGCCCCCCTTCCTAAACTACTTTGTATAATACATTACATTTATATTTATGCTACATATATTTATATGTATTTGTCTTTCCTATTAGAATGTAAGCTCAGTGTGAGCAAAGATTGTTACATTCTTTACACTTGTATCTCTGTTGCATATCACAGTGCCTGGCATACCAGTGGGTGATTAATACATGTTGATTGATTAATTGATTGATTTCTGCAGTCTTACTACCTCAGAATTTATGAATAGATAGCCCTTTTCTTAACAAGGCTAACTTCTGTACATATTCCATTACCTCCCATTTTCTTGGGAAAATTGCCACCAATCTCTTTAGTTCTTGCTAATCTGCATCATCTCAATAGCTACTTGTTCCGTTCTTGCTACCCATAAACATACCTGGATCTCCTATTCGTTAAAAAAATCCTCATAAAATCCTACCATCCCCTCTACCTATTGTCTAAAATTTCTCCTCTATTTCTCTGAACTGAAGTTTTTGATAAAGAACCTTCTATACACAATGCCTCTGTTTCCTCTGCACTTATTCTCTTCTAAATCCTTTGTAATCTGGCTTTTGACTAAAGTTATCAGTAATCTCTTAATTGCTAAACTAATGGCCACTTATGAATACATATACTTTTTGAGCTGTCTTCAGTATTTGATATGGTTTACCACCCTTCTTCTAGATACTTTCCCTCCCAGGCCCCTTGCCCTGCAGTGTGGCATCATAAGCCACACTTAGTAGTTTAACAGAGGGAGTCACCAACTACCATCTTTGGGAAGATTGAAGATCACTGGGGCCTTATTTGTTGCTCAGTCATATACCCGCAGGTCCATCAGGCTTTATCATTTGCCCTGCTACCAGACCCTCAAGCCCACCTGAGGACTGCTATCTGTGCTGCCGTTGTACCCTCCAGAGTGAATGACTTAAAAAGCACTTATTAAGTGTTTACTATGAGGATATAAATAGAAGCAAGATAATTTTTTCCCTCATGTTGCTTACAATATAACTAAAGGAAATAACCCAGAGGGTAATTAGAGAAGGGGAGAGAGGGGAAGTACACACATGGAGACATGGTTTAGAAATGACTAAGAAGAGACATGGAGGGCCAGTTCTAGGAAGATGAAATGAAAACTCACCTCTTAGAATCCCTGTGGCAGGGCCCAGGATCTAGTTGGAAAGGAGATGAAGGGCATGACCAGAATGCAGGTAACATGGTTTGCAACCTCCAGGAGCTGTCATCTAACCTGCCCATAGGACCAGGACAGAACCTGGGAGGACACCTGAGGTTAGGAAGCGTGATCTGAATGAAGATCCAGCAAAGGAGACTGAGAGCTCAGAACAGTCAAATGGGTATGAAAAGAACCAAGAAAGAAGAGTGTCACAACAGCCCAGAGAGAAATGAGTGAATGAAAGGGAATGGATGGATTAATGAAAAACATTATTAAGCACTTACTGTGTGTCAAGCACCATGTAAGCACTGAAGATAGTAACAGAAAAGCAAGACAGTCTCTGCTTTCAAGACGTTCACATTTTAATTGTGGGAAACAACACATTTAGAAGAGCTCAGCTGCAAGCCCCAAACTTCTAGGATACACCAGCAGAGAGGACAGCAAGGCCCTCCCCCCTTGTCTGTAGTGCTATTTCTCCTTACCTCTGTATTTAAAAAACCCTGCCTTCCTTTAAGATCTCCATCCCTCTAGCTGTTGGTGCCTTCCCCTCTGAATTTACATTTTATCTACTTTATAAGTATCTTATGTACATTTTGTTTCCCATAGTACTGTGGGAGCTCCTGGGGGGCTTGTTTCTTAATTTTTCTTTGTGTGCCCCCTATTTGACATACACATTTTGTGGCATCTAGTAAGCACTTAATAAAGTGCTTGATTAATAGTAAAATTGGAAACATTACCAGTTAATATTACTACTGCTATTGTCTTCTCATTTTTGTTGAGGTTCAGCTATAGTTTAAGGGCAGAGTATGCTGCTGGTATTCATTTATATTCAGTATTTTGTAGTCTCAGCTCCAAGTGGATGAAACACCTTTCTGTAATTGACTAAGAGCATTGCAACGTAAAGTTCTCTCTTTGAGGCACACTGAAAATATTTTGGAGACAATTTCAGTATCAGGATGACAGGTATAACATACCTTGGCTTGTTTTCCACATGGTTTTAATTTCTTCTACTAGTTTTCTGTATTTTGAACATGTTGATTTGTTTGGAGATGGACTCGTGGTGATATATTCTAAAATGTTCTTAAATTTTATGAATCAGTCTGTGCTTTTGTGGGTAATAGCTCAGTAGTGATACTCCAGATTCAATACTGTTTATATTTTGAATTTTCAAAGATATTTTGATCTGAATTTGTAGTTCAGAGATTTGTTGTTTATTAGTTTATGAAGACTAGAAGGTTTCTGGTGTATAATACTGGTTACTTGAAGGTACATTTTTAGGTATTCAGTAAGTACTAGGTGTTTATAGCTTGCAGTGATTTGTTGTATAGGTGCTACTGTCTTCTTGCATAATCTTCACTGAGCAATAAATCTGGGCTCCCTAGGTATAATCTTTGTGTAATGTATGCTTTACACTGACTTAGTCCTGAATTACCATCATAAACCTTTCACTTTCTGTAACAAATCCATAGGACTGGGCATAATTTTGGTTGAGTATAGTGGGTGTGAGACCTCCCATGAAGACCTTTTGATTCTTGGATTTTAGCCATTTCATAGATTTCCACAGGTAAACCACTTTGACCTTTGACAAATCCCGTGGTATAAGTTTTCAACTTATCACGTGTTCTGAAGGAGCCATAATCTTTGTATAAATTATTATTATTACCTTTTTGGTGATGATGATCAATGAAGTTGAAGAGTGCTGTGGAAGTGAGTTAACCAATACCTGGCTGAAGGAGACCAACGCAGTGGGTTACATGATGGTTTTGTTGAGAGACAGAGAAAGGTAGAATTTAAAGAAGAGCATTCTAGCTAGTGGTCCAGCTTAGCTGAAAGGAGAGTGGTGTGAATTAAGGCTGGGCAGGCAGGTTGAGATAGAATGTTGCAGGCCTTAGCTGCTTGGGGGGGGGGGGTGGTTGTGGTTGTTTTATTTGTTGTTCTCAGATGTGGCATGCACCTCCCATCTTGGTGCCTTTTCCATGCCTGCGATACTACTCCTCTTTACTTCCACCTTTGGGAATTCCTAGCTCCCACCAATACTTAGCCTAGGGGGCACCATCTGTAGGAGGCCTTTGTTGGTCCTTATGTACATTGCTTTTCTGCCCATAATTAACTTTGTGTCTGTTTTGTACATACCTTGTACATATCTGTAGGTGTATATGTGGTCTCCTCCATTGGAATGTAAGCACCTTAATGGCAAGGACCTTTTTAACTTAGTCTTTTTATCCAGTTTTTCACATATCAGGCACATAGTAAATGCTTAATAAAAGGCTTATTGATTGATCAATTGTTTCTAGAGGATTACTTGAAAGTTTTTGAAGAGGAGAGTGGTATGTTCAGCTTTAGAGAGATTTATTTTGGCAGTGATGTGGAATATGTGTTGGAAAGGGGGAGCCTGGAAACAGGAAGGCCATTTAGGAATTTATTACAATGGTTCAGGTTGGTGGTGATCAGATCCTGAACCAGCACAGCCATTTTAATGGAGATATAAGGCTTTAGAAGTAGAATCCACAGAACTAGGTGAGTGCATGTATATTAAGGTAAGGAAATACTGAATGGAGAAGAGTCACAAATGACCCTGAGGTTAGAATCTGTATAATTGGTAGGCTGGTGGTCCCCTCAAGAGAAAAAGTATCGTTTGGAGAAGGTGATTTTAATAGTGTGGCACTATCTGCCTTTCCATTGCCCTTTGGGTAACTTGCATTGTTGAGGATTCTGATCTTGTAGCATTCTATGAGAAATATTCATATCGCATGGCGAGAAGATTGGTGTTAGGAAGGTGGGCTTTTGTGGTAGAGACTCAGAATCATTGAAAAAACCGTAGTTGCCTAAATGCTGTCTTAGCCTTTTCTTTCCTTTTCTGATTTAATTCTGGTATCAATTCGTTATCCTTTTGCATTAGATGCTTAAAGTCTATCTACTGATGAACTAATTCAAATGGATGTCCTGTATAACTAATTGCATGTCAGAATTTGAGGAGCATGCATTTTTCATCCACTTCATTTTCCTTTGTGGATTGATAAACGTATTTCCTTTAAGTGGCTTTGGATCTGTCTCATTGAGGAGGCCTGGTAGTGTTTCTGAGGCCCATTGCAATCATTACAATGTCAAACAGGAGCACCTGGAGATACTCTTAGTTTCCTTGGGATGTGTCTATGTAAAATATACTCTGTCATCACCCGGTTGAGAAGCTCTAGTAGCTCTTCTTGTCATTAGGATAAAATAACAGTCGTGATTGAAATTAAGATAAACTGAGGCAACAAAGTTCTCAACATATTAAATTTATTGGCATGGATAGCAGTTACTAATAAAAAGGGTCTTTAACTCCTCAGTAAATCAAAAGACCCAGAATGAAGGCTGACAGATTATTTTATAGACAAAAAGAGGAGCATCTAAAAACTAGAAGGCAGCATCATAGATGGGGAAAACAGTATAATTGGTTGCAAATCCTTTAGCATAACAGGTGGGGAAAACTATAATTGGTTACATAGAAGCATCATAGGTATGAGGAGCAATATATGATTGGTTGGAAGTCGGAGATGACAGGCGGCAATTTCTCACTAGTAAATTCTAATTGATTCAGTCTTCCTGCAAGGCTTGGTGGTGGTATTGAGATACCAGATAACCTCTTTGAAGGACCCTTAGTGGCAGAGATAAGAGATTTCTTTTAATTATGGTGGTTTATAGGAAACTGAACTTTCAAATTTAACTCGGGGAGAAGACTGAACTTCTGAACTTAATTCAGAGACAAAGAAACATGACTTAGGTGGTTATACTAAATGTGGGGGGAGACACAGAAGGAAATCTATTACAAAATCAAATCAGTAGAATCAGTTTGATTTCCTCTTAAACACATCTTTGGCATTGAGAGTCCTTCTGTCTTCCATTTCCTCTGATTTTCTTCCCCTCACTATATTCTAGCTGTTCATTGATCTCCATGAATGACCCATGAACCAGCTCTCCTTCCTTTGTATTGGCTGTGCCCGTGCCTGGATTGCTTTGAGCTCCTTCTTCAGGGATTATAAACTGAAGTGCTGCCTCTCCCAGCGGTTACTCTCCATTCCCTCCTCCCCAGTAGTTTGCATATTGCATTTTTGTGTTCCTGTATTCTCCTCCCAATCTAATGCAGGTCTTTTGAAAGCAGAAATTGGTTCATCTTTGCTTCTGTATCTATCCCTTGCTCCTCAGATCCTGCTTGGACAGGTACTAAGTACTTGATACATGCATATTGAAGTCAATAAAGGAAATCTGGAAAACGTCACTATAGACGTAAAATGACATCCTCTGGATTATAGGCACAAATGGTATATTTAATATGTATGTTTCATAGTAAATTAATGCATCACGTGTTTATGTACATACAGAGACATGTATATCTATATATATATTTATCGAGAGGCATTATTTAAATTTTACCTAGTTTGTATCAATATTCCTTAAATATATTCTGACATTGTCTCACTTTATATTAACATTTGTCACAAAAGAACAGCCCCATTATTTTGTAGACCATTGGTCTCCAAACTTTTTTGATTGTTTACCTCATCAATAAGAAATATTTTGAGCATGTACGCACACTACGTTATTTAATTATTTCTACATTCTGTATATGCACTATTGTACTAACAATTATGCGGCCCCTAGGTGGTGCCATAATTCATAGCATGCTGGGCTTGGAGGCAGGAAGACTCATTCACCTGAGTTCAAATCCAGCCTCAGACACTCACTAGCTGTGGGACCATGGGCAAGTCACTTAACCCACTTGCCTCAGTTCCTCATCTATAAAATAATTTGGAGAAGGAAATGGTAAGCTACTCCAGTATCTTTGCCAAGAAAACCCCAAATGGGGTCACCAAGAGTTGGATATGACTAAAATGACTGAACAGCAACAACTAATAATTATATGCATACCCTGAAATAGAAATTTTAAAACAATGAAGCAAAGGTGATAGAATATTTGGTCCGAGTCAATAAGGAGCCATTCGAGTAGGAAATGGTCACAACCGTACTTCATGAAAGTTACTTTCGAAGGATTTGAAGAAGGGGGAGACTTGAGGCAGGGTAAGGCTGTTGCAATAGTCCAGGCAAGAGGTAATGAGAGCCAGAGCTGTGATGGTAGCTTTTTGAGTAGAGAGAAGGGGAGACATAGATGCCAAGATTTGGTGATTGATTGGATATATGGGGTGAGAGTGACAAGTCAGAGGTGACACAAAGTTGGAAGCATGGGTGACTGGAAAGATGATGGTGCCCTCGGTAGAAACAGGAAAGTCTGGAAGAGGAGTGGTCACCAGGTGATGATTTTTTTTTGGCCACAGCAATTCAAGAAGGTATAGGAGAAATAATCACACTGACAAAATCAGAAAACTTTAACAGATAGTCTAACACTGGTTTCTCCCCTCAAAAATCTAGTGCTTCACTACAGGGAAGATTTTCTTTCATAAAACCCTTCTCAGGAGATATTCTACATATATAAAAAATATGATTCAACTTGGTGATATGGCAAGCAGAAAAGCTAATTGGGTCTTGAACTTCGTTGAGAGGTATAGCTTCCAGGAATAAGGAGGTGATAGTGGGTCTGTACTCTGCCCTGATTGGATTACATGTTTTGTCTTTAGTTCTAGGAACTGCAGTTCAGGAACAGCCAGGAGGTCAGTATCACTAGATTGAAAAGTACCTATTGGGGAGCAAGGTATAATAAGACAGAAAAGGTAGAAGGGGGCTCAGTTATGAAGGGCTTTAAATACCAAACGGCATTTTGTATTTAATCCTGGAAGCTGTAGGAAGCCACTGGAATTAATATTGAGTAGAGGGGTTATGTGATCAGACCTGCACTTTAGGAAAGTAACTTTGGCTGATGAATGGAGGATGGATTGGAGTGGGGAGAGATTTGAAGCAGGCAGACCCACCATCAAGTTCTTGCAGTAATCCAGAAACGAGGCGAAGAGGGCCTGTAGACTGGTGGCAGTGACAGAGGAGAGAGAAGGCGTATTGGAAACGTGGTGCAGAGGTGAAATCAGCAGGTTTTGGTAGCATTTTGGATATGGGAGGTGAGAGATAGTGAGAAATTCAAGATGACTCGTAGGTTGCAAGCCTGAGAAACTGGGAGGATGGTGTTGCCCTCTACAGTAATAGGGAAGGTAGAAGGCAGCGAGGGTTTAGGGGAAAAGAGAATGAATTTTGTTTTGAACATAGTGAGTTTGAGATGTCTACTGGACATCTAGTTCAAGATGTCTGTGAAAGGCAGTTGGAAGTTGGAGGTCAGCAGAGAGGTTGGGCAGGAAAGGTAGATTTGAGAATCA
Organism: Trichosurus vulpecula; assembly: GCF_011100635.1. Taxonomy (NCBI): domain Eukaryota; kingdom Metazoa; phylum Chordata; class Mammalia; order Diprotodontia; family Phalangeridae; genus Trichosurus; species Trichosurus vulpecula. The sequence goes on from NC_050581.1 coordinate 149,902,068, forward strand.
TCAACATAGAGATGGCAGTTAAATGCATGGGGATGATGGGATCATCAAGTGAAGTGTATAGAGGGAGAAAAGAAGAGGACAGAGCTCTGAGAGAAACCTACTGTTAGAGGGTGCGATCTGGCAGAGGATCTAGTAAAGGAGACAGAGAAGGAATGGTAAGGTAGGCAGGAGGAGAACCAGGAGAGGGCAGAGTGGTAGTAGCCTGAAAACCTAGAGAGAATGTCAAGGAGGAGTGAGATTGACAGTGTCAAACGCTGCAAAGAATGGTGCAGCAGAGGTGCTGCAGAGAAGTCAGGGAGAATGAGGATTGAGAAAAATGCATTGGATTTGGCAACTAAGAGATCATTACTGCCTGAAGAGAGCAGTTTCAGTGGAATAAGGTTGGAAGCCAGATTCTAAGTGTTTAGGAAGAGAATGAGAGGAGACACAATGGAAGCACCTATTGTAGATAGTCTTTTAGAGGAATTTAGCTACAAAGGTCAGAAGAAATATAGGAAGAAAGTTTGCAGAAATGGAAGGATTAAGTTAAGGTTTTTTCAGGATAAGGGAGACGGGCAGGTTTGTAGCCAGGGGGAAATCAGCTAGTGCAGAGGGAGGCATTGAAAATAAGTGAAAGAAGGGCGCAGTCTGTTGGAGGAGATGGGCTGGAATGGGATTGCTTGAGCTGATGAGAGGGGTTCACTTTGTTAAGGAGTAAGGCCATTTCATCATGTGAGACAGGAGTGAGGGAGAAGACAATGGAAACAAGAAAAAAGGAAGAAAATTTTTTCTGTAAAATATGAGGCAAGATTCTCAGTTGAGAGAGGGAGAAGGGGAACCTATGAGAAGAGGGATGAAAAGGTTCGAAGGAGCCATTGTGGACAGTGGAGTAGTAAGTTGATAAGGGAAATACAGTATAGTAAGTATAGCAGCAGTGAGGGCCCAGTGGAGGTTATATAACATAAATGGACTCAGTCAGAATGGTCACATGATGTTTTCTACTTCTGTTCAGTAGCACATGTGTAGGCACGAAGCTCACAAATGATGGGAGTGATCCAAAGCTGAGTCCTTAATTTCTTATTTGTAAAACAAATAATAAAGTATATTACTTGCTTGTTATGAAGATAAAATGAAATAATTTTAAAGCTCTCTGCAAATCTTAGAATGCTAGTTCTGTCCAAAGTATTCCCTATATTTATCAGTCTAGTAACCCTATCGGAAAAGGAAATAAGGCTGTGACTTCTACTTGATGAAGCCATGTGGACTTTTTGTGATTACTGTTTCCTTTTCTAGATTTTCACTATCTCAGAGTTGGGCAAACTATGGCCCATGGGCCAAGTCTAGTCTGCTGCTTGTTTTTGTACAGCCCATAAGCTAAGAATGGTTTTTAAAAAAGTTTTGGTATAGCTTGAGGTTTGTAGTTTGCTAACTCCTATATTATATCCGTAGTGATAAATTATGGAATCTTTCCAGTAATTGAAGTCAGGTTCACTAGCTTGTAATTTCCCCAATCTGTTCTCTTCCACTTTTTGAAAACTGAAATATTTGCTTCAGCTGCCTTCTTCCACCTTTGCAGCCCCTTTCTCCCATTGGTGAGTTCCTCCTGGAACCACTATTTTGAAGAAGGGCCAAGATTAGTCACCGTTTATCTCACCTCCTCTCCTTTCTACTTCCTCTAATGTGTTGTCTTCTCCAATTAGAATGGAAGCTCCTTGAGTTCAGGACTGTTTTTCACTTTGCTTCTATTTGTATCTCTAGCACGTAGCACCTGGTTCAAGGTAAGTGCTTAATAAATGCTTCCTGATTTGCTTTGGCTTGCCCTTTACCCATTCTTTAATCTGTTAGGTAACATTGGCAGTAAATATTTTTCCTTATGATTACTTCTATCTACTCTGTATGTATGTATCTTGCATGTGTTTATTTTCTCCCTCATTAGACTGAGGCAAGGGATTGTTTCCAACTTTCTAGTATCCCCAGTGCTTACTGTAGCACCTGCCGTGTAGTGAGCGCTTGATAAATGCTAGTCGACTGACTGATTGACTTAGTGACCACATTGGCATCTGTCTATCCTTCAGTTCCTATGGATGTCCTTCCTTCAGGCCAGGCGATTTCGAGAGTGACTTTTTGACTAGAAATGACAGAATAAAAATGGCCAAAAGAGCATTGACCCACAGGATAAACGAGGAAACTTCAAGAGAACTTCAGGTTACCCTGGATGAATTCAGGTCACTTGGCTTTCTGACTCTCATCTTATTTATCCCTAAACAAGGAGATAAGCTCCTGGACCACAGGGGCTGTTTTATTTTGATCTTTGTATTATTCTCAGTATCTGGTACAGTGCTTTGTACAGAGTAGATGTTGAAACAAATTAAATTCCTGTTTTATAACATCCAACTTCATCTTCCAAAGCACCCCATTAGACCTTCTTCCCTTTGTTCTCCTATGTGATATTGTTCTACTCCCCAGCCTCCTAACAATGCAGGTCAGGTTTTCTCTTTGCCTCTTCACATCCTCTGTCTCTGTCCCTCTCAGCCCCTCCTCTGTATTGTTTTTTTTTTAAAGGAAGACTTCCCTTTCACCAAATAACCTGGAGTATGGAGAGTCATTCTTAAGTGCCTTCCCCTCTTCTAGGAGGTGGCCTAAGTTTATATATAGTACTTTCTTTGCTCTAAGAGAAATTCGAAGAATACTTAGTTCAAGTCAGTGGAAAATAATATCCTTCTCTTTAATGATTGAAATCCTTAGTTCTTTATCTTTCAAGCTGTTCATAGATACTTAATTTATCATATCATTATCAACTCTTTTGATCCTTTTGTATCCTTTAAATACCTCCCAACTTGAGAACTACATTTAATGTTCTTTGCCTTCTCTCTTCAACTTGACCACTATATCCTAACTTCCTTTCCATCTCTAAGTTATTTTTTATCATTTTTTAATTTACCTTTTTTTACATACCTTGTCCTACCATCTCTCTTCTCAGTTCCTTTGATCAAATGAGATAGTATTTGTAAAGTGCTTAGCACAGTCCCTAGCACATAGTAGGCACTTAATAAATGCCTATTACCCCTCCCTTTCCCTTACTCTTTCCTCTTTCTGGCTGAATTTTCCTTCATTAGGTGATAGGATCATGGATGTACATTTGCGGGGGAGGGACTTTGGAACCATCCAGTTTAAGCCCCTCATTTTGTATCAGAGGAAATTGAAGCTCAGTGTGGCAAGGTGATCTGTCCAGGGACGGACACGTAGTGGAAGTGAGAAGCAGTATGTGTACCTGTGTCTCCTTACTCTGAGTCAGTCCTCTTTTCACTACACCATGCTGCCCCCCTCTGACCGATGAAAGAAATGGAGTGTCAACTATACATTCCCGAATTTTGTTGATAAAGAGGAAAAGTAACTTTCTTGTAAACATTTGTGAGATAGTCTTGTTCAGCCCCACTGTAACTTGCCTCATGAAATGGTTTCAGTTTTGGTGTGGAATAGATTGTGCTTGAACCTCAGGCCACACCTTTGTATTGATCATTTCTCACCTTGAGGATTAAGACCTCTCCTTAAAATTGTTTCACTACAGCATCAATCTCTTTGAATTGATTAGTCTTGGAAGGCTATGAGTCTTTTACATAAGTAAAAATTCATGTTGTATTATTTATCATTTTAGAAATTTGGCTGATTTGGCATATTTAGAACAGAATCTGCATAAGTGGATTATAAACATCAGCATTTCATTGCTAAATTGAGTTGAGCCTGATATATACCACGTTTTATTTCTCAAGTAAATGAGAAAGCATAGATTAATTTTATGGGATGACTAGTTTATTTACAATGGCATGTTCCAATTTTCATGTCTTTTATAACTTTGGGTTATGAAAAGGGAAGAGTTTTTAGTGAGGATGTATTTGAATGTGCTTTTTCCATGGTTCTATGAGTCTCTGCTGGAATCTGTGAATAAGACAGTATTACTGGACAGGAGTAGGGAATTTACATGTGACTCGGGCTTAAAATAGAAAATTTCCTCTTGAGATACTTGAGATTTTATTGAGGTATCATTTTTAGTGTTTTTGAGTGTGTCAGTTTCACAACTGTATTTTTTTTATTTCTTTTGACAAAAAATGTCCTTTCCACCTTCTAGTCTAATTTTCCTTGCATAGCCTAGTTTTTCTATTCCTTTTCTCATTTATTCTACTGCTTTCAGAGATAGCATGACTAAATGCTAGAGAATTGTAGCTATATCAATTAAAGCATAGATAAATCATACATCTTCTTACTAATGGAATTTTAGTGTAATTGATTACGAGAGCACTTAACATCATTTTATTTTCAATACGAATTTTAGTTCTGGTAAAAGATGCAAGTTAGGAAACATGAAACAAATTTATTACATTTCAAGCTACATAGCAATTAGCTTCCTTTGGATTTTATGCTTTTGTCGGGGAAATAATTTCAAATTGTTTGGAGCAAACAGTATTATTTAAAAAGAAAAAACTAAAACTTTTCTGTAGCAACAATAATTAGAGAATATATTTGTACTGCATATTTGCATTAAATAGAAATCAGTTGGATTTAGAGCTGGCAGAAGAGACCTTAGGGATTATCTAGGCAGCTTCATCACATATGAAACTCTGCCATTGGCAAAATAAATTTTTAGGCAGGATTCCCAAGGAAAATGTTAAGTGAAAAGCACTTAAGATTCAGATGCTCGACCCTTGAATGAATGCATGATTTCATCAGTGTGGGTACAGTATTCCTTTCACTGATACATATTCCAGCCTCTGCACTTGGTCCTGTCTGATTCTCCCTCCTCTCTCCTCTCCTCCCCCAAGTCTATGAAAGATCCCAAGTGCTCCTTTTCCTCTTCTCCTGGTTCTTTTAATATCTTGACTGTATCAGTGCCACTGAAGCAACCCATCTTATATCATTTTTGAAGAATGATTGGGTCATCACTTTTTCCTTTCTTACACATGTCCTCAATAATGTCTTTTATATCATTTCTGGTTTTCAGGTCATTACTCATAACTTGTAGTCTATCTGTATCATGCCCTTTGAGTAACTTGTATTATTTACTTCTCTGACATTGTGGTGCTACATGATTCATAACCATAGAACCTCATCAAGATGATATTGGTGTCAAAGACCTGGGCTTTTGCAGTGATATGCTATTTGGGAAAGTACCGCACATTTTCTCAAATTCAATTTAGGCTGATATCATCCTCCTTATTCAGTTCTGGGCCCAGCTTATTGTCCTTCTGTAGACCCTGTCCAAAATAAACATATTGATAGACTGATGAGTTAGGCCTCTTGTTCCCTCTATTTATAGTTGGTGTAACATGGGTTTATCATCAACCCTTGTGTGGGGTACCCTTTTCCCTCCCCTCTTTCCCTTCCCTCTCCCCCACTTTCTAGCTCCCCTTTATAGTTTGTCTTTCTCTGTTATAATGTAAGCTACTTGAGAGTGGGGGCCAGCTTATTTTCTTCTTTTTACATTTCCAGCCCTTAGCCCAGCGCCTGGACCATAGTAATTGCTTATTAAATTCTCTCCCTGCCCTTCTTATATTCCTTTCTCTTCCCTGTGCTCTAGCTTGTCAACATCTTTGGGATCCTGACTCTTTTATCCACTGGTTTGAGCTTGTGCCATCTGCAAATTTGATGACTGTACTGTCTATGCCTTTATCCAAGTCATTGATAAAAATGCTAAACAGTGCAGGGTCAAACCCAGATCCTGGGGTATCCTGTTAGAGACCTCTTATCATGTTAATAGCTACTTTTTGAATTTGGCTATCCGACAGATTCAGAATCCATCTGTTTGTATTATTATTAATCCATATCTTTTTATCTTCTCCATAAAACAGTATGAGATACTTTTAAGTTTTTCTGAAAGCTGGGTAAACTAGGTATCCAAAGCATTCCCCTCATCTACTAGTTTAGTAATTTTTTCAAAAGAGGAAATGAGATTAGTTTGGCATGAGTTGTTCTTGATGAAGTTTTACAGGCTCTTTATAACATTACTAGTTCCCTTTGTAGATGTTTGGAACCCATCTCTTTAAAGATCTAGTCCAGAATTTTCCCAGGAATTGGAGTCAAGCTCTCTGGCCCTGTTGAGGTTTGGAGGCTCTGTTCTTTTCCTTTTTTTTGGTGGAAAATTAAGACATTTTCGTTCTCTAATTTTATAGTAGATTTTTCATTTCCCGTGATATTCCATCTAACTGGCTCAGTAATCCCATCTTCCAGTTCTTTTAGGACCCAAAAAAGTGGTTCATCTTGTCTCGAGAACTTGAATTTATCAAAGGTAGTTGGATGCTCTTTTACTATCTCCATATCTTGGGTATTAACTCCCTGTTAGTCATTTTTTGTTGTCATTTCCAGTATAAAGGTCATTCTCCTTTGCAGAAAAAAACAGAAATCTTAAGAATTCAGTAGCCCTACTTTTTCTCTGTTATCAGTTATCACTGCCCTGCACATAGCTTTATAACTCTTTGGGCATAATTCCCCATTGAGCTCCAAAATGGTTGGATCAGTTCACAGTTCACCAATAGTATATTAATGTTCAAATTTTTCTACTTCCTCTCCAACATTTGTCATTTTTTCTCTCTGTCATTTTAGCCAATCTGATAAGTGTAAGATGATAATTCAAAGCATATATTTCTTTTTAAAATCAAAATTGATTGGTAACTTCTCTGTAATCCACATTGGTCTCTTCAAACCAATTTTATATTTTCCCTCTTTATTTGAATTGTTTCCCTTTGTGACTTTGGAATTTCACTCTTGAAAATCTCCTATACCTTCTAGGTTGACTTTCCTTGAAGCATTTTACTCTGTGTGATTCTACCACATTCCCTCTCTCTAGGATGCTTTTTATTCTCTTTTATAAACTCTAGCTAGAATGATCACTTTCCTCTTAAAGTTCCCGTAAATTTTGCCTTACCAGAGATTTGCTCCCTGCTATTGAGAATCAGATGCAGCATAAAATTTCCACTTGTTGGCTTCTCTACTTTTTGAAAGAAAAAATGATTAGTAAGTCAAGAAATTATGAGCTGCTCTGCTTTCAGCAGAGAGAACTTCTGATCCTGCACATGTCTGTGTCATTGAAGTTCACATGACTCCTCTCTCATGCCTCTGTGCCAGACTTTTGGTCTTCCCAACGTCTTCATCTTTTTCCTTTTCCTGTACAGGTGGTTCTGTAGTATTTATTTTAGTGACAAAATCACTTGTCTTTCTTCCTCTTTTAACCTTCACCCAAATACTCTCAGACATTCTTTACCTTTTTGATTCCTGGATTTCCTTATATTTTGCATACCTTAACATAGGATGCTATCCCTTGCCCCTTTTATTGATGCTGTATTCTTTTGAATAAAGTATACTCATGCTCCTCAGTTCATGCCTAGTTTGATGTTATAGTCAGTAGATTGTTCAGTCCTTATCTTGATAGTCACATCTGTCAGATGGGTTTGTATGATTCTGATGTTGTCATGGGAGAGATCTTGTTTGTGGAGAGGCTTCAACTTTTTTTGTCTACTAAATTAAATACTTTTAAAAAGCATTAAATAATAGAAGGATTTTTATTCTCTATTTTAACTGTGTGTGGTTACAAATAGATAAGTTGCTCTAGAAAATTATCTGTGAAATTTGCCTGTGTCCTAATATTTTCAGCAAGGATATCCTTGATGTATAGATAGACCATTTGCTGATAAAACCTAACAAGACTCAGTACTCCAGAAGAAGGCTTTCATAATTGATTATTCATACTTCTTCAAAAGGTTGGAAGTAGTAACCATTATTAAATATAACCCGTCCAAACAATGTTTTTCCAGTACATTTAGTTTTTTTCTTCTAGAAATACAACTATATTTCCAAATAGATGAATACTTAAACTCATAGCTTGTTTACTTATAAACAGCTTGGGAATTGAAGACCTCAGTCTAAACCAGAGGTTCTTAACTCTCTTGTTTTATGAACTCCTCAGAATAATTTTTTAAAAGTTTAATTGGGGGTGGGGCAGAGCCAAGATGGCAGCTGGAAAGCAGGGACTAGTGTGAGCTCCCCACCAAGTCCCTCCAAAAACCTATAAAAAATGGCTCTGAACCAATTCTAGAACTGCAGAACCCACAAAATAGCAGAGGGAAGCAGGGCTGCAGCCCAGGACAGCCTGGATGGTTGCTGGGTGAGGTCTATTGCACACAGAGCTGGGAGCGGAGCAAAGCAGAGCCCAGCATGGGCAGTGCGGACCAACCAGACCACGAGCCGGGTGGAGTGGGCCCTAGCGCCCTTTATCAGTGAGCTGCAGCAGTTACCAGACTTCTCAACACACAAACAGCAACAACAACAGAGAAGGTTAGTGGGAAGAGCTGCTGGGGACAGAGTGAAAGGAGTTTGCGGTTTGGCCACCACCCCAGGGGACAGTGGAGGTGATGCAGCTCTGAGGCAGCTTACAGAGCTACAGCTGCAGTTGCTTCCTGCCCCAGGCCCACCTGGTGGGAGGAATTAAGTGGTGGATCAGAGCAGGAGTGCAGAGCCTGCTGAAGATCTGAGTCCACTCCGGGTTAGGGGTTCTTGGGGAAGGAGGAGTGCTCATGTGGCAGAGCTGGCTGTAATAGCTCTGAAAACAACAGCGCATCCCCTCAAGCTTAGAACAAAGTACTCTTTACTCTTCAAGCAGTCATACCCCGCTGAAAAACTCAAGGGTCAAGTAAGTTGGCTGGGAACATGGCCAGGCAGCGAAAACGCATCCAGATTCAGTCTCAGACTTTGGAATCTTTCTTTGGTGACAAAGAACACCAAAATATACAGCCATAAGAAGTGAACAAAGTTAAAGAGCCTACAACAAAAGCCTCCAAGAAAAACATGAACTGGTCCCAGGCCATGGAAGAGCTCAAAAAGGATTTGGAAAAGCAAGTTAGAAAAGTAGAGGAAAAATTGGGAAGAGAAATGAGAGTGATGGGAGAAAACCATGAAAAAGAAGTCAATGACTTGCTAAAGGAGACCCAAAAAAATGCTGAAAAATACACTGAGGAAAACAACCCCTTAAAAAATAGACTAACTCAAATGGCAAAAGAGCTCCAAAAAGCCAATAAGAAGAAGAATGCCTTGAAAGGCAGAATTAGCCAAATGAAAAAGGAGGTCCAAAAGACCACTGAAGAAAATACTACCTTAAAAATTAGACTAGAGCAAGTGGAAGCTAGTGACTTTATGAGAAGTCAAGATATTATAAAACAGAACCAAAGGAATGAAAAAGTGGAAGACAATGTCAAATATCTCATTAGAAAAACCACTGACCTGGAAAATAGATGCAGGAGAGATAATTTAAAAATTATTGGACTACCTGAAAGCCATGATCGAAAAAGGAGCCTAGATATCATCTTTCAAGAAATTATCAAGGAGAACTGCCCTGATATTCTAGAGCCACAGGGCAAAATAGAAATTGAAAGAATCCACAGATTGCCTCCTCAAATAGATCCCAAAAAGAAATCCCCTAGGAATATTGTTGCCAAATTCCAGAGCTCCCAGATCAAGAAGAAAATACTACAAGCAGCCAGAAAGAAACAATTTGAGTATTGTGGAAACACAATTAGAATAACCCAAGATCTAGCAGCTTCCACATCAAGAGATCAAAGGACTTGGAATATGATATTCCGGAGGTCAGTGGATCTAGGATTAAAACCAAGAATCACCTTACCAGCAAAACTGAGTATCATGCTCCAAGGCAAAATACGGACTTTCAATAAAATAGAGGACTTTCAAGCTTTCTCAGTGAAAAGACCAGAGCTGAATAGAAAATTTGACTTTCAAACACAAGAATCAAGAGAAGCATGAAAAGGTAATCAAGAAAAAGAACAAGAAAAAGAAATCGCAAGGGACTTAACTAAAGTTGAACTGTTTTGTTTACATTCCTACGTGGAAAGATGATGTGTTTGATTCATGAGACCTCAGTATTAGGGTAGCTGAAGGGAATATGCATATGTGTGTGTGTGTGTGTGTGTGTGTGTGTATGTGTGTGTGTATATATATATATGTATGTGTGTGTATGTATGTATATATGTATGTGTGTGTGTGTATATGTGTGTGTGTGTGTATATATATATATATATATATATACAGAGAGAGAGAGAGAGAGAGAGCGGGCACAGGGTGAGTTGAAGATGAAGGGATGATATCTAAAAGAAATAAAATCAAATTAAGGGATGAGAGAGGAATATATTGAGAGAGGGAGAAAAGGAGAGATAGAATGGGTTAAATTATCTTGCATGAAAGTGGCAAGAAAAAGCAGTTCTGATTGAAGGGAAGAGGGGACAGGTGAGGGGGAATGAGTGAATCTTGCTCTCATCAGATTTGACCTGAGGAGGGAATACCATACACACTCAATTGGGTATCTTACTCCACAGGAAAGAAGGAGGAAGAATATAAAAAAGGGGGGATGATAGAAGGGAGGGCAGATGGGGGAGGAGGTAATCAAAAACAAACACTTTCAAAAAGGGACAGGGTCAAGGGGAAAAATTGGATAAAGGGGGATAGGCTAGGAAGGAGCAAAATATAGTGAGTCTTTCACAACATGAGTGTTGTGGAAGGGTTTTACATAATGATACACATGTGGCCTATGTTGAATTGCTTGACTTCTTAGGGAGGGTGGGTGGGAAGGGAAGAGGGGAGAGAATTTGGAACTCAAAGTTTTAAAAACAGATGTTCAAAAACAAAAAAAAGTTTTTGCATGCAACTAGAAAATAAGATACACAGGCAATGGTGTGTGGAAATTTATCTTGCCCTACAGGAAAGGAAGGGAAAAGGGGATGGGAGGGGAGTGGGGTGACAGAAGGGAGGGCTGACTGGGGAACAGGGCAACCAGAATATACGCCATCTTGGAGTGGAGGGAGGGTAGAAATGGGGAGAAAATTTGTAATTCAAACTCTTGTGAAAATCAATGCTGAAAACTAAATATATTAAATAAATTAAACCAAAAAAAAAGTTTAATTGAAGTAAATGCCGTATTTGATTATAGGTCAGCCAAAATAAAGATGTGTTTTCCCTCATCTGAGTGTAAAGACCCCCCTGAAATCTATCCATGGACATCTTGAGGGAGGGACAGTCTGTAGACTATGTTAAGAATCACTTGTCTAGGGGCAGCTAGGTGGAGCAGTGAGTAGAGCACCAGCCCTGGAGTCAGGAGGGCCTGAGTTCAAATCCGGCCTCAGACACGCTTACTAGCTGTGTGACTTTGGGCAAGTCACTTAACCCCAATTGCCATGCCTTCTCCCCCTGAAAAAAAAAAGAATCTCTTGTCTAAATTACACTTCCTTTTTAAAAAATCTTTATTTGTCATACTTGTGAAGTGATTGATTATAAAACTTCTGCAAAATGTTACAATTTTAAGAAGTAGAAGGGACCATTATAGATCATGTAAACTATGGCCTTAATTTTGTAAATAAGGAAGTTAAGGTCCAGGGAAAATGAATGATTCACTCAAAGTTGAAGAACCAGAAACAGAACAAAGCATAGAAGTTGTTGAAAAAAAATATACTTATTGAAGTAAACTGACCTGAAAACAGTGTGTTTTAGTGGGGAAAAAAAACACAATAAACCTGTGGATTTAGCAGTTTGGAGATGGAGGTTCTAATCTGAGCTCTAGCATTATCTGTGTTATCATGCATGAACACCTCATTGGGTACAGTCTCTGGACACTTTTTTTCCCCATCTATAAAAAGAGGGGCCTGAAATAGATAACTTTGTCAGCTGTAAAAATCTATAGTTTTATGAATCTCCTGATTTGTATTTTCAGGTGAACATACTGAGTGAGTCAAGCTAACTGGACGAATGTGATTTCAGGCTTGTTATCAGCATAGCAACGAAAAGGGACTTCTGCATTCAGGGGTTACGATACCAGCAAAAGGCTGATTTTTAATGATGTGAAATAGGTTAAAAATCATTTAAATTCATATTGAGTACCTATTGTGTTCTCAGGATATACTGTGCTGTTCAGTAGGTAGGATACTAAGAAGTGCCAGTAGTTGGGGAGATGAGATACAAAAAAGTAACAAAATATTACAGGGAATGTTGAGCAAGTGGTAGTGACAGGAAGGAGAAATGCAAAAGAGTGCTCTGGAGGAGTTCAGAGTAAGAGGATCCACAGGGATTGTGGCTATGCCACTATTAAACTCCAGGTTTTTTCCTTATAAGAGCATCTGACCTTCCAATTAAAGAAATATTAGGCAAATGTAAATTCAGTCAAGTGAAGTATAGTTCGATAGCAGTTAAGATGTTTAATTTTAATTTATTATATTGCATTATATTTTGTTATGTTTTACTTTATTTTATTTTATTTTTTGGTCCAGGCCTGTGATTTCATTAATTTATGGAATTCCTGTTGAAGAAACTTTGTCCACCAACTCAGATTACAAACTGACCTTCAGTTTGTTGTCACAGAGAGTTTCTAGGACACTGGGACGTTAAGTGGCTTGTCCAGTTACACAACCATGTTTTGACCATGGCAAGGCTCAAACCCAAGTTTTCCTGACTTTAGACTCTGTTACCTTTGATGTTAACATTTGATGCTATTTATCTTTCAGTTGTGTTTTGGTGGTGAGTTGTGTTTTGGTGGTTTTGTTAAGCAAATATAAACATCAAAATGCTTGGCAAAGTGATGGGATCTTAGATTCAGAGTTGGAAGGGACTTCAGAGGCCTTCTAGTTCAGCTAGCCTGTAGAGGGCCAGCTCTGATAAAGTCCATTCTGGGATAAGATACAGGCCAGAGGCCTGTTCTTGCCCTTGGGCTGATAACTCAGCATGTGGGCTCTCCATCCCTCCCTCGGCATACATGTGCTGCTCAGGATGAAGGCTCTTCAAGCCTCCTTCACACTGTGCTCTCTCCAATACCCCCACGGCACACAAGTGCTAAACACCACCTGTGGGCTACTAAGACAATCTTGTTTATGACAAAAGGGGAACAAAAGCATGAGGAGGTCATGCATTATGCAAATGCCTCGCACATGGATTTATTGATTCTGCTTGCCTAAAAGGTATATAAGCCCTGTCTCTCAATTAAATAAACGGAGCTGTTCTTTACTCTTCCACCTGGGCCATGTTTTTCTTTTCACTCTCTGCGGCATTTGGCCATCTCTGGCCATTTCAGCACCACAGCAGCTGGCAGCACTAGCCTTTTATAGACAAGGACATTTAGACCCAGAGACGTCAAGTGACTTGCCTAGAGTCACAGAGAGTGGGACTCACACCCACTTCCTTTCACTCCACATCCTGGGTCTCTATGGACAGTGACGCCTCCAGGCGTAATAAAAAGTGTGTATGACAGCTGTCAAGGAGAAATACCTGTTCATCACATCCATAAAAAAGGAGAGATACCTAAAACCAATTAGTGACTGAAGGCAGTGATTCTGAAACTGTTTTGGTCTGCTATGTAAACCACCTTCCTAACACATTGCTGCTTGTCACCACTGTAAGATGCAGGTGTGTACGTGTGCGTGTACACACACACACACACACACACACACACACACACACACACACACACCCAAGCATTAAGGAGAATATTAGTGTGTTGTTTATTTGGCACCAGTGAGAGCATATATGTCTTCTCACCTCATCAGTCAGCAAGTGCTTATGGCAAGGGCACTGGATTTGGAATGAGGAGACCTCTCGTTTCAGAGGTCCTGAAGCCCCATCTAATGGGAGAGCTGATTGTCCTGTTTTCAGAAATCAGCAGTCACTACAGTATAGGGCTTGATTTGTTATTTTGTTTTCTTCTTTAGATTTAAGAAAATGTTAATAAAGTTGCTTAAACTGAAAAATATATGTGCATATATTGCACCTCCCAAGCCTAGTTGTGAAACATTTACCAGCATACATTATTGTGTTTGCATACTAACTCTAAGATGTGTGACTTTGGGCAGGTACTTGGTTTCCTCATCTGCAAAATGAGAGGGGTTGGTTATCCGGCTCCCACATTATCCATCTCAAAGGCCTTTGAACATACTACTGTCTCTAAAGTTTTGAAGTAATAATGTCTGTAGTACCTACAATAAGTACTTTGTGGGTTGCAATGACAAGTTAAGAAATGAATGAAGTTCTTGTTCTCTGGGAGTTTTCCATTTAGTTGAGTACACCATTCTAACATTTGGAAACCATTAGAGAATATAATAGGACCATATATAGTCAAATGTGAAGAGGTGACAGATCACTGGGACGTGGATTAGTTGCAGAAGGTGTCACAAAGGAGGAAGAACATGAAGTGGGACTGTGAAAGATTGAGATGGATTGCTTAGGAGAAAAGGACATTCTGTTTTGAAGTATTTTCATGATTTGTTCCAGAGACATCACATAGATTGTATCCATGTGACCTGTGAACTGCTACCTAGAGGAGGCTGCTTCTTGTGCTCCTCATACCACACTTTGAGAAATTTTGCTCTGAGATACTGAATGTCTCTACCCTTTTATTATTTGATTTAACGTGCCTGTGTATTTTTTTATATATTAAAATGAACTAAAACTTTTTAAAAAATATTGTGAGAATTCTTCACTGCCTTTACACACACACACACACATACATATGTATGTATACATATATATTTGGTAACATGCTTCGGTATCATAAAGCCAGAATTTAAGGAAGGAGAGAACAAAGAATAACAACAATTGATGTTTGTATGGGTCTTTAAAGCTTCCAAAGTGCTTTACGTACATTAATTCATGTGAGCCTTGTAAGTCTGTGTGGTAGGTATACCAGGGGGTGTTTTCCCAACTTGCCCATAAAGAAATGGGCTCTGAGAGGTTCAGTTAATTGTTCATGGTCACCCAGTGAGAGAGTGTCAGAGCCCGGCATTGGACCCAGTTTCCTGGCCAGGCTTCTTTGTACTGCAAATGGGAGGTGGGAGCCAGAGCTTTAAAAAAACACAGAAGGGCAGTTACTTAAGTTGGAATTGTCGTAGATTACCTCTTTGTCTTATGAAGAGCTTCTTTTAAAATGAAGCTTGAATAGTACTTTGGCTCTTTTTCATTCCCTTGTTTTAGATGCTTAATTTCAACCCATCATATCCCATCAATGTTGACTTATTGTGGAAAAATGCCACCCCCTGAATCTCTTACACACCTTGGTACCTAAAATGTAGGCTGGCTTCTTTCTGAAGATCTTGATCCTTATCTAGTCTTACTTGATGACAGAACCATAGGGTTTTTCCAATCTTCTCCCCTTAGCCAAAGGTAATTTAATCACTTGTTTATTCCGTCCTTTTCTACTTACTGAAAGATTCTAGGTCCTCAGATACGAGGATGCTTATGTTTTTCAACATGTAAGCTTATTCTTTGAATGTATGTGCATACATACATTCAAGTAAGAGGTTCAAGGTAGTGCTGTACACCTTACTAGCCCTGTGACCATGGGCTGTTCACTTAAACTCTTTGGTTATCAGAGTCCTCATGTGTAAAATGGACATGTTTGTTGGAAAGAAAGTACAAATTGTAAAGTGTTAGATATGTGAGGGTGTGTTGTTATTCTTGGCATGGGTAGGGAGGTGTGAGTCTGGATAATTTATTGCCATGCATGCTTCAAATCCTCTTGCATTAGTAATTTTATAAGGGCTCCTGATAAGTAATTAGGTTTCAATTCCCTTCCTTTCATACTTTTCTTGTCTACCATATGGTGAGAGATTGAATTAGCTATAATAAAAGAGAAGAGAAGTTAAGAGGCTGGGATAATACAACAATTTATTGATTAGGAGTTGAAGAAAATGTATTCTCCTCAGTATTTCCTTAAAGTCATATTTCAGTTACACATCATTACTGCCATTGGCAACAGAATACAAGCTCTGGCAAGCTCTAACCAACCTGGGAAGGCTTCAGGTACAGGTCTGAGGACAGGTTATGGCACTTAGCCTATCTCAGTGCAGTGAAGCACATTATCAAAAGAAGGCTGGATGTCAGCAGGAAATTTTTGTTCATAACAATTCATAAAGACTATTATTAAGGTTCCAAGGAGTTATGAGCTGTGTGAAAACGCCTACGGGGATGAAATCATAAGATGTTTTGAAGTAATAATTATCCTTTACAGATTGCTCCTTATCCCTGTTGGTCCCCCTAATTTATATTATACTTGTCTGGGCAAATTTTATTATTCCTACTAGACCGTAATCTCCACAAAGTAAAACCATTTATAACACATAGCAATGTGAAATGTTCAGTGGTCTTAGAGGTTCACTGTTTCATCTAAAGATTCAGTCAGTTAATCTTTAAGAATTTAAGTACCTGCCTACATATGTGCTTGTATTGTCCTAGATTCGTATAACTTTGCTGAATTCAATAAGTTCTAAAAGTTTAGGAGACATTCATATTCATAGACATGTCTCTGACAGAGAGCTTGATCTGTTCTTTGCCACAGCCAAGCCCTCTGTACTGTGATTGATTCTATCCCCTTCTGCCTTTTCCAGCAGGTTGCAATCTTGATCGATCATACCATGCTCTTCCTCTGCTCATCCTTCTCTCTCAAATCTTAACTGGTTCCTTCCCTTCTGCCTTCAGATACACCCAAGCCCACCCCACATCCTTTAAAAAAAGAGAAAGAAAAGAAACCCTTTCACTAGACCCTACTGTCCAGTTATTCCCTACATCTCTTCTCCTTTTCTTATCCAAGCTCTTTGAAAAAGTTGTCTTCACTGCCTTTAATTATTCTCCACACTCTCTTTTCAGCTCTTTGCCTCTGGCTTGAGTCTCATTACTCAACTGAAGCTGCTTTCTCCAAACTTACCAATGATCTCTTAATTTTGTCTTTGATGATCATTTCTCTGTCCTCATCCTTCTTAGAACTGTCTGCTGCATTTGCCACTCTTGACCACTGTTTGCTCCCAAATACTCTCTCCTCATTTCTCTTACCTGTTTCTCTTGTTTTGAATGCTGTTTTGTCTTTGTGGATTCATCTTCTATATCACACTTCCTAATTGTAGGTTCTCCCTAGATTTTGTCCAAGGCCCTCTTTTCTTGTCCCTCTATACCAGTGGTTCTTTGAAGTCCATGAACTTGGTTTTGAAAATATTTTGATAATTGCATTTCAGTATAATTGTTTTACTTTGTGAACCTATGTATTTTATTTTATGCATTTAAAACATGATTCTCACATGTCCATAGACTTTACCAGATTACTAAAGCAGTCTGTAACACAAATGTTAAAAATTCCTGCTCTTTTTTTGCTCTGTAGGCTACCTCATCACCATCATATTCCTACAGATTACTCATAAATCAATCTCTTCAGCCCTAGTCTCTTCCCTGAGCTCCAATGTCACATCACCAATTGCCAATTAAAAACATTTTGAGCAGAGCCTGTGCAAAACTAAACTTGTCTTTTTTCCAAAACTCTTCTGTTATCCAAACCTCCTTATTTCTGTCACAGGCACCAGTCTATTATTTATTAAGTTCCTACTGTGTGACAGGCACTCTACTACCCTCCTTCCAGTTTCCTTTTGTGGTTTTATCCTTCATTCTCAAAGTGGACCATGACATTAGGAAGATAATGCCATGACTTACAAGTTAATTGGATTTAAGTGAGGGAGGGCTCTGCGAAGTCACTAGCCTCACTTTATTCTCCAGAGCCATCTGGGTCCAGTGGCCAGATACAGGGCAGGACAACTGGAGATGGCCTAGGATGTAGTGAGAAATCTTCCTTTTTAAGCTAAGGTCTTTAGGAATACTTAAGAAGTTAGTCCGGGAGTGGCCCCTTTAATGCAAAAAAAAAACAAAACAAAACAAAACCTAACAAACTGGGAGGGGAAGACCCTCAGGGTTTCTGGCCAAAAGAGAAACATTTACTGTTTGCTTTCACTCTGAACCATCAGAGTGAACCACTAAGTGGTGCTTGGTCAGGGATCTGTTGTTGGCCAATCAGTGAGAGCCTGAGGAAGATGATGCCATGACTTGCAAGTGAGTAAGATTTAAGTGAGGGAGAGCTGTGCAAAGTCACCAGCCTCACTTTCTCCTCCAGAGGCATCTGGGTCCAGTAGCCAGATATAGATCAGGGCCAGTGGAGATGGCTCAGCTCCAGGTTCCTAGCTTTGTAACCATAGCGTTCACCTTGACTCCTCATGCTCTCTCACCCAACATATCTAGTCAGTTGCCAAATATTACTGTTTTTCCTCCTGTTCTTCTCTCTCTTCACACAGTTCTCTCCTTATTTCAGGTTCTGATCATCTCTTGCCTGTATTATGCAACAGCCTCTAATCCCCCTGCTTCGAGGCTTTCCCCACTCCAGCCATTCTACACTCTGCTGCCAAAGTGATTTTCCTTAATTGAACATCTGATCATGTGGCTTTCCTCTTCAATAAACTCCAATGACCCCCAGTAACCTCTATAATAAACTATCAACTATCTTCATTTTAAAACTCTTCATCTCACTCCTACCTGTGTCTCCATCTTCATTGAACATTACTTTCCCTTCCACACTCTGTGATGTAACCATATCCACATTCTGTTTCCCATCTCTGGGTCCCCCTGCCCTGTAATACACCTTGTTCTCCTCTCTGCCTCAGAGATTCATACTCCTTTAAGCTGCATGAAGCTTCTGCCCCAGAGCTTTTCCTAGTGCTGCCCTCCACCCCTAGCTACCGTGTATTTAAATACATTGTGGGTTTTGGGTATTTATTCTGTATACACTTAATGTAGTCTGCCTTTTTCATTAGAATGTGTTCTCTAGATGAGGAGTATTTGTTTTATTGTATTTTTATCCCCAGTGCCTAACATTGTGCTTGTAATAAATGCTCATCCCTGTTACATTTCACTGAACTTTTTGTCAGCATCTGTGATTTCTCCAATATAGGGAGCTCCCTCCTGTGGAAACCTCCTCCTCCGATACACACCTGCAGCTTTTCTGTAGTTTATAGGCTGAATTGCTGGGGTGGGTGCAGATGAGAAATGTAGCAACTAATTTTGCTTAGTGCTTAAGGATTTGAACCCAAGTGATTAACCCAAATCCGGTACTCTTTCCATTAAAACCAATTAGATAATCCATGTGTTAGTGGTATCTGTCATGTTGCCTAGTACCACGCTGGGTACATTGGGAGTAAAAAAAAAAAAAGACCAAGTCATGGTCTCGATACCCAGTTCCTTAAGCACCGAGAGCTTTAAGTGACTTACCAAGGTCACCTAGTAAATATGTCATCAACATGACTCCAAAGCTAGTCTGTCTGTCTCTTTCAATGTCAAGTGGACAAGTAATATATTAAGAAAATCTATTTTAAAAAATATATAAGAGGAAAGATAGTAAAGGAGATACCAGTTTGTTTTTTCCAAGGCAGGAATGCAAAGCAGGTATCTTCTGAGCCACACATGTAAAATCCATTGAAATTGAAATTATAGGGCTAAGTTAAAATTGCCTAAAAGTGTCTGTATAATGACCTTTCATTGTTCTTACTTCTTCCCTTGGGTCAAGGAGAACAAATTTAATCCTTGAATTTAACAGGTCATTGAATCACTTGAAGACAGCTTAGAGTTATCATGTCGACCTACAATCTTCTTCAAGCTAAACATTTCCAGTTCAGTGTATAAACATATACAACATAAGCATTTAGTATGTGCCAGGCATTGGTTGGCAGTGGGCATGCAAAGTCAAAAATGAAATACTCCTTCACTTCAAGGAACTTATATTATTTGGGGCAAATTCCATGTGCTTAGATAAGTAAATACAAATTAAGTATAACTTTAAATCTCACATAACTTGATCCTGAGGCCCTTCTTTGTCCTGATTACCCTCCTGGGGATGCTCTAGATGTGGTACAAGAACACATCACAATTCTCCAGATAATCTCTGATCAGGGCAAAGTACAGTGACACCATCTCTTTCCTAGACCTAGACACTGCCTCTCCCAATGCAAGCTGAGATGGCATTAGCTTCTGTATTGCACTGATGACTTCAGGCAAGCTTACTATGTCTATACACCCAAGGACCTTCTAGATGAACTGATGTCTAGCTATATTATACCTTTCCCTTCTTTTATTTATAAAGTTTATTTTTTAAAACTCAAGTGTAAGGCTTTAATTTAGCTCTATTTAATTTCTTCTTAATAAAATTTGCTCAGTATTCCAGTCTAAGATCTTTTTGGATATCAATTTTACCATCCAACATGTTAGCTTTGTGTCTTTAAATTTGATAAAGGTATCGTCTCCGTTAGATACCTCTTTTCCAATTTATCTTTGAGCCTTTGATGATCATTCTTCAGGTCTGGCCATACGACCACATCTGCATCCTGCATTCTGAATTTCATGTGCTTCTTGGCTAAAGTATAGGTGAACTGTTTAAACTAGCCTCTTGATCTACCAGTCTAGAAGCCCTGTTAAAAAATGATCTGCTGATGAAACCAGGATGGCTTTTTGTGCATATAGTAGGTACTTCATGTATGCTGCTGGTCGTTTGATTAACCTTTTGGGTCCTCGCTTTCCTCATCTCTTAAATAAGACATCTGTGGAATCCCTTCCAACTCTTATATTCTACAGATAATAAAAGAATTTCCTCTTTCCAATGACTGCACATAGCCAATTGTCAGGAGCAGATTTGAGCATCTGTACGTCTTTCATTGTGATAGTGGCAGGACAAAGCATTTGTAAGTCCTAAACAAAATCTGGAAATTGCTTACCCTTAGATTTCTTGTCTATAGGAGGCTAATGTTAGTCAACTTCTTGTAAAAGGATTTATCGGTTTCAACATATGATTCACCAAATCTGGTTTTTATAAAGCCTAAATGCAACCTTAATTGGTTTTTCTTAGTGTAGGTTATATATTTTTTCCTTTTTAATGAGATCTCATTTTAGACCAGAATATTGGGCTACTTCCAATGGGACAAATTTTAATACAGGTAATTGTGGGATACTGTATTTTGTTTTTGGAGGAAGTGACTTCACAGTTACCAGATGGGGTAAATAGCATTTCTTTTGGGAAAGTAGGATCTTTTCTACAGGGGTGACCTGTATTCAGACTAATATGATAAAGATGTCACAGCCAACAGAATTTGCTGGCATTAGCAATCTGTTTATTTTAAAAATACTGTCAAAAAGTGTTATCACTCCTATCCTGTGTATTGTGTTGTAGGACTAATTGACTCCTCCTGAGTCCTGATTTTGCAGTCATGTATAGCACACATTGTTACCAGTAAATGCAGAAACAGAATATATATAATTGTCAAGCATTTAGGAAAATATTGGTGTATAAAGTCTTGTGACTTGTCATGTGCTTGTTTTGCATTTTATTACAATTTGATTTAAGAATGGGATTGAAAAAGCACCATTTGGCAGCTCCACATTGTACTGTTAAAAGAAAGGCCATATATTACTTTTATTTACTTCTCTTATTTTTAAGTGATGGTTGCTTGCTTCTTTCAAGTTAATACAACTTTGATTTTTTTTCCTTCCTCCTAATACTGTGTTTGTTTTCCAGCTTCCTGTCTTAAGAGGATCCTTGCACATTGGTTATGCTTAAGGAAAAATGATGGAGGCAAGTATCAACTCTTTGCAGTCTGTGGAGTTGCTCTGATTATATTTCTGGGAGGATCAAATTGGTCCAAAACAGCAAAAATTGTCCTTTTTAAGAAAAAATGACATATATTTTGAGATGACTTCTGCAGAATTTTCCACTCAGTCTTTGATAGAATTTTTTAAAAGCATGTTCATTTTGTTACTTAACATCATTGAATTATTTTTGTTTCCTGTGAACTAAAGTATTTGTTAACTTATATAGCTGTTTTTGGCGAAATTATGGTGGATTTAAACATTGCTTAATTTTTTTCTTTGTGAAATTGGCCCAGTGAATTAAAAGCTGCTAAAAACTGGCATTTAAAATAGCTCTCATTTCTCCAATCAACAATGATTGGTCTTCTTAGAAGTTTCATACTCAAAAGAAAAGGCTAACATGACATTTGACTACAAAGGCAATTGTAGTGAAACATAGGGTTATACTGTTTTCCAAACTGTACACTTGGCTTCCTAGTTGGTCTCATGTTCTCAAATTGAGAATTTGTTACCTCAGATACGTTTACTTTGGGGGAATTTTACCTCCTGTGCAACAGTGGTAGCAGGACAGTTTGGAAAGATGAAGCAAGGAGGCCTGAAAAAGTTTTGTTTTATTTAATTTTTCCAGATTTTGACTTCCCAGATATCAAGTTAATATTTCTTACATAATAATTCTGTCTCAGGTATCCTTGGACATTCAACCTTTCTTAATATTTTTGCTTATTTGTGAAGTCACTGTTTTATCAATTTTTAAAAAAATCTGTCACTCCAGAGGAAAGTTTAGTTATCTTCCGAATGTTTGTTCATTCCTTCCCATCTGTCTCTGAGTCATAAGGCTAGTACATCTGATGACTATGAACATCAGTAAGTTTAGAGAATTAGAATAATGTCATAGATATTTTGTTATTGTTTTTTTCTTAAAATTCATAAGGTTTTTCCCACAGTCTGATTTTAAGGCTCAACCCAGTTTCTTTCAGGCTTAAGAACTGTGGAACAGTGCTGCTTTGCATGGCTTTGAAAACCCTTGCCTTCAGAATTCCTGGCATTCATTACTATTCTGCTAATTGATTTTTGTTGCAGCAGCAAAGACAATAAGTATGAGCCCAAGCCTTTGCTATAAAATTTATTTTTTCCTTCCCTCGTTTGCCTCTATAATTTTGGCATCCTTTTCTTGAAAATAATAGCTATGAATACACTAATGAATTTTTAAAGTTCCTATAATTAGGTTGAGAACTCATTGTTTAAAAAGGGTCGAAGTCTGTTTTCTCTAGAAGAAACAGGTCATTTTATCACTGTCTAAAGAAACAGATTTGTTAAACTAATACATTTACAATATTTCATATGGGGCAAGTGTCTTAGGCATTTTGTCACTAAGGTGGCCTTGACACTGCTTCATTAATTAGGGCATTGTTTTGTCTGATTCAGAGTGTTTTATCTTTTAGAATTTTTCTTTCAGATGGAAAATTATGTGGATTATTTTGCTGATTTAACACTGTTAACTCTAGAAATCTCATCTATGTGCCCACTTTCTGTTCCTTTAAATTCCTCCCCTCCCTGTTGCAGCCCAATGACTAAGTCATGCTGCTTCAGAGTTAAGTACTCTTATTGGATTACATTGAGATACATGGCCTCATGTCTCTAAGCAGCTCAAAGTGTTTTACCAAGTAGAAATAATCCAATAACTATTTATTGATATAAGAAATTGCAGAGGAAAGGTAAGCGTAATTCTAGAATCTAGATACACATTATTAATTAACCACCTCTCTCCCTATCAGGAGCCCCAGAAAATCCCAATAGAAATTTGGTCCTGTGTTGCTTGTAGTTACTGACCCCATGAGTGGATCACATTTTGGGGGGGGGCTTTTGCTTATATGCTCATTCATTAGAAAGATTACAAATGTATACACATGTACACTCTCAAATTAAGGAAAATATAAAAGTAGTGAGTGAGCGGGACCAGAGTCTTGGGGAGAGATCGTGAGATATTTTCTTCTACCTTCTGGTGCCATGGCCACAACCCGGTCTCTGTGTTGCCTCTGCCTCAAGCTGGAAGACCTTAATGACATGGGGAGGAATTTTTAAAATTCTGCCTTCCTAGTTTCTCTTGCTTCTAAGAGTCTCAAAAGAAGTATGCAGTGGGGGAAGAATGTATGAGAAGGCATGGACAATGTAGATGACTTAGCGGAGAAATCGGAGGGCTTGGAATCACAAAGGCCTGAATTCAAATCTCCCCTGACACTTGCTAGCTGTGTGATCTTGGGAAAGGCACTTAACTTCTGTTTGCCTCAGTTTCCTCAAATGTAAATGGGAATAATAATAGCACCTACTTCCCTGGTTTATTGTGAGGATAAAATGAGTTATTTTGTAAGTGCTTAGCACAGCGTTTGGGGCCCAGTAGGCATTATGTATGTGTGTGTATATGTGTGTGTGTACACACACATGCACACACAAACATTATTATTAATATAATAGCTGTGTTATGTTCTACAATATTGGGAGGACCTTGGGTTAATAATAGGAGGTGAATGTGGAGGAATTATACCTCTTTACCCCTGAACCACAGTAGACATAAAGGGTTGCCTACAATTTCCCCCTGTTGCATTTAAGTGAGCTGAAAACCCTATTTGGCCCATAGGCATTTCATCCTAAATGGAGTCCCTAAAAGGCCCATACTATACAAATAAAGGTTCTTTAATTTTACCAGTGTAGCTAAGAACTTGATGAGGGAATAGCATTGAAAAAAAAACAGATAGAAAATTAGGGAGACATTCATTCTCCCTTCAGTAGCTTGGATATAGGAGAATGGAATTTCTCAGCTCCTGTGGATAGACATTTAGGGCTTGTTTCACTCTATGCCTGGCAGCACTAGAACTATTAACTCACGTGTTGCTTTGGTGAAGTGGCTGTATTCACATTACGCACGTTATCATACCATCCAGGGAATACTGAATGAATACTAGATTTCTAATTTACTCAGGCATCCCAGCAACACAAGCTGGATACGAGTCCGGTTGGTAGATATGATACCTAACCTTATTGGAACCTAAAGCAAAACTTTATGTCTTTTTAACCAAAGTTAAAAGTTTGAGATGCCTAACGAAATTACAGAAAAATATGGAAAGAAATACTTCCAAAAATAAGTTATGTGATATTTTGCCTTCCAGCTTTATATTACATAAAAGTTATTAAAATGAATGACCTCAATATGTGTTGCATTTCTAATGGCACCTGGTTTACCTGCTGATGCTGCCTTATGCTCAAACTAAAAACTTACTTTTGCAGTTCTGGGTTATAGATTTCCACCATCAGTGGAAATTAGCACATTCTGCAAAGATCAAACAATATGTTCATTTTTGCTTGTGATATCAATAACTCATGGCAGTTTAGCTAACCTTGCATTTCCCTAGTTTCAGCTTCCTACCTTTAATATCAGGATATGATTTATAGTTGACTGTTCTTT
The DNA here is from genome assembly GCF_011100635.1 of Trichosurus vulpecula. Taxonomy (NCBI): domain Eukaryota; kingdom Metazoa; phylum Chordata; class Mammalia; order Diprotodontia; family Phalangeridae; genus Trichosurus; species Trichosurus vulpecula. Next base: position 149,926,975 of record NC_050581.1, read on the forward strand.
TTCCTCTATGATGCTTCCGTACTCAATCCCATTCACTTTGTTGCCTTCTTTCCTTTAATTTTTTGTGGATGTAGGAGTAGCTTCTATCACACATGACACTAGTCTCAGGGAAAGGGGTTTTTTACAGCCCTCTTTCTCAATAACCAGTGGCGATTGAAGCTCTATTTTCTGTGGAGGCTGATGCTGCCTGGACCATTAAGTAAGCTGGTATAGAAAAAGGCCTTTCGTGCTACAAGCAAGATTTTTATTTCCTTTATCTGCTTTAACATGTCAGCTCATGTCCTTGATGAATATGAATGGTAATGTGAAATACCTCAAGATTTTATGGGAAAACATACGACTGTGACTGAGCAGACATTTTCTATTATCTTTTTGCCCTATTCAGCTGGGATATGGCATATTTGATAATTAACTACAGTTATGATGGCACAGATCAGGTATCTGTTTAAACTAAATATGTATGCATTATAGATAGTCTGATCTATTTGACTTCGAGAAGTAGCTTTTCTGTCACTTTTCTGCTGTAAACGCTTGAAATGGTCCCTCTAGTATCTAGTTCTCTACATTAAAAAGAAAAGATACTTATTGTTGCATTTTTTTCACCCTCTGCTTTTGCTTTGGACTTTCTTTCTTTAGCTGGAGAATAGACAGCTCTTTCATAATTTCATCATATGCAATTTGGAAGTCTATCATTTAATCTCTGGATATGATGATAAGCATTATTTTGGCTAATAGCATGTTTTCAATTTTTTAATTTAATCTGATAGTTTTTTGCATGGATTTATAATATCAGCTTTTTTTTTTCTAACATTAGATAAGCATGAGATCTCCGTCGCACAGCTGCATGTGTAGGCACAGTTGAAGCAGTTGCCCGCCTGATTGGTTGACAGTATTGATGTGTATTAAACAAAAAACAATTTAAAGACAGGCAACATCTGTATTTATGAGTTTGCAAATAAGCCTAGTCAGAGTGTACTGATGGAGCCTTCTGGCAATGAACAGTTATATGATGACCCAGATCCTGGAGGCAAACCCCAAGATCCAGAGGCCAGAAAGCCTCCTGAAGCAGAGCAGAAATTGTCTAAAATGACCCACAATGCTTTGGAGAACATTAATGTGATCGGCCAAGGCTTGAAGCACCTCTTCCAGCACCAGCGCAGGAGGTCTTCAGTGTCTCCTCAGGATGTGCAGCAAGTCCAGGCTGATGCGGAGCCTGAGATGGATCTGGAAAGCCAGAGCTCCTGTGTTGATATTGATGGTGTCTCCACCCACCCCACAGCTTTGAATCGAGTACTGCAGCAGATCCGAGTGCCCCCTAAGATGAAGAGAGGCACGAGCTTGCACAGCAGGCGGGGCAAGCCAGATGCCCCAAAGGGCAGCCCTCAGATCAACCGGAAATCTGGCCAAGACATCGCAGTGGTGGTGCAGTCCGGCCGGCCTCGGTCCTCTTCTACTACTGATTCTCCCACCAGCTCGGCTGCAGTGGACATAGCGTGTGCTGCGTATCTTCCTGGGGAGGAGACAACTGCAGAGCGGGTAAGTTAGCCTTGCTTTGTTATCCTTCTTTTTGTTTGCTGGCTTCCAGGCATCTGACTTTTCTTTTGGGGGGGATTTCTTTGTAATCTTGTAAACTGGTGGAATATTTTTTTGCTTCAAGTTAAATAAGTAGAATGGATGTGGACTGAGTTTCAGGTTTCTGTTCTTTGTGTATTATTTGACTGATTTGTACCTGATTATGAAACTCAAGTTCTAGTTCAAAACTGTTAATGACAGATGCCTCCTTTTTATTTGCTAAAATCACTTACTTGTATAGTATTGGAGCCAATGAAAATGGCTTCTATACAGTTAGTATGTGGTATGAACAGGAATTCATCTACATTTGATAGGTTTTGTCTTCAGTAGCCAAGTAGCTCCGGGCTCATCATTCTGAATTAAAGGACTGGATTTTGGTGCGTGCTATATGGGGAGAAGTCCATTTCTATTACCTATACAGCACAAACTTAGGGGTATCTGCTCCTGTATAACTTTCAGTACTGCCTATGCTCTAGGGATTGAAGAGAAGCAACTGAGGAAAAGGATTGTTTCTTAATTCATTATTTTTGAATAAAAGTCTTTTGCCACATCCAGATTTGTCATACCAGATAGATAGTGCTGGAAGTTACTTAGCAACTCCTTTTGGCTTATGTCTGATTTACGTGAAAGAAGATGAGTTCTAATATAAAATTTAATCAGTCAGCAAACATTTTTAAAGAGCTTACTATATACCAGGCACTGTGCCATATACTGGGGATGCAAAAAATGGCAAAAACATTATTACCCTCAAGGAGTTCATTCTAATGAGAAGATAGCTTGCAAATAAATTAGTACCTGCAGAGGCAATGGAAGATCACCATCTTCCTTCCAGGTGAGAAGACTGGGAAAGGCCTCTTACAGAAGCTAGTGTTTCAGCGGAGTCTTGAAGGAAGCCAGGGCTGATAAGAGGCAGCAGTGAGGAGGGTGAGCATTCAGGCACATGTACAAAAGGAGATGGAGTAGCTGATTGCAGGGTGTGCAGAGAGGAGTAAAGTACAAGATGTCAAACTAAGTACTTGCTGTTTGATCCTGGAGGTGATCGGGAGCCTCTAGTGTGAATGGTGGAGGAGTATGTGACATGATCCCATCTGTAGGTACCTCAGGAGACCAAAGCCCAGGCCTGAGGAGGTGAGGACTTGTACTATGATAGTGGCTATGGGAGTGGAGAGAAAGGGGGCATGTAAGAGACAGGTGAGGTAGAAGCTGTAGTATTTGGCAATTGATTGGAAATACAATCATGTGGAATTGGGGAAAGCATCTCACCATTTTGTTTATGAGGATACTCTTTATGATGAGAGGGAACATTTAGCTGGTGAAAGATGACCCACAGTTATTAGTGATAAAAACTAGTAGTGCAATAATTCTTGTAGTTACTAAACCTTCAAAAGAAGGAAGCCTTGTAATTTGGGAAAAGAGATTTTGAGATTAGAAGTCTTCATTTTAGAAGAAAGAATATTTTTGACATGAGCTATGCTTAAATTTCCATGTTGCTATTCTCTAAAACTGCCTTAAAAACAAAATGGAAAGATTAATTTCCAAGGTATTTTTGTAAGACCTGGTCGATGATCAAATAGCTGTTCCATTTCTGAGAATTTTAAATTGACTGTGTAATCTTAGAATTAGCAGGCTAGGTGACTGTCCAAAGAGGGTTTCCTTTTAGCGATCACAATTCAAGTCATTTGAACAAGGATTTTATTCAATCATTCTGTATTAATACTTGTAAATATTGATCACCGGCTATGTGCAGGGCAGGAGAGGCAATGTCGTGTAGTGGGTAGAGGGCTTGCCTCTGAGTCAGGACATTTTGTGGTACATTTCCTTTTCTGGGACACCCTAGCTTTGTCAAGGTGGGTAAATCATTTATCCTCTCAAGGTTCTGTACAACTTCTAAGACTGAATTGCTTGCGATAACAAAGTATACACTGTTAGAAAGAGTTTCTTCACCTGGTGCTTCCTGTGCTGATTGCAGTCACACCTTTGGTCCAGAGGCAAGATTTGGGCAAGGCCTTGGTGGGAATAACCTGGTAGATCCTGGGCATAAAAATACTGAAACAAAACAGTCCTTTGCTCCAGGAGCTTACGTTGGGGGCAGAGTGGGAAAGATAGCATGGACATAATAAACAAGCAAACACAAAAACTATACAATGTAAATACTAAGTAATTTTGAGTAAGGGCAGGGAGAGAACTCATTGGGGAAATCAGGAAAAGGCCTCAAGTAGGTGGGTGGCAACTAAGCTGAGCCTTAAAGAGAGCTGGGGATTCTGAGAAGGTGGAAGTGAAGAGGGAGAGCTCTGACAAAAGCAAGGAGGTAGAAGATGAAATGCCATGACCAGGAAACCGCGTCAGTGGCTGGAATGGGGGGGGAATAATGTGAAATCACACTAGAAAGTCAGGGTGGAAACTAGTGGAATAAGAACTGAGGAGTGAAAGGGCTGAAGTGGGTGAATAGAGAGGAAATTGAAGAAAATGTTTAGTCCTCCATCTGGGGCCCCATGACGCAAAATACAAGTGGTGGTGTTGGGGTTTGGTCTCTGCCCGCCCAGGGGCACCAAGAACTGTTGTAGTTTCATGATACGTCGTGGTGGAACCGCCTCAGAGAATTCAGTCAGACCGGTCTGATCCATGTGTAGGCATTTGTTGAGATCGATGCCTCTTACGAAGCAGGCTAAGTTCCAGGAGGAACCAACAACTTCAGAGAAAGCAAGGTGGACTTTTATAGGGTAAAGATGCAGTTACATCACAGAAATTATGGATATCAAAAAGGCAGGAGGCTTTGTGAAGGGATTAGGTGATAGGTGAGGGGCCCCAGCCACAGCGGAGCTTCCCATGTGATTACCCACAGTGCGTACAAAAACCCACTGCGGGGGTAGGTACGTATGATCATGATATGATAAGCCTCTCTACGTCACAAGTTCACTCCAGGTCAGTTCTTTACTATTACTGCACAAGTGCCTACTTAGGGAAAGTCCCTTCTGTTGTTCTGGGGTCCACATCCTGCTTGGGCATCCTCGTGCTGCTGCTTTCTCATTGGCTGAGTATTGTGGTCCTGTCTGAGACTAGATGGATGGGATTGTGGCTGAGTGCACGGACACACCTGCCGTTCTGTGAGAAATGTGATTTCATGGACACAGCTGTCGTTGTAGTGAGCAGTGAGGCGTATATGAAGTTAGGATATGGAGTGTGGGGGGGGGTAGCGGCTCGGTAGGTGCGGCGTTGGGGCCGGGGGCAGCTTTATTAGGGTTCCATCCGTAGGCGGCTCTTAAGAAATGATTGTTGCCTTGCCTTGACTTGTTGTCGCCTGTGTACATTTGGTTGAATCCCGCCGCTTTTCCCTTTTTTGTTGTCTTGAGAACCGTTTGTCTCATTTCTTTGTAAGCGTGCCTTGGATTGTGATGTTTCAGCTGGTGAGCGTGGTGTCCCTTATAGTGAAGTAACTTTGTTAATGAAGTCTTTTCTCTTTTTCGTCCGTCTGCTGTCTTCCTTCCATTTGCATCCTGAATGTCTCTGGGTTGGCTTCATTTAGTTGAATTTCTTGCCATGCTTTTTTTTTTTAACTTGCGTTTCCTTCCATTCCCATCATTTCTTGCTGTCCTCTAAGATAATACAACTCATGATTTTCCTTAGCCTTCAATGTGAGATTTTACAAGTACATTTATATCTGAACTGGTTTTGTCTGTGGCTGTCGTACATCTGTGCCAGGGAAGTAGACCGTATTTCCCAAAGTGAGTTTCTAGGCCTTTTCAGTCACATTCTGGTGGTAACTGATTTATATCATTTTGCCCGGAAGTTTAACCTATTAAATTTGCATCAGCATGCTTTCCTCCATCCATTTCCCATTTTTCAGTGGTAGTATCTTATTTAAATCGGTCATATTAAAGTTGTTTTAACTGTACAACATGTCTTATTCTGTTTTTATTCTATTTTCTTCTTTATTTTGATCTTTGCTTTTACTGAGTAGATGGTGTGACTGTACACTGCTAATTCATAAATGACTCCCACATCATTAACAACTTGTTTCTTGCCTGTTAACATGTAATTGCTTACATATTTCATGATGTTACTTGGTGCTTGCCGTGCGTTCAGCACCTGGAGGTGTTTTTTTTCCAGTCTGTAATCCCTTAATGACTCTTCAGAGCCTTTCCTAGCCAATGATGGTCCAAATGAATTGAAGAATAGTGAGACTATCTTGTCTTGTGAGTTCCTTTCTTACTGTTTAACCACATTTTCCAACTTTTTTTGTACCTTCTTCTATTTCCATCTTTGCATTGAAACTAATAAGTATCAAAATTATTTTTATTTAATTTAGAAGGTCCTAAGTTCCATGTAGAACTCTACCTCTTCATCTTCTGCAGTAGATATTGTTTCAGAAGCTTCAGTTATTTTCATAGTGTTCTTTTTGCAGATATTTTGAGCTAGTACAAAGTGACCAGATGTCGAAGGGAATATTTCTTGTTAACCTGTGGATGCCTGATGAAACCAGCTCTAGCAATTCTTTTATTTTCTGGTTTCTTTTATAGGAAGACTTTAGGTTTGAGTTAGCCTTATGAGTCACATGTCCACTTGATCAATGCACAGGAGCTTGAACTTAAGAGTATCAAAAGCTGTTACTATTTATAGATGGTATAAAAACTATGATTCTTAGCTCTCTTTGCTCTTCCTTCCACCATCCCTGCCACTATAACTACAAAAGGGGAAGGTTGCTGGAAGGACTGAGGACCATTTTGTATTTTTGTTTCAGGGGTTGACAAGGCCAAAGAATTCATCACTAAATGGCCAACCCACTGGTGAGGAGGCTGTTCCTCGGAAAGTTAATACTGCACTTGAAGCTTGTAGCCTTTTGAGCTTGGTTGAGCCCTCTTAGGGCTTGTTCTTTGCTGGCAGAGCCTTGGAGAATGCAGGGTTACATCCGTGTCAGGAAGAGCCATTAGACTTTATCCTTGACATAAACTTCATCTACCAAAAATCTGTAGGGGAAAGGCCTTTTAAGTTTGTTAAAGTATTGCCTATTTAAATATGCTATTTATAGTCTAATGGAAGCTGATAGCTTTCTTTCTAGAACTGTTCCCAAGTAATGATGCAGCAGATGCCAGACTTTAGGAATATCCTTTGCCATGGTGCCAGAAAAGCCCTCAGAAAAATGTTCAGTGCCTTTCCATCTTGCACGACAGTAGCCTATCATTCATCTGTCCCACTTGCACCAAAGTTTGTTCTGTATTCTGCTTGAAGATGGCAGGTCCTGCTTTGTCAGAAATAACATTTACAAATTATTTATTACTAAGGGCTCATTTTATCTAAGGTGGTGATTTAATAGTAAAGGAAGGAGTATATGATGCGGCCATCAGGGCATGTTAAGATCAGTTTTTCTTTTCTTTATTTTCTTTCCCTTATTCTTATGACTGCTAACTTCAAGCTAAAAGCCTGAAGAAAGACTGTGTTAAAGTTCCTAATTTGCCAAATAACTCAGGAAAGTAATAAATAATTTTTTAATTAACTAGATGTATGTCTGTGTATGTTGAGTTACACAGCAAGTTTCATTTAAATAATAAGAGCTTGCACATACTTCCATTCCTTGTATCCCCAGTACTCAACAACAACAGGAAGGAGCAGCAGCAGCTCGGGCGCTGCATAAACGTTTAACGACTGACTGACAGTACCTCATTTTATCCTCACAGTAGCTGTGGGAGGCTGGTGCTTTTATTTTTCCCATTTTACAGATGGGGAAACTCAGAGATAAAATGACTTGCCCAGGGTTACACAGCTAGTTAGTGTCTGAGGTCAAATTTGAACTCGGGTCTTTATGATTCTAGGCCCAGCTCTCCATGCCTCTGGTTCCACAAGCTTCCTCCACAGCTCCCATTTAGCCCACAGAGGTAGAGAGAGAGAGAGATTGAGCAGTAGCTTTGTACATGAAAATAATATACATTTCTTTAATATGGAGCTTTCTGAATAGTACCTAAAGTTATCTTTTTTCTTGGAAAAAATGGTATATTGAAAGAGGGCTTGTATTCGCAAAGGGGTCTTCTGAGAAGACCAAGAGAACAAAAAACGACATTTTTACTTTGTGCATCATCAAGCCTTTGGAGGGTATTGCTGTTTTCTCTGGGTTGGTCTTTTCTGTCGTGTTTTGGTAGCTGTTGCCTTTTTTCTGCTTTATATTCATTGACTTGAGTTGTCTGGGCTCTATGTGGTTTGAGTCTTCCACCATGCCCACTTGCTCCCAGTCTTCTTTGCAGTAGAAATTTAGTATAAAGTCTTTGGTTCCTTTTATTAAAACAAAGGCAGTTTTATAGTACACAGTTTGTATTTACTGAGCAGCTTTTACCCTCCACATTCTCTGAATATTTTGTGTCACATTCTTTTTTATCTCATTGAAGTTGACAACTGTCCTTCATGTAAGTATTTTGAAATAATGATGTGGCACAAAACATTTTTATGTTCATATTTAAAACTATTTTTCTGTAATCTGGGTGTGTTGGGTTACTTGATCAGGGAGGGTTTTTGTGTATGTCAGGCTTCAGCTGACCCCTGAGAGCACAATGGATGATCTAGACAATAGCATAGAAGAAGGGGAAGGTCATTTGAGGTAAATGGGGTCAGAGAAGGTACAAAAGCAGGACATGAAGAGTGTGTTTGAGAATGGGGCTCTCTTGTCTGGAGGTAGAGCTGCCTGATTATTTCTGGATGTCAAGTGCTCTTCCAGTTTAGGACTTTGTCGGGTCTTTTGGGTGTAAATTGTGTAGTGGCAGTAGCAAGTAGTCTGTGTTAACTAAATGAAATTTCAAAGTAATTGTGAGATAAGTGGTTTTGATTGATGTATTGTGGAGAAGGCCCAGAGTCATTAAATTGTAAGTTCCTTGATTATCTCTTATACTATTCATTTTTGTTTTCCCTTTAATGCATAGTAAAGGAGTGATGTGGGGTTTTTGGTACAGTTTGGTGCTCCATAAAATTTTGTTGAATTGTTTTTTAATAGAGAAGTAATGACATAGGTAAACTGATAGCAGTATTTTATCAAAATGAATCTGAATATCTAGAGAAAAGAGAAGAATTAAACTAGCCAAACTGAAAGACTAGTTTAGAAAAGGCTTTCTCACCTGGAGTATAAGTTAGTTGCTGATACTACCTTATCAGCAGAGAGCTAGCACCCTTTAAGAAAAGAGGTTTCCTGTAAAGGTCAATCGATCAGTCAACAAAGATTTATTAAGTATATATGATGTGCCAGTCACTATATCCAGAAGATAAGAGTTGAAGCCTAATGCACCTCCAATTTTACCATGTTTATTAAATTACTTACAATTTTTGAAAAACTGGCAACCAGGAAGTACCATCAAAGTAGTTTTGAATAGCTAGAGAACCTTGAGAAGGTACCTCCCAGACAGATTTCTGGTGAGATCAACTTGACAGAGGCGCCCTAGGTTGAAACCAAGCTGTAGTTAATAAAAATCCACAAGGAGTAAAGGATATACTAAACTTTAGAGTAGTAATCCTGAGAGGAGAAACCCGAGTCAATGAAAGAAGTAAGGAGGGTTTTGAATTCAGAATAGGATCATTGGTGCATATAATGCAGCCCAGTTTCCAAACTCAAATTTCTTTTTTTTTTTTAAATTCCTTTTTCAAAAAATTATTGACAATATTTTCATATCACCTTTATTTCCAAATAATATCCTTCTCCTTCCCATGGAGTCATCCTTTATAACAAAGAGTAAAAAAGAATGAGCAACAAAAGGCAATTTAGCAAAACTAAGCACCATATCAACCAAGTCTTATGGTAACAAAGACAAATTTGTGCATGTAAAAGGTTTTTTTCTTTTGCAAGTCTTAATTTCTTCTATACTGCTTATGAAATTTAAAGTTGAAAGTTGGGTGGTGGAATAAGGTCATTTTAAATAGAGTTTTAACAAATTTTGCTTAATTCTATTTTGCCATTTGTTCACAAGGGCATTAGAGTGAGATCTGTATGATTGCATATATAGCGTGAACCTGACAATGCTTTCATGATAATTTTTTATATATTTTATTATCCCTTATACATTTTATAATCTCTGTTGGTCAGCATTAATTAACAACTTTGTAGAAAAGCAAAGAGAACAGAAACTTTTCTCACTAATGTTGAAAAGTTGTATTTCAACAAAAGTATTGACTTGCAAATTGTCACATAGCTATCTGCATTGATGATGTGAAACTATTGGAATAAATTAAAATTTGTAATTTTTTTGCGAAGTACAACCTTCCTACATTAAGGAAAAAAAGTGTATTTCTGCTTTCTTAACTTTCCTCCAAAGTCATTATTATTAGCTCTTAAATGAGAGTTAAAATGTATAAAATAAAATATATAAATAAAAAGATAAATATAAAGAAATAAAATAAAATGTATAAAAAAGCATGAAAGTGTTTCTTGAACCAAGGTTCATTCTACTAGTGTTCTGGATTTTTCATTTATATCCAGGTTTCAGGCATCACACATGCGTTTTGGATTATTGAAGTTGTTAGAGTGATTTGTGGTGTGAAATTAGCTTGTTGTTTTTTAAAAACATTTTCTTTTTAATGGTGGGCTTAATCATCAACAAACCTCTTAATATGCAAAGAACAAGAAAGACTTGTATGAGAAAATTAACTCTTATTACATCATTTTTTAAAAGACATATGCAGTAAATTTACCAAGCTGTTAACAGAATTCTTCTATAGTATAGGAACATCCCTTGCTATACTTTTTCGGGGTTTTTTTTTGTGCACTTAGAAAGGTTTCCTGATGTTTTTTTTTATGTGTCTATTACTATCTCTTACCTACCCAGATCCACCTTCCCCAGCTTTTGTGAAGTTGTGGGCTAACCTTCCAGCTGAAACAGCTGCCTTAGAGTAATAACAAAATGAAATGTGTTTTTGTATAACAATATACATTTTCTGTGTTTTCCACATCGTATGATATATAACCTCATATTCAGCTTAGAAGTAGAAAACTTTTAAAAAGCACATTTTAACACTGAATTCAGTAGATTCCCATTATAGCATGGACTTGGATACTCGAAGGGCTGAATCACATTCTCTGAGTCATCATTATAAATGATAAAAACCTGTATATGACTTAGTTATTCTGTAAAAGCTTGTGTCAAGATTTCAAGTTACAAAGCAGGAGTCATCAAAACCATTTGGTATTGGTTAAAAATAGAGAAGTAGATTAATGGAACAGACTAGAGAACATCAGAAATAATAGAACTCAGTGTTTGACAAACCTGAAAACAAATTACTTGGGAAAGAACTCTGCATTTGATTTTTAAAAACTACTGCAAAAACTGGAAATCTGTAGACACAGTGACTACCCGTTGATTTGGGGGCAGCTAGGTGGCACAGTAGAGAGAGTGCTAGGCCTAGAGTCAGAAAGACCTGAGTTCAAATTCAGCCTCACTTACTAGCTGTGTGACCCTGGGCAAATCACCTAAACCTGTAAGATGAGCTGGAGGAGGAAATGGCAAACCTCTGCAGGATCTTTGCCAAGAAAACCCCAAATGGAGTCATGAAGAACTGGACATTACTGAAACAACAGAACTTCTAACAATTCAGTGCCTGGAGATGGTTAAAATGCTAGTATATTGATGTTCCGAGATATTATTGTTCTGTATGAAAAGACACATTTGAGGAATTCTGAGAAAGTGAGATTGCCCTTCACCGACTCTGTCAGTATCTTGGATAGGTCTAGTCGCTGAAATATTGTCTTCCTATTAGTGTGGACGTTCCTTGAGGGCAGTGCCTGCATTTTTGCCTTTCTTTGTCCCTCTGTGGGTTAAGCTTAGTGTCTTTAGCATAGCACTTAATAAAGCAATACTGGTTAACCGATGTATTTGAATGGATTCACACAGAGTGAAGTATGCAGAATGAGGAGTACAACATTCACTTTGACATTAATAATGTAAACAAAAGCCCTAAATGGAAGCAGTACTCCGATTAATCGAATGATTAATCACTGGTCCCAGAGGGCAGACTTCTCTCTGTAGGGAGATGCAAGATCTAGATTGGGAGCTTGTAATTTATGGTTTTCTTTGTCACAAGAGAGAGTTTTCACTGATGGGATATTATTTGGGGAGATGAAAATAATGCAACAACAAAAGGAATCAGTAAAACTTTTTTTAAAAAAAAATGGCAGAAAACAAATGCAGAAGAAGCTCAGAGAAAAGAGATACATTTTGGTTGAAGTTCCAGAGGTGGGCTTCATGGAGAGGGTGGGACTTGAGCTGGACTTGGAAGGATCTGTTTGTGAAATCACAAATAAGAAGACAACTCAGGAATGCATTTTTTTATTTTGTTTTTTAGTTCGGTGCTGGTGTTCCATTGGTGTAGGCAGGTCTGGGTCCTCTGTCTAATGAGATGCTGTCCATGGCCCCTGAATGATGATAGCCATCTGAGGGGACACATGAATCATCTCACTATCTTATTATGTAAATAGTTTGTTCTTAGGTAGTCCTTTAGCATGGCTTGCTCATGTTTGCCTTTTTATGTTTCTTTTGACTTCTGCAAAACTCTGGTCTTTTCATTGTGAATGCTTGGAAGTCCTCTATTTCAGTAATGGTCCATTTCCCCCCACTAGGATTATACAGTTTTGCTGGGCATTCTTGCTTGTTAAGCCTAGATTTTTTGCTTTCTGGAAAATCATATTCCAAGTTCTCCATGCTTTTTACAGAAGTGGCAGATGCAAGTCAACGACTTGCTAAAGGAGACCCAAAAAATACTGAAGAAAATAACACCTTGAAAAAAGACTAACTCAAATGGCAAAAGAGCTCCAAAAAGCCAGTGAGGAGAAGAATGCCTTGAAAGGCAGAATTAGCCAAATGGAAAAGGAGGTCCAAAAGACCACTGAAGAAAATACTACCTTAAAAATTAGACTGGAGCAAGTGGAAGCTAGTAACTTTATGAGAAATCAAGATATTATAAAACAGAACCAAAGGAATGAAAAAATAGAAGACCATGTGAAATATCTCATTGGAAAAACCACTGACCTGGAAAATAGATCCAGGAGAGATAATTTTAAAATTATTGGACTCCCTGAAAGCCATGATCAAAAAAAGAGCCTAGATATCATCTTTCAAGAAATCATCAAGGAGAACTGCCCTGAAATTCCAGAGCCACAGGGCAAAATAGAAATTGAAAGAATCCACAGATTGCCTCCTCAAATAGATCCCAAAAAGAAAACTCCTAGGAATATTGTCACCAAATTCCAGAGCTCCCAGATCAAGGAGAAAATACTGCAAGCAGCCAGAAATTATGGAAACACAATCAGGATAACACAAGATCTAGCAGCTTCTCCATTAAGGGATCTAACGGCTTGGAATATGATATTCCAGAGGTCAATGGAGCTAGAATTAAAACCAAGAATCACCTACCCAGCAAAACTGAGTATCATGCTGCAAGAAAAATATGGATTTTCAATAAAACAGAGGACTTTCAAACTTTCTCAGTGAAAAGACCAGAGCTGAATAGAAAATTTGACTTTCAAACACAAGAATCAAAAGAAGCATGAAAAGGTAATCAAGAAAAAGAAATTGCAAGGGACTTACTAAAGTTGAACTGTTTTGTTTACATTCCTACATGGAAAGATGATGTGTATGATTTATGAGACCTCAGTATTAGGGTAGCTGAAGGGAATATTCATATATATATATACATATATATGTATATATATAATGTTTATATATATATATGTATATGTGAGTGTGTATATATGTATATATGTATGTGTATATATAGATATAGAGAGAAAGAGAGCGGGCACAGGGTGAGTTGAAGATGAAGGGAAGATATCTAAAAGAAATAAAATCAAATTAAGGGATGAGAGAGGAATATATTGAGAGAGGGAGATAGGGAGAGATAGAATGGGGTAAATTATCTCACATAAAAGTGGCAAGAAAAAGCAGTCCTCTTGTAAGGGAAGAGGGTGCAGGTGAGGCGGAATGCGTGAATCTTGCTCTCATCGGATTTAAATTGAGGAGGGAATAACATACACATTCAATTGGGTATCTTACCCCACAGGAAAGTAGGGGGAAGGGGATAAAGAAGGGGGGATAATAGAAGGAAGGGCAGATAGGGGGAGGAGATAATCAAAAGCAAACGCTTTTGAAAAGGGACAGGGTCAATGGAGAAAATTGAGTAAAGGGGGACAGGATAGGATGGAGGGAAACATAGTTAGTCTTTCACAACATGAGTATTGTGGAAATGTTTTACATAATGATACATGTGTGGCCTATGTTAAATTGCTTGCCTTCTTAGGGAGGGTGGGTGGGAAGGGAAGAGGGGAGAGAATTTGGAACTCCCCCTTTTTGTTTTTTGTTTTTGTTTTTTTTTAAGCATTTTTTGTATTTTTAGTTTACAACACTCGGTTCTACACAATTTTGAGTTCCAGGTTTTCTTCCCTCCCTCCCCAAGACGGCGTGGAATCCCATATAGCTTCCACATATAACTTCACATTGAATTAATTTACACACTAGTCAAGTTATGGAGAAGAACTGTGATCAATGAAATGAATCATGCAAAAGAAGAAACAGGACCAAAAAAAAGAAAACCAACCCAAAAACAAAAACAAAAGAGAGAAAAAGAAAAAAAAGGGGGGGGGGAAGGCTATCATGAAGTGTGCCTCAGTCTGCATTCATACTTTATAGTTCTTTCTCTGCATGTAGATAGCGTTCTCCATCGTGAGTCCTTTGGAGTTGTCTTTGTACCTTGTGTTGCTGAGAAGAGCAAAGTCTGTCAGCAAAATCCATATATCTGTGGTTGTGTATAATGTTCTCCTGGCTCTGCTCCGCTCACTCAGCATTGTGTCGTGTAGGTTTTTCCAGGTTGTTATGAAGTCCGTATCATCCCCACTTCTTATAGCGCAATAGTATTCCATTACCTTCATATACCACAGCTTGTTCAGCCATTCCCCAATTGATAGGCATCCCTTTGATTTCCAATTCTTAGCTACCACAAAAAGAGCTGGTGTAAGTATTTTTGTACACATGGGTCCTTTTCCCACTCATGTGATTTCTTTGGGATACAACCCTAGAAGTGGTATTGCTGGGTCAAAGGGTATGAACATTTTTATAGCCCTTTGGGCATAGTTCCAGATTGCTCTCCAAAATGGCTGGATCAGTTCACAACTCCACCAGCAATGTAACAATGTTCCAATTTTCCCACATCTTCTCCAGCATTTATCATTTTCCTGTTTTGTTATTTTAGCCAATCTGACAGGAGAGATGTGGTATCTAAGAGTTGTTTTGATTTACATTTCTCTAATCAGTAGTGATTTCGAGCATTTTTTCATATGCCTGTAGATATCTTTAATTTCTTCCTCTGAAAACTGCCTGTTCATATCCTTTGACCATTTCTCAATTGGGGAGTGATTTGTATTTCTATATATTTGGCTCAGTTCCCTGTATATTTTAAAATGAGGCCTTTATCAGAGACACTAATTGTAAAGATTTTCTCCCAATTTTCTGCTTCCCTCTTAATTTTTGTTGCATTGGCTTTTTTTGTACAAAACCATTTCAATTTAACATAATCAAAATTATCCATTTTGCATTTTGTAATGCTGTCTATCTCTTGTTGGGTCATGAATTCTTTTCTTTTTCATAAATCTGATAAGTAAACTATTCCTTGCTCTCCCAAATTACTTACAGTATTAGCCTTTACTCCTAAATCATGAGCCCATTTTGACTTTTATTTTGGTATATGGTGTAAGATATTGGTCTATGCCCAGTTTCTGCCCTACCATTTTCCAATTTTCCCAACAGTTTTTGTGAAATAGTGAATTATTAGCCCAGAAGCTGGCCTCTTTGGGTTTATCAAAGAGTAGATTGCTATAGTTGTTGACTTCTCCATCTTGTGTTCCTCTCCAATTGCACTGATCCACAACTCTGTTTCTTAGCCAGTACCAGGTAGTTTTGATGACTACTGCTCTGTAGTACAGTTTAATATCTGGTATGGCTAGGCCACCTTCTCTAGCCTTTCTTTTCATCAATACCTTAGATATTCTAGACCTCTTGTTCTTCCAGATGAATTTTGTTATTATTTTATCCAGCTCTGTAAAATAATTTTTTGGTAGTTCAGTTGGTATGGCACTGAATAGATAAATTTAGGTAAAATTGTCATTTTTATTATATTAGCTCGGCCTACCCATGAGCAACTGATATTTTTCCATTTATTTAGATCTGACTTTATTTGCGTGAAAAGTGTTTCATAATTATGTTCATATAGGGCCTGGGTTTGTCTTGGCAGATAGACTCCCAAATATTTTATAGTGTCTACAGTAACTTTGAATGAAATCTCTCTTTCTATCTCTTGTTGTTGGGCTTTGTTAGTAATATATAGGAATGCCAAGGCTTTATGTGGGTTTATTTTATGTCCTGCAACTTTGCTAAAGTTGTTTATTATTTCAAGTAGTTTTTTACTTGATTCTCCAGGATTCTCTAAGTAAATCATCATATCATCTGCAAAAAGTGATAATTTAGCTTCTTCTTTGCCTATTGTAGTTTCTTCAATTTCTTTTTCTTCTCTTATTGCTACAGCTAGTGTTTCTAGTACCAAATTGAATAGTAGGGGCGATAATGGACATCCTTGTTTCACCTCTGATTAGAACTCAGTTTTAAAAGCAGATGCTCAAAAAAAAAGTTGTTTTTTGCATGCAAGTGAGAAATAAGATATACAGGGAATAGGACATAGAAATCTGTCCTGCCCTACAAGAAAATGAGGGGAAAGGGGATGGGGGGGAATGTGGTGACAGAAGGGAGGGCTAACTGGGGAACGGGGCAATCAGAATATATGCCATCTTGGAGTGGGGGGAGGGTAGAAATGGGGAGAAAATTTGTAACTCAAAATCTTGAGGAAATCAATGTTGAAAACTAAAATATTAAATAATAAAATAATTGTTAAGAGAAAAAAAATTTGTTCTCTAAAACTTGGACTCAATCCAAAGACTTCACACAAAGAACTAGAAGGCCACACGTGTCCTTAAGGTCCCAGGTTCCTCACCCCTGCTCTAGGTAGTTTCTGCTACCACCTTGTAGAATTTGCCCTGTGGAGTCTCCTTTTCCATTGTTCCTCACTCCAAAGCAATGCCCAGTTATTGCAGGTGTCAGAGAAGACACTGTCCCATGATAGGGACCCTCTCCCACCATACCTCTGATTATGTATCTTTTACTGGTTACCTTCCCCCCCATTTGCTTCAAAACTTCCTCCCTGGGTCCATGCTTTCCCAGTCTTCCAGGTGCCAGTTGCTCTTAGGAGTCCCAGCTTCTAAACCTCATTAAGTGCGTTGAGTGGATTTTCCAAGCACCAGATTCCCCAGACCATATCTAGCACAAGGTCCCCATCTCTTTTCAAAGACCATGTCTCTTCATCTGTAAGTTCATTCATCAGTGGAACTCCCTCCTACCACCGAAGCAGAACCTCTTTCCTTTTGCCCCTTTTCACTGCATCCACTCCCCTGCAGGCTCTTCTCAGTCTCCTCTCATGCTGAGCAACTCATCGTTCACTAGTTACAGAGTTGGTACTGTATGGTTGTCCACTCTTGTGCCACCAGCAGTCAAAGCTTTGTAGCATTGGTGCCACTGGGTTGTCTACCCTGGTGGCACTAGTTCAGAGCTTTGCACCGTTTGGGTTGTCTGCCCCAGGCCGGGCTGTGTAACACTAATTCTACGAGGTTGTCTGCTGCTGCTTGCAATTTTGCTTCTGAAGAGTTTTTGGAGAATAAACTTATAAAGAGCCAGGGTCTCCTCAGCCCTGCAGAGAGGGAAGGGGAGCCTGTTGCATGGAGCCGAGTTTTGTTTCAGGCCCTTATATCATTGGGTCTGCTAAAGCAGCCTTGCTGCCAGGTGTGTGGGAGGTGGGAAAGGATGCTTCTGAGCTCAGGGTCTGTGAACTGATGTTTATAGGTTTCTTTTTAAACCTTCTTTATGAATTCTTCATGTCCTAGACAATGGATACAGTTGAAGTTGCTTTATTTTTGGTGCATAATTTCTATTTTGGAGAAGTTAAAAACGTTATGGGGATCAGAGGAAATTTCTAGTCCTCCATCTTGTTGCTCACATCAACCAGAAAACTCCACTTCACTGACCATTAATTATTTATCCCAAACTCACATTTCCATTAAATATTTTCCTAGTTTATATTTTATATTTGCACATAATAATAACTTGTGTTTTGTGTTAGTTTGCAGGTATTCATCTTTGATCCTCAAAGCAGCCCTTTGAGATAAGTGGTACATTGCCATTATGAGATTTAAGAGAGGATAGTTGGCTTTGGCTGCATGGCTAACAGGTGGTCCAGCTGACAGTTGAACCCAGGCTTTCTGACTCCAAATCAATTGCCCTTCCTACCCCACTGTTTATCTGTGTTTAGATAGCTACTGGCAGACAGTTGCTGGAGGATGAACTTTGACGAGAGATCATCTAAACATTATCAATCTGACTTCTCATTTGTGGGGGAGGGAGTAGTTGGGGAAAGTGGTAGGGAAGTATGTAGTGACTAAAGCAAATACATCTTTGTGTGAAGTGATTGGTAGAAATCAAGCAAAGGAAAAGAAAGATGTGCATGGAGTTTTTGTGAGTAATAGTAAAGAGCCAAAGCACTATGATTCAGTGAAATGAGAGTCAGGAGACTTGCAAATGATACAATTTCATTCTTTCCTTTGGTAGGCAATTATTAAAGGCCTATTCTGAGTACATTACTGTATTGGTTCTATAGTAGAGAGGTGTACAGAAGACACAGCTTATGCTTAGGAGGGAAGGAAACATGCACATCATTAACTGGAAAGCAATCACAGAGCTACATAACAGGACTGGATGGCCTGGGAAGAGTTGTAGATCCAAATACAGAGGTTGGAAGGGCGAATTCTTGGAGGAGATACTTTCTGAGCTCTGACTTTGAAGGAAACAGTGGCTAGAGATTGGAGGGTTTTACAGGTAGTGAGAATATAAACAAAGACATAAAAATGGAGATAGCCCATTCAGGACAAGCAAGTAAATGCCGATGCCAGGGGCTCTTCTGGGAAATAGTGAAAGTTAAGATTATGAAGGTCTATGAGTTTATGTTCGGTGGGCTTTGAGGGATACCAGAGATTGAGGAGGGGAGAAGCTGGTTAATGAAGACTTTGAAGGTAAGGCTGAAAAAGTTACATTTGATAAATAGAAGCTCCAAGGATGGGAAAATACAAAGACAAAAGTGAACTTACATTTATCTGGGTAGGTAGAAAGCCCATAAAGTATATGCAAAGTTATACGCAATTTCAACAGGGAGAGAGTACTAGTAATTTGTAGGGAATGGGGGGATCAGGAAAGGTCTCCTGTAGGAAGTGGTACCAAGCTGGGCTTTAAAGGAAGCCGGCAAACCCACAAAGTAGAGATGATGAAAACTCCATTCCAGTCAAGTGTGATCCCTTGTGTAAAGACTCAGGTAAGAGACAGACTCTTGTACAAGAGGATTAGTTGGTAGGCCAGTTTGACTAGAACAGAGTTTGTGAAAAAGAAGACTAGGAAATGACTCTAGAATGGTCAGTGGGAGTGGGATTGTGGGATGCTTTAAAATTCTAAACTGCGATTTTTGTACTCTACTGCAGATGGAAAAACAAAACATTGAAGAGTTTTAAGTGGGGTAATGACATGCTAAGAAGAGTTGTGTTTTAGGAATAGCAATTTGACAGCTGTTTGGAAGATGGTTTGTTCAAGGACTGTAGGCAGCGAGATTGATTAGGAGGCTTTTGCAATAGTCCATGTGAGAGGAGATGCGTCCCATAACTGAGTGGAGGCTGTGTGACTGAAGAGGACAAATGTCTGAAGGATATTGTGGAATTAGAAGTCACAAGATTTATTAGATGATTGGATTTGTGGGTTGAAGATGTGGGATGAATCACTCTGGTTGACTGGTGAGGTATAGGTGTTCTCCATAGAAATAGGGAAATTTAGAAACTGAGATTTTGTGGGGATTATATATTAAATTCCATTCTCAACATGTTTAGTTCAGGCTGTCTATAGGACATCCTGCAGAGATATCCAGCAGGTAATTGGTAATGTGGAGATGGAGTTTGGTAGAGAAATTAGGGCTGGGTAAATAGATCTGGATCACTTGAATAAAGGGGGCAACTGAACCTGTTAGTGCTGATGACATTTCTTGACAGGAGGAGGGAGGAGGGAGATCCAGGACCTGAGCCTTGGAGGCAGCTCCATATTTAATAAGATGGAGAACCATACAAAGGGAAGAGAACACAGGTCTTTCTCCCTGGCCTCATGCCCTCCTTCTACTACACTGCCTGCTTAATTTTGTTTTAAAACTTATGATATTCCTTTTCTTTGATATCAGTATGACCTTTAGTAGTTATACCTATCGACTGATTATAATAATTTTTAGCTTACAGAAAAAATTGAAAGAGTGAGAATTTTTTCCACTAGATGAGTGGAAAATAGTTGGACAAAGAGACAAAGGGAGTTAAAGGGGTGTCTACATTTAAAAATAGGTTTCTTGAAGTGGAATTCATTTAAATTGTGAGTGGGAAAATCTGACTGAAGTGGGAAAACAAAGGTCAGTTTAGGTCAGACAGAGCCCAGTGCTGGCCACCAGGTGGCAGCATCAGACCAGGATATGTATATGTGTTGTTGACTGGGGTGGCTTCAGAATGGAGGGCAAAAAAGGGAGAGTCAAGGAGTTTGTCTTTGTAGGCTAGATATGAGTGTTTGTAACTTGAAGGGTCCAGAAGAAGGTCTGAGGAGCATTGGAAGGAGCTGGGGATGTTTGGTCCAAAGAAGACTTTTTGTGGAGTGAAGGAAGAGGTGTAATGGCAGTCTTAAAATATTTGAAAGACTATTGTGTGAAAAGGGTATCAGACTTGTTCAGCGTGGTCTTGGAGTATGGAATTGGGAGCAGCAGGTAGATATTATAGAAGTAAGTTTAGTCTTGATGTAGAATCCTTAATCTCCTTCAAGGCATAACTCAGGTGTTTCCTGGGTTCTGAATCCTCTTAGTTGTTCGTTCTCTTTTCATCTTTAAATTATATTATATTTAATTATTTGTTAATGTTCCATCCCCCCTCATAAAATGGAAGCTTCTTGAGTGTAAGTGCTGTTATCCATTGTGTCTTTTGGCTCGCCTACATAGATGCTTAACAAAACTTTAACAAATTGAATTGAGATTTTAAAGAGATCCCACAGCATGCCAGGTATTGGGCTCCTTTCCTTCAGGAGATCTTTAGGCAAAGGCAGTGTGACTACTTTCTGGGAATGTCACAGGGCAAATTCTCACCCCTGTACCAGCTGAAATAAGTAGGAGAATTTTGAGATCCTTTCCAACTCTTAAGGAATTTTTCTTTTTATGATTCTGAGTATCCACACACTCACAGTAGAATGAATGTCTAAACTAGCTCTCAGTAGATATGGAAAAGGAAATTACAAAATTGAGTGCGTCTGTTGAATGGCAATGTGAAGGCAATGAAAACATTAATTTTAAGGCTTTTTCTAAGGCTTTGAACCTCAGGGACCAGCAGAATAGTGCTCGTCTTCAGTGAATCATGGCTCTTTGTCAGGTAGTGAAAAAATGGCCAACTAGACATGTGCTGTAGCCTTTGATTATATGGGAATGGAATGGAAGTGAGACATCAGACATTGCCAACCCCCCAAAGCACTTGCTCAGCAAAATAGGCGCTGCCCAGTGGCGCAGTTAGGTGGCGCAGTAGATAGAGCATTGGGCCTGGAATCAAGAAGACTCCTCTTACTGAGTTCAAATCTGGCCTCAGACACTTATTAGCTCTGTGACCCTGTGCAAACCCCTTAACCTGTTTGCCTCAGTTTCCTCATCTGCAGAATGAGCCGGAGAAGGAAGTGGCCAACTACTACAGTAGCTTTGCCAAGAAAACCCCAAATGCGGTCACAGAGGGTTGGACATGACTAAGCAGTAACAGCAGGCTCTGCTTCTAAAGCAGGAAATTGAAATCTTAGCATATCTCTTAGCACTTGAACTTAATCATTTGCGATTGGTCTTGGTAAGGCTCATCTCTTTTCCCCTCAATTTTCAGAGTTTCATGTAAGAGTGATCCAAATAGGGTTGCCCTACTCTTAGTATTGTGCTAAGGGTGTTGGTGCTCCATACAGGCAAGTGTACTTTGAATGTCTTTAATCGTTAATGGGTAGGTCATTCCATTCAACGTTAATTAAGGGCTTACTCTGTGTAAAACACTGTTGTAGGCACTCAGGGTACAAAAGACAAAACCCCAAAGCCTTCGTTTTTCAGGGAGCTTACATTTACTTCACTTGAGGGCAGGGGGAGGGAAGGGATGTTATGTGCATGTAGGTAAGTATGTTAGGAGGTAGACAGTGAAGGGAGCAAGACAAAAATAGACAATGTCATTTAGGAATTTTTTAGGAAGTAGAGAGCTCTAACACTAGAGGCTGTAGCAGAAAGTCGTGAGAGGTTGCACGGAAGTTGTCACCTAAGCCGACCCTCAAAGGAAAAGGATTCTGAGACAGAAGTAAGGAGGGAGGAAACAGTGCATCCTGGGCATAGGAGACCAGCTGTTCAAATGCAGGGCAGAAGCCTGTGGGAGGGCTGGAGGGCAGAGCAAGAAATCTTCCCAAAGCCTCCCGTTATTGAGGGCTCAGAGGTTTCCAGCAGCTACTCTGCTTGGTTTAGATTCCATACTGTGTGTCATGTCACCCCCCCCCCACTCCTTTTAGCTTCCTTTTGTGTACTGTTATCTCCCACCCCCCTTGGATTATAAGCATCTTGAGGGAAGGGGATGGCTTTTTCTTGTCTATATTCCTAGTACTTATCATAGTGCCAGGCACATAGTAGACACTTGATAAATGTTTGACTATTGACTTTGTTAAGTTCAGGAATACACGCATTATATCTAGATCACAACCTTTTTATAACTTAAGAGTTTTAGAACATTGCTTTGGTCCCAGAGAGCTTGAGTGACTCACAAATTGGTTTCTGCCCACTTTCTAACCCTACTACATATATTCGTTCCAACTCCCTGCGTTGTAGTAGTAGATTTGAGAGGAAGAGATGGAGAGACAGAAAAATCCTCCTCTATAGACAGATCAATGACATATTTCACAGTCTTTATTCCCCATACCCAGTAAAAAGAATATAGTGAATTCCTAATGATCTATCTGTCTGCATCCTCTGAAAGCTTATCTTTTGCCCATTCCTGAACTAGTTTCATTGTTGCCATCCCCTCTTAATTCAGTTCAGTTCAATTCAATTCAGTAGTGAATAGCTGGGAAGAAAAGATGAAAGAAATGATATTTTCAGGGGAGAGGGGATTCTCTAATTTGGTCAAAGAATACTAAAGGTCTTGGAAGATAAATGAATCCATAACGTACAGTGGTCTGGGTCAAGGGAAAATAAATTATCTTTGCTACATGGCTTTTATGTGTTTAGAGAAATAGATTACTGACATAGATACCTTTCATTTATGGAGAAAATAGGGGGCAGTATTTCTGACAAGCTGGCTTGAGGAAGAAATATTGGAGGTACTCTGGGAAAATAGGTAGCGAATTGACCCAGCCATTCTGGAAAGCAGCTTTAAACTATGGTCAGAAAGTTATCAAACTGTGCATGCTCTTTGACCCAGTTGTACCACTGCTAGGTCTATACCCTAAAGAAATCAAGAGAAAAGGATCCGTGCGTACGAAAATATTTATAGAACTTCATTTCGTGGTAGACGAAAATTGGAAGCTATGAAGGTATCCTTATTGAGGCTAAACTAATTATGATATGTGAATGCAGTAGAATATTTTGATGCCATAAGAAATGATGAAATGGACAATTTGAGAGGAAACTGGGAAGATGCCCGTGAATTGATGTAAGAGTAAAATGAGTAGAACTAGGGAAAACAGTTCATACAGTGACACCGTCATGGGGGAAAAGAACTCTGAGAAAGACTTTAGAACTCTGATCAACACAATGATAAATCAGGAATACAAAAGAATAAGGACAAAATAAGCCACTCACCTATTGACAGAGATGATAGACTTAAAATGCTGAGATATGCATTTTTGGACATGGCTGATATAGGAATTTGTTTTGCTGGACTATACAAATTTGTATTGAGGGATTTATTTTTTATTTGTCTTTGTTTTAATTTGCTCAGTTTGGGAAGGAAGTGGGAGGGATAAATTAATTTTTAAAAAAAGTTTGTAAATTGAAAAAAGAAAAAAAGGAAAAAAATTTAAACAGGAAAGAAAATGTAGAACTGAACAAATTGTTAGATGAACTAGATTTAACTGAACTATGGCAGCTTCTAAATGAGATTATTAAGAATACACATTTTTCAGCATCCAATGGTACCTTTATGAACATTTATAATGTTAGTTTACAAGAGAATTATAAACAAATGTAGAAAAACAGTTACAAAAAATGACCATTTATATACTTTGGTGCAATTAAAATAGTAATAAATAAATAATAAAAATAATAATAAATTAAATGCAATTAAATAGTAACAATAATAATAATAAATAAAGGAAATATGAGCTAAGATACAAATTTAAATGGAGATTAAGTAATGCTAGCCTGAATAATGAATGTGTCAAATAACAGATTATAGAAATAATAAATAATTATGCTAAGAGTAACACTGAAAAAAATTACCAAAGTTTGTAGGATACTGCTAAAGCAAATCTCAAAGGAAAATTTCTAGCTTCAAGAACTTATAGAAAAAGGCCATATCATAGAATGGGACATACAGTTAAAAAGACTAGAAAATAAATTAAAAGTCAATAATGGCCAAAAGTTAACAGTAATCTTAATTCTGAAAAATTGGAATGTTCACAGAGAGTTGAATTCTGAAAGTTATGAATATTTAAGAATTTTGAAAATATTTGGGGAAATGATCTTTTCCATTATAGGTATGGTATATTAGAGCTGAAAGAAGTAATTTCTCTGGTTTAAAGTATGTTAAGATGGGTCACTTTCTTTCAATGAGTTTTTAAAGGGAAAGTAGAATATTACTTTAGAACTATACCATTGGATGTGTCTTAAGTTAATTTCCATAATTTGGAATGTTTAATAATGAATTTATATTTTTACTATGTGTTACAGAGAACTTAAAATTAAGAAATATTTTCATAGTATGTGAATCTAATAATGTATTAAAGCTTTATCTTGAGTCATTCTTTTTAAAAAATTACCTTTTTCCCCTCTCAAAGTGCCCTCTTAATACCTGTAGGTTAGTGAACTGTGAAATTCAATGAAGGAAGCTTGGAAATGCTTTGTCTTTATGCATATTGACCTCGTTCCACTTCTTTTCCTTGAAATAACTCCCAGTAAAAATAATAGGAATCTTAAGCCACTGGGGGAAAATAAACATTGTTCTTTCAACCTCTAGGGTCATAAAAATTATATTTCTCTTTGGAAAACAAAAAAAATGGAGATTCAAGAGATGTACAAGAAGGTGAAGAGAAAGAAACTCCCATTTAAAATTAATTTCCTTTATGTTAGTGAGCATCATATCTTTGAGTCTATGACTGACAATAACATATTCTTGATGTCTAATAAGATCGTCATTAGAGTTCAAGTAAATGGCACTGTTAGAATCCTATTTACTCAGTGTGGGGGCTGAGGCTGTGAAAGGGCTCTCAATGTCTAGAGTGCAGTGGGCTACAAAGGAAAGATATGAGAGCTGATGTTGTGGGACTGGGTTCACATCTTGGGTTTGCCACTTGTATGGCCTCAGTGGCAAGCTACTTAGCTCCCTGGCTTCCTATTTCCCCATTTGTAAAATGAGGGCTTTAGACATAATCATTGAGATCCCTTCCAGCTCCAAATGTGTTCTTCTGTGATCTTAGCTATCAATGAGAACATTAATTTGGTCTAATAAATGACATTTAAATACTGCCTTTCAGTCTTAAGCTTAAATTTCTCAATTTAAGAAGCTGCATTTTGTCATTTTTTTAACATCAGATGTTGACATTTCAGAGGATATAGGCAATAATTGCCTTCTTGCTTGTACTGCTCAGTTGCCTCATTTTGGTAACATGGGACCTTTTTTTTCCTGGGAAAAGAAGCTGAGGGTTTATTTATTCATTGCTCAAATATTTTTTGAACATGTATTATATTAAAGGTACTGTATTTTGAACATTACAAAGGAATACAACACAGCTCCAGCCCTTAAGGAGCTTCCAGTGTCAAAGGGAAGATGTGTATAGAATTAATTACAACATGAAGTAAGTTTCATAAGAGAGGCTCAAAGTGCTATAGGAGTACAGAAGAAGGCAAGATGACTTGTTACCTGAGGCTTTGAAGGCCCGTGGAGGAAGTGTTGATTCATTTAATGAGAATATACGAAGTGCCAGGCACAATGACAAAACTGAAGCAGCTTCTGTTTTCAAGAAGCTTCTATTCAACCGACCTGTCTATCTTTCAGTCCAAATATGTGGATATGATATGTTGATGATTTCCTAGGACAAGTTTCCCACTGGTGTATGAGTCATACTAGAGAAACTATGATGGTTTCTTTCTTTTAAACAGTTTTTAAAATAAATTTTTATTTAACATTTTTTTTCAAGTTCCAAATTCTGTCCCTCCTTTTGGCCCCTTCCCTTACTCATTGAGAAGGCAAGCAATATGATACCCATTATATGTATGAAGTCACACAAAACATTTGCATATTAACCATGTTGCCTCTCCCTCCAAAAAGAGACAATAAGATAAAGTAAAAATTATTTTAATTTGTGCTCAGAGTTCATCAGCCCTCTCTCTGGAGGTGAGATAGCACTTTTTTATCATGAGTCCTTTAGAATTGTCATGAATCATTGTATTGATCAGAGTAGCCAAGTCTTTCACCGTTGATCATTGTTATGATATTGCTATTACTTTGTGCAAAGTTCTCCTGTTTTTTCGCACTTCACTTTGCATCAGTTCATATGTCTTCTCATGTTTTCTAAATCTATACTCCTTATTAAAGCAAAGTAGTATTTTGTCACAAGCATATACCATGGCTTGTTCAGTCATTCCCCAACTAATGGTATCCTCTCAGTTTTCAATTCTTTGCCACCACAAAAAGAACTGCTATAAACATTTTTGTACATATACATCCTTTCCCTTTTTCTTTGATCTCTGGGTTGCAAACCTACTAGTTGTATTGCTGAGTCAAAAGATATGCACAACTTGATAGCCCTTTGGGTATAGTTCCAAATTATTCTCCAGCAGTTGGAACAGTTCACAACTCTACCAGTAGTGTGCTAGCATCCCTATTTTTCCACATCCCCCTCCACTATTTTCTTTAATATCATGCTAGCCACTCTGATGGGTTTGAGGTGATATTTAATAGTTGTTTTCATTTATATTTCTTTAATTATTAATGATTTAGAGAATTTTTTCATATGAATTGATAGCTTTGATTTCTTGTTCTGAAAACCACTTGTTCATATCCTTTGATCATTTATCAGTTGGAGAATGCCTCATATGTTTACAAATTTGGCTCAGTTCCATATATATTTGAGAAATGAGGTATTTGTCAAACTTTGACAATTTCTAACAGTTTTGATATTCTGTTATTACTTGTCTAGGTAAGGAAGAATAAGTTATTTTAAGCCTTTGAAGACTGGCAAGTTGTTTCCCCAAGATTCTTGCCTGATACCTTTTGGTTTGGCTGAGGAATTTTTTTTTAAAGATGAGCCATGCTTGATAATCCTGATGAATATACTCTAACGATTGCTGCCTATGGTGCTTTCTTTGAATTTAAAGAATCCAGTCTAATTGTCAGGCAGTAAACATTTCTTAAGTGCCTTCTATGTGCCAGCCACTGTGCTAAGTATGGTGATTAAAAAAAAAGAGGCAAAAAAAACAAACAAAAACCCTCTCAAAAAGTCCTTGCCCTCAAGGAGGTCACAGTGTTAAGTGGTAATTAGTTCATTACCTTTCAGTGGGGTAAAAACAATTCTTAGTGAGATAGCATTGGCGTTTTGACAAAATATAATACCCATTCCTATTAAAAACACTAAGAAGCATAGAAATCAGTGGAGCCTTTCTTAAAATGATAAGTAGTATCTATCAGTGAAGAGTGAGCATTATCTTTAATGGTGATAAATTTGAAGCCTTGCCAGTAAGATCAGAGGTGAAGCAGGGATATCCATTATCACCCCTATTATTCAATACTGTATCAGAAATGCTAGCTATAGTAATAAGAAAAAGAAAGTGAGGGAATAAAAATAAAAAATGAGGAAAAAAAACTCTCTCTCTTTGCAGATAATATGATAGCATACTTAGAGAACTCTAGAGCAGGGCTTCTTAAACGTTTTTTCCACTCACAACCCCTTCAGCACTTCTTAAACTGTGGGTCACCACCCTGTATGGGGGTCTAGAGAATCAACTAACAAAGTACTTGAAACAATTAACAACTTCAGCAAAGTTGCAGGGTATAAAATACATAAACCATCAGCATTTGTATATACTACTAACAAAACACAGCAGCAAGAGATAAAAAGAGAAATGCCATTTAAAATAGCTGCAGAAAATAGAAAATACGTGGAAGTCTACCTGCCAATACAAACCCAGGGATTATATGCACCCAACTGCAAAACACTTTTCACACAAATAAAGTCAGATCTAAACAATTGGAGAAATATTAATTGCTCATGGGTAGACCAAGCCAATATGATAAAAATGACAATTCTACATAAGTTAATTTACTTATTGATTGATATGCCAATCAAACTACCAAGGAATTATTTTATAGAACTGGAAAAAATAATACCAAAATTCATCTGGAAGAACAAAAGGTCAAGAATATCAGAGAAATCAATAAAAAATGTCAAGTAAGGAAGCCTCACAGTTCCAGATTTCAAACTGTATTGCGACGTGGTAATCATGAAAATAATCTGATACTGGCTAAGAAATAGAGTGGTGTAGACAGAGGAAGAATTATAGAGTCTGAATGCAGATTGAAGCATACTATTTTAACTTTTTAAAAATTCTTTTTTCTTTCTCATGGTTTTTCCCTTTTGTTCTGGTTCTTCTTTCACAGCATGATTAATGTGGAAATATGTTTAACATGATTGTACATGTATAACCTATATCAGATTGCTTGCTCTCTTGGGGAGGAGGGAGGGAGAAAAATTTGGAAATCAAAATCTTATAAAAAAAGAATGTTGAAAACTTAAAAAGAATAAAGTGTTTCACAAACTTTAAAAAAAGAAATGGAGTGGAAAATCAGTAGAATAGATTAGGGACCCAAACATCCAAGCTTTGGGGGCATGAACTCACCACTTGACAGAAATTGCTGGGACAACTGGAAAGCAATTTGGAAGAAATTAGGCATAGACCAACATTTTACACCATATACCAAGATAAGGTCAAAATGGATAAATGATTTAGATGTACAGAATGATTTCATAAGTAAATTAGAGGAGCATGGGAAATATACCTGTAAGATCTATGGATGTGACCGAACAAAAGATAAGAGGAACGTGGGAAGTAAAATAGATATTTTGATTACATGAAACTAAAAAGCTTTTGAATAAATAAAACTAAAGCAACCAAAATTAGAAGGAAAACAGCAAACTAGGAAAAAATTTTGCATCATGTTTCTCAAATAAAAGCTTTATCTCTCAAATACACAGAGAAAGGAGCCTAATTTACAAAAATTAGAGCCATTTCCCAATTAGGTTAAAGGTTTAAAAGGTAGTTTTCAGAAGAAAAAAATCTAAGCTATCATTACTTACATGAAAAATGCTTAGAATTGATTGGAGAAATGCACATTAAAAAACCTAACACCTATCCATTTGACTAACATGACAAAAAAGGAAAATTACAAATGCTAGGGGGAATGTGAAAAAATTGGGACATTAATACTACTGTCAGTGGAGTTGTGAACTGGCCCATCCATTCTGGAGAACACTGTTGAACTGTGCTGAAAGAGTTATAAAACTGTGCATACATACCATTTGACCTAGCAATACCACTGCTAGGTTTGTAGTCCAAAGAGATCAAAGAAGAGGGAAAAGGACCTATTTGTACAAAAACATTTATAGCAGCTCTTTTTGTGTTCCAAAGAAGTGAAGTTGAGAGGATGCCCATTAATTGGGGAATAGCTAAACAAGTTATGGTAAGTGATTGTGATGGAATAGTGTTGTTCTATAAGAAATGATGAGGGGGATAGGTTCAGAAAAACCTGGGAAGATTTATATGAACTGATTGAAAGTGAAATGAGCATTACCAGGAGAACATTATATACACTAATAGCAATATTTTAAGGATGATCAACTGTGAAAGACTTAGCTGTTTTAATCAATACAGTGATCCAAGACAATTACAAAGGACCCATGATAAAAATTGCTTTGCCTCTCCAGAGAAAGAACTGATGAATTTTGAATGTGTATTGATGCATGCTTTTTGTAAAGTTTTTTTTTGCATGTGTTTTCTTTTGCACCATGGCTAATAAAGAAATATGTTTTGTGTGACTTCACATGTAAAGTTGATATCATTGCCATCCTTCTCAAAGAGGGGGATGGAACAGGAAGGAGAGAATTTGAAACTCGGAATTTTAGAGAAGATTGTTAAAATTTTTTTACATGTAATTGGGAAATGTTTAATAAAGTGTGTGTGTGTATTAAGATAGTTTGGCATGTACTGTGCTTCTTGCTCTCAGATGGGAAGCTCGAAAGAAAGAGCCTTTGGTATTAGGAGTGATGTTTAGTGAATAATTGTCTGAAATGACAGAATATGTGACAGAAATGAAATGGACAAGGTGACTTAAAAATAGGTTTTGAATTAAAAATTTGTTTTTATTTAACCTTTTATATCTGTCTGCCACATTTGCTTCTATTTCCCTTTTCCTTCTTTTGAAGTTAATAATGGCCCTGAGCATGGCAGCTTTGTCGTACCTCATTCATCTCCTTCCTTTGCCTTAGAATATTATTAATAATCCTGTGATAAGATCTGAAAACATTTCATGTAACTGCTTCCTGGGACAACATTTTTAACCTAAATAAAACGCAAATTTCAAAGATAGTGCTGTGTTTTCATATGAAAGGAATTAGGTTTACCAGATAAGAGTCCTGTATACATTTAAAGTTCTATGTCTACATAGTCTCCAAGCCTTGGAGGTAAATACATAAACAGTACAAATGTTTTATTTGTTGTTTCAGTCATGTCCAACTCTTCTTGACCTCATTTGGGGTTTTCTTGGCAAAGATACTGGAGTAGTTTGTCATTTCCTTCTCCGGGTCATTGTACAGATGAGGGAACTGCAGCAAACAGGCTAAATGACTTGCCCCGGGTCACACAGTTAATAAGTGACCTAGGTCAGATTTGAACTCAGGAAGACTTATCTTCCTGACTCCAGGATTTTATTTGTAAACCTAGGACATAAGAAAAATTTCCCTGTAGTTATGTTCATATCATTTTTAGGTAATTAAAACCCATATACATACATACATGCATACATGTACGTATACATCTTCCTATATAATGTGTCCTTTAAGTGTTTATCTTCAAGGATAGAAAACGTTTCTATGCTGCTGACTAGACCCTTTTGTTAAAAATAAATCTCTCCACTTAGAATTGAGTGACACTTTTGTTTCTTTTTTTTATTTAATTGGTTAATATTTTTTAGTTTTCAGCATTGATTTTCACAAGAGTTTGAATTACAAATTTTCTCCCCATTTCTACCCTCTCCCCCCACTCCAAGATGGCATATATTCTGGTTGCCCCATTCCCCAGTGAGCCCTCCCTTCTGTCACCCCACTCCCTACCCACCCCACCCCCCATCCCCTTTTCCCTTACTTTCTTGTAGGGCAAGACAAATTTCTATGCCCCATTGCCTGTATATCTTATTTCCTAGTTGCATGCAAAAAAATTTTTTTTGAACATCTGGTTTTAAAACTTTGAGTTCCAAATTCTCTTCCCTCCCCACCCACCCTCCCTAAGAAGGCAAGCAATTCAACATAGGCCACATGCATATAATTATGTAAAACACTCCACAATATTCATGTTGTGAAAGAATAACTATATTTTGCTCCTTCATATCCTATCCCCCTTTATTCAGTTTTCTCCCCTGACCCTGTCCCTTTTCAGAAGTGTTTGCTTTTGATTACCTCGTCCCCCTATCTGCCATCCCTTCTATCGTTCCCCCTTTTTTATCTTCTTCCTCCTCCTTTCCTGTGGGGTAAGATCCACAATTGAGTGTGTATGTTATTCCCTCCTCAGGTCAAATCCGATGAGAGCAAGATTCAGTCATTCCCCCTCACGTGCCCCCTCTTCCCTTCAAATAGAACTGCTTTTTCTTGCCACTTTTATGTGAGATAATTTACCCCATTCTATCTCTCCCTTTCTCTCTCTCTCAATATATTCCTCTCTCATCCCTTAATTTGATTTTATTTTTTTAGATATCATCCCTTCATATTCAACTCACCCTGTGCCCTCTGTCGGTATATATATATATATATATATATATATATACATATATATACATGTGTGTATGTATGTATATTCCCTTCAGCTATCCTAATACTGAGATCTCATGAATTGTACACATCATCTTTCCATGTAGGAATGTAAACAAAAAAATTCAGATTTAGTAAGTCCCTTGTGATTTCTCTTTCTTGTTTACCTTTTCATGCTTCTCTTGATTCTTGTGTTTTAAAGTCAGATTTTCTATTGAGCTCTGGTCTTTTCACTGAGGAAGCTTGAAAGTCTTTCATTTTATTGAAAGTCCATATTTTGCCTTGGAGCATGATACTCAGTTTTTCTGGGTAGGTGATTCTTGGTTTTAATCCTAGCTCCATTGACCTCTGGAATATCATATTCCAAGCCATTAGATCCCTTAATGTAGAACCTCCTGGATCTTGTGTTATCCTGATTGTGTTTCCACAATACTCAAATTGTTTCTTTCTGGCTGCTTGCAGTATTTTCTCCTTGATCTGGGAGCTCTGGAATTTGGTGACAATATTCCTAGGAGTTTTCTTTTTGGGATCTTTTTCAGGAGGCAATCAGTGGATTCTTTTAATTTCTGTTTTACCCTCTGGCTCTAGAGTATCAGGGCATTTCTCTTTGATACTTTCTTGAAAGAGGATATCTAGGCTCTTTTTTTGATCATGGCTTTCAGGTAGTCCAATAATTTTTAAATTATCTCTCCTGCATCTATTTTCCAGGTCAGTGGTTTTTGCAATGAGATATTTCACATGGTCTTCCACTTTTTCATTCCTTTGGTTCTGTTTTATAACATCTTGATTTCTCACCAAGTCACTAGCTTCCACTTGCTCCAGTCTAATTTTTTTTTAACCAATTGACTTGTCATCTTTTTATTCTAGCTGCATTAATTTTGTTTGTGTAAAGCTTTTTTTTTTAAATGCAATTTATTTATTTAACATATTTGGTTTTCAGCATTGATTATCACAACATTTTGAATTACAAATTTTCTCCCCATTTCTACCCTCCCCCCCACTCCAAGATGGCTTATATTCTGGTTGCCCTGTTCCCCAGTCAGCCCTCCCCTCTATCGCCCCCCTCCCCTCTCATCCCCTTTTCCCTTCCTTTCTTGTAGGGCAAGATAAATTTCTACGCCCCAATTGCCTGTGTATCTTATTTTTTAGTTGCGTACAAAAACTTTTTTTGTTTTTGAACATCTGATTTTAAAACTTTGAGTTCCAAATTCTCCTCCCTCTTCCCTTCCCACCCACCCTCCCGAAGAAGTTGAGCAATTCAACCTAGGCCACACATGTATTATTATGTATAACCCTTCCACAATACTCATGTTGTGAAAGGCTAACTACATTTTGTTCCTTCCCAACCCATCCCGCTTTATTGAATTTTCTCCCTTGACCCTGTCCCCTTTCCAAAGTGTTTGTTTTGATTACCTCCACCCCCATCTGCCCTCCCCTCCATCATCCCCCCACCTTTTATTTTTTTTTTTATCTTCCTCCCTCTTCTTTCCTGTGGGGTAAGATACCCAACTGAGTATGTATGGTATTCCCCCTCAGGCCAAATCTGATGAGAGCAAGGTTCACTCATTCCCCCCTCACCTGCCCTCTCCCCTCCTCCCATAGAACTGCTTCCTCTTGCCACCTTTATGCGAGATAATCCACCCCATTCTATCTCTCCCTATCTCCCTCTCTCAGTATGTTACTCTCTCATCCCTTAATTTCATTTTATATCTTTTAGATATCTTGCCTTCATCTTCAACTCACCCTGTGTCTGCTCTCTCTCTTTTACATATATATATATATATATACATACATACATACACATATAAACACACACATATATATATACACATACATACATATACACATAGATATATACATACATACACATTCACTTATATATATACATAAACATATATATATACACATACATATATACATATATATGCATATTCTCTTCAACTACCCTAATACTGAGGTCTCATGAATCATACTCATCATCTTTCCATGTAGGAATGTAAACAAAACAGTTCAACTTTAGTAAGTCCCTTGCTAGTTCCGTTTCTTGATTACCTTTTCACGCTTCTCTTGATTCTTGTGTTTGAAAGTCAAATTTTCTATTCAGTTCTGGTCTTTTCACTGAGAAAGCTTGAAAGTCCTCTATTTTATTGAAAATCCATATTTTGCCTTGGAACATGATACTTAGTTTTTCTGGGTAGGTGATTCTAGGTTTTAATCCTAGCTCCATTGACCTCCGGAATATCCCATTCCAAGCCCTTCGATCTCTTAATGTAGAAGCTGCCAGATCTTGGGTTATTCTGATTGGGTTTCCACAATACTCAAATTGTTTCTTTCTGGCTGCTTGCAGTATTTTCTCCTTGATCTGGGAGCTCTGGAATTTGGCAACAATATTCCTAGGAGATTTCTTTTTGGGATCTATTTGCGGAGGCGATCGATGGATTCTTTCAATTTCTATTTTGCTCTGTGGCTCTAGAATATCAGGGCAGTTCTCCTTGATAATTTCCTGAAAGATGGTATCTAGGCTCTTTTTTTGATCATGGCTTTCAGGTAGTCCAATAATTTTTAAATTCTCTCTCCTGGATCTATTTTCCAGGTCAGTGGTTTTTCCAAGGAGATATTTCACATTGTCTTCCATTTTTTCATTCCTCTGGTTCTGTTATCTAATATCCTGATTTCTCATAAAGTCACTAGCTTCTACTTGCTCCAATCTAATTTTTAAAGTAGTATTTTCTTCAGTGGTCTTTTGGACCTCCTTTTCCATTTGGCTAATTCTGCCTTTCAAGGCATTCTTCTCCTCATTGGCTTTTTGGAGCTCTTTTGCCATTTGAGTTAGTCTGTTTTTTAAGGTGTTGTTTTCTTCAGTGTATTTTTCAGTATTTTTTTGCGTCTCCTTTAGCAAGTCATTGACTTGTTTTTCATGGTTTTCTCGCATCCTTCTCATTTGTCTTCCCAATTTTTCCTCTACTTCTCTAACTTGCTTTTCCAACTCCTTTTTGAGTTCTTCTATGGCCTGGGGCCAGTTCATGTTTTTCTTGGAGGCCTTGGTTGTAGGCTCTATGACTTTGTTGTCTTCTTTAGGCTGTATGTTTTGGTCTTCTTTGTCACCAAAGAAAGAATCCAAAGTCTGAGACTGAATCTGGGCGCGTTTTCGCTGCCTGGCCATATTCCCAACCAACTAACTTGACCCTTGAGTTTTTCAGTGGGGTATGACTGCTTGTAGACTAACGAGTTCTATGTTCTACGTTTGGGGGGGAGGTGCCAGCTCTGTCAGAGCCGCACTCCTCCTTCCCCAAGGACCCCCAGTCCAGACTGGGCTTAGATCTTCAGCAGGCTGTTGCACTCCTGCTCTTATCCGCCACTTAATTCCTCCCACCAGGTGGGCCTGGAGCCGGAAGTAACAACAGCTGTAGCTGCCCCACCTCCGCTGCCCCCGGGGCTGGAAGCCCAACCGCGAACTCCTTCCACTCCCGCAGCCTTTCCCACTAACCTTCTCCGCAGTCTTTGGTGTTTGTGGGTCGAGGGGTCTGGTAACTGCCGCAGCTCACATATTCAGGGCGCTAGGGCCCCCTCCGCCCGGCTTCTGGTCTGGATCGTCCACGCCGCTCAGGCTGGGCTCTGCTCCACTCCGTTCCCAGCTCCCAGCTCCGTGTGGAATAGACCTCACCCAGAGACCATCCAGGCTGTCCTGGGCTGGAGCCCTGCTTCCCTCTGCTGTTCTGTGGGTTCTGCCATTCTAGAATTGGTTCAGAGCCATTTTTATAGGTTTTTGGAGGGACTCGGGTACGGAGCTCACTCTAGTCCGTGCTTACCAGCTGCCATCTTGGCTCCGCCCCCAGTCTAATTTTTAAAGTAGTATTTTCTTCAGTGGTCTTTTGGACCTCCTTTTCCATTTGGCTAATTCTGCCTTTCCAGGCATTCTTCTCCTCATTGGCTTTTTGGAGCTCTTTTGCCATTTGAGTTAGTCTATTTTTTTTTAATTTAAATTTATTTATTTGACATATTTAGTTTTCAGCATTGATTTTCACAATAGTTTGAATTACAAATTTTCTCCCCATTTCTACCCTCCCCCCCCACTCCAAGATGGCGTATATTCTGGTTGCCCTGTTCCCCAGTCAGCCCTCCCCTCTATCACCCCCCTCCCCTCTCATCCCTTTTTCCCTTCCTTTCTTGTAGGGCAAGATAAATTTCTATGCCCCATTGCCTGTGTATCTTATTTTTTAATTGCATGCAAAAACTTTTTTTTTTTGTTTTTAAGCATCTGATTTTAAACCTTTGAGTTCCAAATTCTCTCCCCTCTTCCCTTCCCACCCACCCTCCCTAAGAAGTCGAGCAATTCAACCTAGGCCACATGTGTATCATTATGTATAACCCTTCCACAATACTCATGTTGTAAAAGACTAACTACATTTTGCTCCTTCCCAACCCATCTCGCTTTATTGAATTTTCCCCCTTGACCCTGTCCCCTTTCCAAAGTGTTTGTTTTGATTACCTCCACCCCCATCTGCCCTCCCCTCCATCATCCCCCCCCCGTTTTATTTTTTTTTTTTATCTTCCTCCCTCTTCTTTCCTGTGGGGTAAGATACACAACTGAGTATGTATGGTATTCCCTCCTCAGGCCAGATATGTTGAGAGCAAGGTTCACTCATTCCCCCTCACCTGCCCTCTCCCCTCCTCCCACAGAACTGCTTCCTCTTGCCACCTTTATGTGAGATAATCCACCCCATTCTATCTCTCCCTATCTCCCTCTCTCAGTATGTTGCTCTCTCATCCTTTAATTTGATTTTATTTCTTTTAGATTTCTTCCCTTCATCTTCAACTCACCCTGTGTCACACATATATATATACACATAGAAATATACATACATACACATTCACTTATATATATATATATATGCATATATATATATATATATATATATATATATATATATATATATATATATATGCATATTCCCTTCAGCTACCCTAATACTGAGGTCTCATGAACCATACATGTCCTCTTTCCATGTAGGAATGTAAACAAAACAGTTCCACTTTAGTAAATCCCTTGCAATTTCTGTTTCTTGATTACCTTTTCATGCTTTTCTTGATTCTTATGTTTGAAAGTCAAATTTTCTATTCAGTTCTGGTCTTTTCACTGAGAAAGCTTGAAAGTCCTCTATTTTATTGAAAATCCATATTTTGCCTTGGAGCATGATACTCAGTTTTTCTGGGTAGGTGATTCGAGGTTTTAATCCTAGCTCCGTTGACCTCCGGAATATCGCATTCCAAGCCCTTCGATCTCTTAATGTAGAAGCTGCCAGATCCTGGGTTATTCTGATTGTGTTTCCACAATACTCAAATTGTTTCTTTCTGGCTGCTTGCAGTATTTTCTCCTTGATCTGGGAGCTCTGGAATTTGGCGACAATATTCCTAGGAGATTTCTTTTTGGGATCTATTTGCGGAGGCGATCGATGGATTCTTTCAATTTCTATTTTGCCCTGTGGCTCTAGAATATCAGGGCAGTTCTCCTTGATAATTTCTTGAAAGATGATATCTAGGCTCTTTTTTTGATCATGGTTTTCAGGTAGTCCAATAATTTTTAAATTATCTTTCCTGGATCTATTTTCCAGGTCAGTGGTTTTTCCAAGGAGATATTTCACATTGTCTTCCATTTTTTCATTCCTTTGGTTCTGTTTTCTAATATCCTGATTTCTCATAAAGTCACTAGCTTCCACTTGCTCCAATCTAATTTTTAAAGTAGTATTTTCTTCAGTGGTCTTTTGGACCTCCTTTTCCATTTGGCTAATTCTGCCTTTCAAGGCATTCTTCTCCTCATTGGCTTTTTGGAGCTCTTTTGCCATTTGAGTTAATCTATTTTTTAAAGTGTTGTTTTCTTCAGTGTATTTTTCAGTATTTTTTGGGTCTCCTTTAACAAGTCATTGACTTGTTTTTCATGGTTTTCTCGCATCCTTCTCATTTGTCTTCCCAATTTTTCCTCTACTTCTCTAACTTGCTTTTCCAAATCCTTTTTGAGCTCTTCCATGGCCTGAGACCAGTTTATGTTTTTCTTGGAGGCTTTTGATGTAGGCTCTTTGACTTTGTTGACTTCTTCTGTCTGTATGTTTTGGTGTTCTTTGTCACCAGAGAAAGATTCCAAAGTCTGAGTCTGAATCTGAGTCCTTTTTCATTGCCTGTTCATGTTCCCAGCCAACTACTTGACCCTTGAGTTTTTCACTGGGGTATGACTGCTTGAGGGGCTGTGCTGTTGTTTTCAGAGCTATTTCTACACAGCAAGCTCTTCCACACCAGTATTCCTTCTCCCCCAAGAACCTCCAACCCGGACTGCGACTCAGATCTAAGCAGGCTCTGCACTCCTGCTCAGATCTGCCACTTTATTCCTCCCACCAGATGGGCCTGAGGCTTTCTGTAGTCCTCAGAGCAGCACCACCTCCACTGCCCCCCAGGGTGGTGGCTGAACCACGGACTCCTTTCACCCTGTCCCCAGAGCTTTTCCCACTAACCTTCTCTGTTGTCTTTGGTGTTTGTGTGTTGAGAAGTCTGGTAACTGCCACAGCTCACTGATTCACGGCTCTAGGGCCTGTTTTGCCCTGCTCCCATTCTGGTTGGTCCGGACTTGGCCCATGCTGGGTTCTGCTCTGCTCTGCTTCCAGGTCCGTGAGATAGGCCTTACCCCGTGACCATCCAGGCTGTCCTGGGCTGGAGGCCTGCTTCCCTCTGCAATTTCATGAGTTCTGTAGTTCTAAAATTTGTTCAGAGCCATTTTAATAGGTGTTTGGAGGTTCCTGGGGGAGAGCTTTAGGCAAGTCCCTGCTTTCCAGCCACCATCTTCTCTGCCCACCAAGGGTGGACCTTTTTGAGCATACATTCATGGACTGCCTGCTTTTGTTCTTCATTGTCCTCATGGTTGTATAGGAATGTAATTAAAGCTCCGATGGAGTTTCTGTTTCAGTGCCCTTCACTTTCAGTTATTGGATTTGAAGTCCAAGTGTCTCTTTTGAGCCTTGTTGATAGTTCTGTACAAGAATTTTTTTTTTTGCGATTTACTATATGCAGAAGTTTATGAAATTTTGCATAGAATAAATAACTTGATATGCATTGGACATTTTGAGCATTGTGCATATTTCTCGTTCACTGTTCTTTATTAATAGAAGCTGTACTAGAATAAATCACTTGATTTTTTGCACCATTAGATTAGTAGTTCAGAGTATCACATATCTAGAATTCCTTTATTTGACAAAATAATGGTATCTTAATGTTTGACAAAAGTTTTATCTATTAATTGGTAGAATTCCCTCAAGTAGCTAGTGGAAATATATTGAAAACCATTGTTTTTGTAGAATTCAGACCAAGAGCTTTTGATCTGTACGTCCTCCTCTGTCTTTCTGCTTACAGATTTATTAAACCCGTCTCTTTCTTCGTCTGACATTATTCCATTGTGCCTCTTTTCTGGTCTTGCGTTTATAATCACAATTAGAGGCCGTGGAGCATTCCTGCAGTAGAAAATGAGCTATGATATTAGACTTGGAAAAAGCTATAGAAACAAATGAGTTTGTGAGAAAGAAATATCCTACAGGGTAAATGTACATATCTTTAATCACAGAACTGGTTGAAAAGAAACACAGAATGTCATCTGGTACATTGTTTGCCCTTGGGAAGGACTGTGCCTGTGTTAGATCTGTGTTTATCCTATTCCGAAACATTTTCTGGGAAGGAAATTTCCTTCTCTCCCAGCATCCTGTTGTAGCATCTCGTAATTTGAAGAGTCAAGAAGTTCTTCTTTATCTCTAACTTAAAGAAAATTGTTCTAAATAAAACCACTAGACGCTTTAATATCATCTTGCCTTCTTGAAGTGAACCTTTGTCCAGATGTTGGGTATTAGTTGAGGTTTCATTTCCACTGATTATTACTTTTTTAATCCTTTTTTTAGTAAATTTAGAATCTCTTGAAATAGTTGAAGCCTCTACTGTAAGGTAGGAAAGACTAAACACTAGAATCCATTCATTTCTTCCCATTCCTGAAGCCAAATCACGTTTTTTCGTTGTCTTCTTCCTCAGATACTCTCTTGGTCCAAATGTAGCTTGGTACTTTCACCCCAGATAGAGCTTGTGGATCCTCTGTCTTGCCCTACCCTGTTCTGTTCTTACCTTTAAAGAGAGCTCATTCTAGGGGTACACCATACATATGGAGTGGTGTTCTTTTGAATCAATATGATTTTACAACCTTCTGCTTAGTGGTCATGATTAATATAACCTCACTCATTTCTAGTTACTTCAAAGTGTAACAGATAAATTTGTAATCTATGATTGGATGCTATTTCATATATTTAATTTTTCTGACACTTATCATGTTCATGTTTCTTAAATGTAACTTTCATAAGTGAACATAATTTATTTCCATCTAATGGTTTAGATGTAGAAATAGTTTAACTTGTTTCCCCGAGCATTGGGGTAGAGAATGAGAGCCAAGTTCTTACTGAGTATATTGTACCTAAATCTTGATTGTGATAAGTAACTCCAAACTCTTAAAAATAAGTTCTATTAAAGCTTTTTGTTGTTTTACA
The DNA here is from genome assembly GCF_011100635.1 of Trichosurus vulpecula. NCBI lineage: Eukaryota > Metazoa > Chordata > Mammalia > Diprotodontia > Phalangeridae > Trichosurus > Trichosurus vulpecula. Next base: position 149,967,509 of record NC_050581.1, read on the forward strand.
TATTATTTTTATCTATATCTTCATTTTTGAAGACATCTCACCCCCCTCTATCTAGAGAGTCGTTCATTCCTTGTTTTTTTGTTGTTTGTTTTGGAGACAATGGGGTTAATCAGCTTGCCCAGGGTCACACAGCTAATAAGTTCTGAGGTCACATTTGAGCTCAGGTCCTCCTGACTCCAGGCTGGTTGGTGTTCTATCCACTGAACCACCTAGCTGCCCCCCATTCCTTGTTTAAAAAAATTAGGTAAAAAAATGGGAAAAAAACCAGTTTAGGTGCCTTTTGTTTTCACATCACAGTCATCTGCAAATCTCTTCCCCTTTTACTCCTTTTTCCCCTCTTGCTTTGAACTCTCCATTGAAACAAAGAAAAATAGGTAAGCAAAACCAACCAACTCAGACTTATCAGACAGTATATGTAACCTTCCGTACTTAGAGTTGAGGGAAGAAGGTATGTTTCTTTGTCTGTTCTTTTGCAGTAAGTGTGTTTTTTTCATTTATGTTATTTCTATATAGATTTTGCTCCCCTTAACTCTTTCTTCATCGGTAAAATGGGGATAAAAGTACTTGTATTACTTTCTTCATAGGACCGTGAATATCAGATGATCTTACGTATGTTAAAACAATTTGGCATATGAGCTATGAAGAACTTTGAGGGAAATAAAACTTTGTTGCTCCCAAAGGACCATAGAACTTCATTATCAGAGGATTATAAAAAGAAAATGAAAATATTTAAGGGAGTAAAATTTAGAATATATCCAGATGAAAGATAGCTTGCACAAAATATAAAAGAAGCAAGGATTATATCATATCTTCTAGGAAAAAAAGACTGAAAGGAAATGGGATGGAAGTCAGTTTATCTATTTGAATCTATATTTCCTTATCTGTAAAATGATGACTTCATCTAGATGAGATGAAAGGGCCTTTCCAGCTCTAACTTTCTATGTTCTTTTAAATATTAAAAAAAATCATCATCATACACCACATATGTTGGTCACCAATATCATTTTACAGTAACTTTTAAGATACATTCTAAGCAAATGATAATTATTTTCTTCAGGGCTGAATTCAGGCACTCTTCTACTCTGAGGCTTTCTCTAAGCCCTCCAGGTAACTAGTGTTCTCTCTTCTGTTTTCCTTGTAGGACACTGATTTGTGTTTATGTAGTATGTTCTCACACCCCTCGAGAAGTTTAAGGCCCTAGTATTACAAAGGAAGCCACTTAATGTAGCTATCAAAACATTTTTTAAAAAATTATGGGCATACCAGGTTAAGAAACCTTGTTTATCTATATTACCTTCAGCCCCCATTGCTTGTTTGGTTTTACCATAGATTTGTGGAGATTCTTTATCATAAAAAAGCCTTTGCTTGATTATATCTTATCTCTCACTCTCTTCTAAACACTCTGAAATCTTGTTTTGAACAACAACCAAAAAAATGATTATTCTGCTATACTTTTTCTCTTTGTCATTTGCAGGGGGAAGGGGGAGGGAGGGGTGGTGAACATGGAGAAATGGGCCGTATGGATAGCCTTCTCTAATAAGCAGAGGGTTAAAATAAAACGGTAATGTTAGACATATTTAGCTCATCATGTCAAAGCTTTACCGGAAATAACACAAAAGTATGAACGGCTTAGCATCACAAAAACCCGGGGAGAAGAGAGTCCACCAGAGATGACAGTCAACAGTGACTCTGAACCTAGTGCTCTTTCCATCGCTCTAATAGCTGCTCTGCGCCATTATTTTGGTTGTAAAGTTACGTGAGCAATGTCAGTTATTAGCTTACCAAAATATCAGAAGGTGTTAAAGGGACAGAGGGAAGGATAAAGACTGAAAAAGGCCATGAGATTTAGCAATTAAAGGATCTTTGGTAACTTTGGAGTGAGCAGTTTCAATGGAATTATGTAGCCAAAAGCAAAATTTCAGAGTGCGTAGAAGAGAGTGAAAGATAAGATATAACCAAGCAAAGGCTTCCTCCCCATGTCCCCTTTTCTCCACTTGCCTAAATGTAGAAACACTTTCTTGTCAACCATACTGGCCCCTACTGCTCCCCATACAGAATGCTTTATCTCTCACCTCTGTGATATTACACTGACTGTCCCCTGGACATGCCCAGGATGGCCTGCCTCCTCACCTTATCTTCTTAGAATCCCCAGCTTCCTTCAGGACTCAGCCCAAGTGCCTCTCTCTGTGGGAAGGCTTTGTTGGTCCCCCTTCAAATATTACCTTTTACCTACTTTGCCTCTTGTATGTACCTCTATGTATATGTTGTCTCTCCTATTAGAATGTCAGCTCCTTATGTTTTCATTTTCTCCCCTCTGTATTTCCAGTGCTTAGTACAGTACCTGACACATGGTAAGTGCTTAATAAATGCTTATTGATGGATAGATCCCGAGCCAATAGTTAGTTATCCAGCCTTTTCTTAAAAGACATTAGGTAACTCATCACCGGTAGAGGGTGCCCCTCTTCCCTATTCTGCCTTTGAATGTCATTAATCAGTAAGAGGCTGGAACCTCTTTAGGACCTGGGAACAGAATACTGGTCACCTGAACTTGAGTCTAGAACTTTTTTCTGCCAGAAAGAATACTTACTGGCACATCAATTAAAGTACCAAAAATTATTTTATAGAGCTAGGAAAAAATAACAAAATTCATCTGGAAGAACGAAAGGTCAAGAATATCAAGGGAATTAAAGAAGTAGTAAACGACCATAATAACCTAGCATTTGATAAACCCCAAGACCCCAAATTCTGGGATAAGGACTCAATACTTGACAAAAAACTGCTGGGAAAATTGGAAAACAATGTGGCAGAAACTAGGTATCAACCAGCACTTTACATTGTATACCAAGATAGGATCAAAATGGGTCATGATTTATACATAAAGGATGATACCATAAGCAAATTAAGAAAGCAAGGAATAGTTTGCCTGTCAGATCTATGGAGAAGGGAAGAATTCATGGCCAAACAAGAGAGAAAGAGCATTATGAAATGTAAAATAGATAATTTTGATTACATTAAATTGAAAAATTTTTGCACAAACAAAACCAATGCAACCAAGATTAGAAGGAAAGCAGAAAGCTGGGAGACAATCTTTACAGCAGTTATCTCTGATAAATGCCTCATTTCTCAAATATATAGAGAACTGAGTGAAATTTATAAGAATACAAGTCATTCCTCAATTGATAAATGGTTAAAGGATATGAACATTTTTCAGTTTTTAGGCAGTTTTCAGATGAAGAAATCAAAACTTTCTATTATTATTGACTAGAGAAATGCATGTTAAAACAACTCTGAGGTACCATCTCACACCGATCAGATTGGATAATATATTTGACAGGAAAGGAAAATGATAAATGTTGGAGAGGATGTGGGAAAATTGGGACACTAATGACTTTGTTGGTGGAGTTGTGAACTGAACCAACCATTCTGGAGAGCAATTTGGAACTACACCCAAAGGGCAATCAAACTGTGCATACTCTTTGATCCAGCAGTGCTACTAGGTAGGTCTGTATCCCATAAAGATCATAAAAAGGGGGAAAGGACCTACATGCACAAAAATATTTATGGCAGCTCTTTTTGTGGTCACAAAAAATTGGAAATTGAGGGGATGCCCATCAACTGGAAAATGGCTGAACAAGTTGTGGTATTTGAATGTAATGGAATACTGTTGTTCCATAAGAAATGGTGAGCAGGGACTTCAGAAAACCTGGAAAGAGTTACATGAACTAATGCTGAGTGAAGTGAACAGAACCAGGAGAACATTGTACACAGTAACAACAACATTGTGTGATGATTAGCTATGATAGACTTAGCTCTTCTCAGCAGTACAATGATCCAAGCAGTTCTAAAAGACTCATGATGGAAAATGCTGTCCACATCCTATAGAGTCTGAATGCAGATCAAAGCATACTATTTTTACTTTTTTTGTTTTTTTTCTTCTTTGTGGTTTTTCCCTTTTGTTCTAACTCTATTTTCACAACATGACTAATGTGGAAATATGTTTAACATGATTGTACATGTATAACCTATATCAGATTAGTTGCTGTCTTGGGGAGGGAAGGGAGAGGGAGAAAAATTTGGAACTCAAAATTTTACAAAATGAATGTTGAAAACTATCTTTACATGTAATTGAACAAAAAATATTAAGGAAAAATTTTTCAAAAAGAGAAATTGTATTTACATAAATAAAATGTTAGTGTGAAAAAGAAAGAATACTTTCTTTCAAACTACTGCCCTAATTCCTGAAATATGCCATATGTGTATTATAAAGGACTGTGTTGGTTTGAACAATACATATTATATGTCACTGGTTTAATTCAGTCTCATATTTTTTCTTTTCCCCCCTACGTCTGCCAGAAGCAAAACCTGAATTTATATCCAAGCTTAGAGAGAGAGAGTTCAATTCAAACTGGCATAGTCCCCCTTAACCTCCGACATGACTGTCTGCCCCAAGACAATTTTTTTCTTAAATTATATTTTATTTTATTTAGTCAGCAAAGTCCGTCTTCTTTTCCTTTTACCCTAACTTCTTCCTCTCACCCACCCACAATTGAGAGTTGAAAGAAAAACTGAACCTTGGATACAAGGAAAACAAAGCAAAACCAATTTCTGCATTGTCTATGTCTAAAAAAAATATCATTCTTCACCCTGACTCCTTTATCTATCTATCAGGAGGTGGGTTGTATGTTTCCTCATTAGTTCATGAAATTGTGATCGGTCATTATGCTGATCAGAATTCCCAAGTCTTTTCAGAGTTGTTTGCCTTTACTAAATTGTTAACACTATATAAATGAATCTCCTGGTTATTCTCACTTCTCTCTGCATCGGCCCATACAAGCCTTCTCAGGTTTCTCTGGAAGCTCTACCCCCGCCCCATTTCTTACTGTGCAATAGCATTCCATCACATTTATATTATTTGGAAGGGAGGGCACTGAACAGTAAGAATCAAGGAAGTCTCTGTGTAAAAGGATGGTGCTAGAGCTGCATCTTGATAGAAGAAGAGGGAATCTATAATTCATTTCTATGAAGTAGAGATGAGGGAAGGCATCCCAGGCATGGGGAACATCAGTGCAGAGTCACAGACAGTGTCATGGATGAGGAACAGAAGCAGTCAATTTGGCTGGATCACAGAGTCTTGGAAAGGGGAAATGTCCAATGAGACTGGAAGAATAGGTGGGGGCCCATTTTGTGAAGGGCTTTAACAACCCAACAGAGGAGTTTATAGCAATTCTAGAGTAGAGGAGTCATGGTCAGAGGTATACTTAAGGAAAATCACTTTGACAACATTGTGTAGGATTGACTGGAATGTGGAGAGACGTAAGACAGGAAGACCAGTCAGGAGACCATTGCTGTGGTGAAATGTCAGGAGGGCATGGACTAGGATGGTAACTGAGTGAATAAAGAGAAGGAAACAGATGTGGTAGAAGTAGAAATGGAAAGAGCTGATAACTGAGGTGATATGTGGAAAGTGAAGAGTTGAGGCCCATGACAAGGTTGGAAGACTGCAGTGATGGTGGGGCTTTTGGCACAAATAGGGAAGTTTAGAAGAGGGAAGGATTTGGAGGGAAAGATAATGAGTTCATTTTTGGACATGTTGAATTTGAGAAGTCTCAGAGACATCCAGTTTGAAATAGAAATTGGTAAATTGTCTGCATAGAAATGATAGCTAAACTCATGGGAGCTAATGAAGTCACCAAGAGAAAGAATAGAGAGAAAAGAGTAGGCAGCTTAAGAAAGAGCGTTGGAGAACACTTATGGGGCACGATGTGGCTGATAATGCAGCAAAAGAAACTGAGTAATATTTAGACAGGTTTAGGAAAAGAGCTATGAGTACATCCCAATATGCTTATTCATCTACAGAAAGAAATAATTTATCCACATATTAATAGTCTTCAGAACATTAAAAATAGAAAAATAACAGTATACCATCTTATCAGATTTCTATCTGAACACCATTAAAATATGAGAATGAAATAACAGTGATGATAATTGATTATTTTATATGTTTTAAAGTTTTAAAAGGGCTTTACATTCTATGTTACATATATTATCTGATTTGAACTTCATGAAGGCCCTATGAGGTAGGTTTAGATGAGGAAACTGAGGCTCAGAAAGATTACATAATTTGTCCATGGTTATACAGCTTGGAAGTCTTAGAGGGAAGATCCAAGATTTTATCTACTTTTCTAAGAGCCTTTCTTCAACATAGCTTGCCTTTTACTTAGTAGTCCTTTCCAGTCCCCCTGGTTGTTAGTGCTTTCTCCCTTCTAAATTGATTTTTAATTTTAGTCATCACATGTGTATTATACTCTCCAGGAAATTGTCATCTTTGTGAGGGTCGAGGCTATTTCTGGTTTTTATGTTTCTGTTTCCATTACTAGCACATAGAAGTCAGTGTAATTCTACAGCATTTATATAGCATTTCCTTCTTGAATTTCGTTTGAACACTTTGAGTCATCCTGAAGTGCAATGGACTGCCTTAGTAGGATGTGGGGTTCCTCTTCAGTAGAAGGCACTTCCCACTCCCCGCCCCCCCATAGGAAGATGACCACTTGTCATTTTGTAGAAGAGATTTTTGTTCAGGTCTTTTAAGATCCTAAGTTACCTAACTTTCCTAAGAAAATGATAAAGAATGATCTATTGGAAACAGCTTTGGACTCTAATAATCAGACCCTGGTTCTGCCATTAATGAACTGTTCAGACTGCAATGTGCCTTGAGCTCAGTTATAAATGATGGTTTAGTTCTTGTTTTGTGTACTGATATTTTAAAGAATCCTTTCTCGTCCTATAGTCTTAGAATTATAAGGGATGTTAGAGATAGTCTGATGAGTCCATACTCTGGTCCTCCTCTCACTCCCCTCACCATTCTCCATCACTTCAGGGCTGTCCTTGCTCTTTGGCATCTTACTGTGATACTTTGGAGTGGGCCAAGAATCAGATGCCAAACAGTTTTCAGGAGAGGACTAGGACTCAATGTCCCTGAATTTGTGTAGAAGACCCCCAGCCCTTCACCCTGGGATATCTTCCTAGGCGCAGTGCTTTCTGACTGATAATCTTCTCTCCCTTCCCCAAGTCTCACTGAGAAAAGTATCGACATTGAATACTTGTAATACTTGTAATAGTAAAAATGAACTGATTTTGAAGATAGTGCCTATTTTATTAAGAGGTTCCTTTAAAAATGTCATGAGTAGTATTTTCCCCTTAGATTAAAATATAGGGTGAAACAAACAGTATGTCATCTTTGGAATTGTGGTCCTAATTGGGGGCCATTCTTTGTTCCAGAGGTTGAGTTTAGTATTGAAAACACTATAATCTGAAAACTAGATTTAGTAACAATCGTGGAATTCTTCTATTCTATTTTTAAATTTGATGAGTCTAAAATTAGGCCTTGATTGTTTATCTAGACCTAAATCTAAGTAAAGTGCGTTGTTTTAACAACTGTCTAAGGAAACTTGCTTCAGATAGAAAAATCCTTGGGGGTTCTGCCTGATCTTGAAAAAATGTGTAGTGTAGTATTTATAACTGGTACTTTGAATAGACCATTGGGCATTACTAATGGATATCAACGTTCCTCATCTCTAGGACTTTATCTGAAATGCGATTGAGTTAGATGGCAGGGGCCTTCACCCTGGAGAATTCCACTCAGCTTCTCTAGAGTGATCTGGCTGCCTGCTACACATGGTAACTTCTAATCCAGGAAAATTAAAGGACCTCAACTCTCTTAAATGATTGTTGTTCATCTTCTTTTTGTAGTTCCCCACTCAAACCAAAAACCCGAAGAGGTCGTGTTAATACAGTTTTCTCTTAATTCCATATAGAGTATAATAGAAAAAAGATGTAGTATAGTCACAGACTACAGAAAATAACATTGTTTACTTGCGGTCAGTAATAATATACACATAGTTGCAGAGCTATTATCTTTTCTAGACTCCGCATTTCTACCTTGTCTAACGCTTATTTTGCTCTCGATCATTCATATAAAACTACTTGTCTCCCCAGTATGGACTACTTCTTATAATGTCATTTTAATGTTATTAAAGTTTATTCAGGACCCTTTGTAGCTTCAGTTTGAGGGCTTTTGGACTGGAATTTTATTGTAATTAAACATTTAGATGATGTGCTAATGATATTCTGTGTAGTTAGGTAAGATTGTATTTTTATTTAATAAAAATGAACAGACTCAAACAAAAATAGAATAGTGTAAATGAAAAATCACTAATTTTTTCTGTATCTCTTTTGTTGGCTAATTTTGAATATAGTAAATTTCTGATAATGATAACCCCTTTTTTCTGTTTCTTTTTTAAAAATTATTAACATCTGATTTTAAATGTGCTTTTTTTAAAACAAGGAACTAAATTTGTCTTGGATATGTCATTAATATTTCAACATTCCTATGAAAAGATTTATGAAGTAATTACCATATTCTATATCAGTCAGTCATTCCACAAACATCTATTAAGCACCATGCTAGGTACCAGTAAAGACAAAATTCAAACATTCTCTGCCCTCAAGGAACTTTTATAGTCTTTCACGGAAACATGAGAAATAGAGAGAGAGAGAGAGAGAGAGAGAGAGAGAGAGTGTGTAAAATACAATACATAGTAAGCACAAAAGTATTTCTTATGGATGATGACCAGCAACTAGTGGGGGTGGTAAATGTGGAGGTGGCCTGTTTGAACTGAGTGTTGAGGAGGTGAAGTTGAAGAAGGGTATTCTTTCCAGGCATGGGGGCTACCTTTACATGGGGATATAGGAGATGGAATATTCCATTTGTGGAGCAACAAGGGGCCAGACCTCCTAGTACAGAGGAGGAGACGGAGGCACTGGACACTTCATGTGTATGTCAGAAATAGAACAGAAACCTCTCAACTCTTTCTGCTTAATGACAGTTTAGATCGACTAGTGTGAACTCCTGGATTATAAGGAATTGAAACTTCAACTGTAGTTATTGATCTAAAAATTACCTGGCTTTGCTCCTTTCATTGCTTTTTAATTTAAAGCTTCATGAATACCTTTAAAATAGCAATCATTTGTGGATTCTTTCCTTCCTCCCTTATCCTCATCTGAATGGAACCTTCTTTTATAACAAAGAAAAATAGTTAAGCAGACACAATCCAAGTAGCAGCCTTGTGTAACATGTATGCCACATGTTGCCTCAGTACTCCCCTACTTCCCAGAGCCTTAGACTTCTTCACTGGTTTGAGGGGATCCTTATTGATTTTTCTGTTGCTCATTTAGTTTATTTTAGTAACATTTTCATTTCATGGATTTGCATCAGTTCATGCACATCTCCTGTTTTTTCTGAATTTCTCATTTATTAGAGCACAACAATTTTTCATTATAGTCATGTATCATAACTCATTGATCCATGCCCTCTATTGTGGCACCTATAGTTGTTTCCATTTCTTTATGACCGTAAAAGCGCTTCAATGAATATTTTCATATATATTGGACTTTGGTTGCTATCTTTGACTTCCTTGGATGTATACGCCCAGTAGTGAGATTACTAGGAAATGAATAATTTGGTTGTTTTTCTTGGATAACTCCAAATTGGTATGCAGAACAATTGGACCAGTGATAGCTTTACCAGTAATGTTTTTAGTGGATTTGTATCTACCCAGTTTCTCCATGAACTTACTTTTTTCCCATTGTTTTGTAGTATTTACCAATTTTTATTGTGTGAAGCGAGCTCAAAGTTGTTTTGTTTTTCATTCTGCCAGTCAGTGGTGGGTAACATGTTTACAAATTGTTGTTTATGCCTTAGAATTCCTCTTCTGAAAATGTATTCACATTCTTTTACCACTTGATCTCTTGTGTTTTGATTAATGGATGATCTAGGAATGAATGAATGCAAAGTGGAACCTTCTTCTTAATTCTCCAGGTCCTTATATATCTTCACTGCCAAACTTTAACATTGATATTTGATGCAAAGTTCTTCTTCTGTTTCTTGATGCAGTGGAAAAAATGCTGAGCTTCAACAAGAGGACCTGGATTTGAATTTTCACTTGCTACTTAACACTTCGTAATTTCTGGTACATAATAAGTGCTTAATAAATGCTTGTTGATTGATTGATTCACCTTCTGGGCTTCAGTTTCTTCATGTAAAATGAGGGGCATAGGTAACAGTGTCCTATCCTTTACTGGTCCTTTCTACCTCATGTGTAAACCTTCCTGTACCCCCTATTCATTGTGAAAGGAAGTAAATTCTAGTATTTACCTAGTATTTACATGCACATATGAGAGATTAATTTTTCTTACACAAGGGTACACCCAATATTTTGTAACTTTATTGATTTAGAAATTGGTTATAGGTTTCCACAGCATTTCAGCAAGATAATGTTATTTGCTAAATATTCCCTGTGTCATTTTTTATAAATTTACATATCCTAGGTTGGAAAACTCTGGACTAAATTATGTTAATATTTTTCTGTGAATATATGACTGGCATTGCTTTTGTACTATACCCTCTTTGTGTTTTATTCAGTATAGAAAAAAGGGTAGGCTAGTGTGCGTAGTCTCATTCTTCTTAAACTTTTCTGGGGAAAACGTGATAAAGTGGACTTAGAATATTGTTTTTGAACTGTTATTTACTTGAATTTTTAGCATCTTCTTACTTCTTACAAGAGTCATACATTGCACATATTTTAAATTACTTTTGCTTTGAGAGTTTTATGAAATTCTTGGAGATAGTTGGAGACAATTTCGGGTAATACTTCCAGACAAGTTAAATTGAGTCCTGACTTCTTTTTTTTTTTTCAAATTAGAGGACTCTACCTCAGTAGAAAACAAGTTAACGATACAAGATGTAGAGGATTGAGGAGAGAAACATCCCACTTTATACTCATTCATCTCTGGATCATCCATTAAACAATTAATTATTTAAGCCTCTACTCTGTTCTTGGGCTGGGTGACTAGGGGACTGGAAAAAATGGGTGGTTGTGATCATTCATGCATTCAATAAGCTTTTATTAAGCACCTGTCATGGATGGTAGAAGGGCCTCTAGGTAGCACAATGGATAGAGTGCTGGGCTTGGAATCAAGAAGACTCCTCTTCCTGAATTCAAATGTGGCCTCAGACACTCACCAGCTGTGTGACCCTGGGTAAGTCACTTCACCCTGTTTGCCTCAGTTTCCTCATCTGTAAAATGAGCTGGAGAAGGAAATGGCAAACCATTCCAGGATCTTTGCCAAGAATACCCCAGATGGAGTCACAAAGAGTTGGACATGACTGAAACAATTGAATGACAACAGATCTATTGTGGACGGTGTACTTGGGGCTGGAGACACAAAGATAAAGGAATTCTTGCCTTCAAAAAACTTATATTCTACTTGGGGAAATGAGGTATACGTAGAGGGGGTGCAGAGGATCCGGCTGGCTTTCTCTTGGAGGTAGCACTTGAGGGAGCTGAGATTCTAAAAGGTAGAGGTGAGAGGAAAGCACAGCCTGGACAAAAGTACAGAGCAGGGAGATGTAGCCAGCTTGGCGGGAACATAGAATGGGTGAAGCAGAGTCATCATTCTGCAAAGGCAGGCTGGAACCAGAGCCAGCAGGAGAGTGGTGTGGTGGGACCTGTTGTTTTAGGATCATCGATTGGGTCACTGTGTGTAAGATGGATGGGATAAGGGAGGGATGAGAATAGCTCATATTTCTATGGCACTTTGATAATCACAGAGTGCTGGGTGTGGGTGATATCAGCGGAGCCTCACAGGACCCAGTGGGCCAGACCTGTGATTTCATTGGCACAAGCAACTCCTTGTGTGGAAACTCCTTCCATCAGTGCGCCTGTCTATGTGTAGCTCCTCAACTGTTCTTGAACTTTTTCGTAATTGCCTGGGGCACTGAGAGGTTGGTCACATGGCTTATGTGGGTCAGAGGCAGTGCCCGGACCCAAATCTTTGGGGTTCCACTCCTGGCCTCTGCTTGTAATGCTGTTCTGTTCTATTCCCATTTTAATGCCTTGCTTAACTGTCACTAATAACCTGAGGGTCACTGAACAGAGCTCTCTGTCTGTGTCATTTGAGTATTTTTAGCTCCATTTCACACAAGAGAAAAAAAGTCAAGGTTTAGAGAGATTAAGTGACTGGACTTGTCCAGAGTCATGCAGCAGAGTGGCATTAGGTTCGTTGGTCAGGAAAAGGCAACCAAAGGCAAGTCTTTGCCCTGCCTGAGCGTGTGTTACCCATTTAGTTGGGTCTGTGCTGTTAGAGCAGTTAGGGCCATAAGGGAGCAAGTCTCTCCTTCCTTCAGTGATGTTGTCCAAAAGCACGGTTGGTCTAGAGAGATGGAGAGAAAGAAAACAGGATACCGCTATAATTTGCCAGTCTTTGGGAGTGCCCGATCTGGTTGTGATTTTTTAGCCCTCTTAATCATATTCACTCCATACTGCTTTAAAAAAAATTACTGAGGTGTTCCAAAGAACCAGGCAAATGTCTCTGGAGGCAACTTAGATTCCAGTACTAACTGCAACTTAAAGTCACCGACAGAGTATGCCTCTGAGCACCTGACGTTCATTCCTGAGGTGCCTGCCCCTCCTCCCTGTGAGGAAGAGGACAGGCTTGGTCACTTGGGTCGGATGAAGCCTTCAGGCTGCTCAACCCAGCTGGGAGTGGTTTATTCCTATGATCAAGGCATCTACGTTGTCGGTGTCCCTCTTAGCACTATCTCCTTTCATTCAAAACGCTTTCCCAGTTGGTTTGTCGGGGATGGCGGGAAGGGGGTGCTGCTTCCTTAAGCTGACACTCACCCGGGAGGCGTTGAGGCTCCAGGGGTGGAGGAAGAGGAGGAGTTGTGCAGTTGCCGGTTAACCTCTTCACGGGAGGCAGATGCTTTATAACCTCTACCCTCTTCCAGTCCCTGTGCTGCCCGTCTTTGAAGGCAGGCTCAGGTGGCATCAAGGCAGCATCTTTGGCTAATGACTCCAAGGAAGGGGAGGGAGGGGTGGTCCATCTGCTGGACCCCTCACAGCTGACTCACAGGAAATGCTAAAAGAGCTTGGCACAGGGCGCTCAGCTCCAGGATTCTGCCCCTCCCTTCCTCCTTCCCTCCCTCCTTCTCTCCTTCCCTTACTGGATGGAGGCTTTGCAGTATGTCTTGACAGAACAATGAAGTGCTTCTAAGTTTGCCAAGACTCTCAGGGAAATTCCTCGGACTTGTCCTCTGACAATCTTCAGGATGTTTTACCTCAGACTTTCCTAAGAAGCTGTCAAAATCCTTCCCCCTCCTGCTTTCGGCTTGCTTTGTGTGACGACCCCAGGGTTCCTGACCATGGTTCAGCGCTTTAGCCTCAGGAGGCAGCTCTCCAAGGTGGGTCCTTTGCGCCAGCACTTGCGTGTGTGTGTGTGTGTGTGTGTGTGTGTGTGTGTGTGTGTTTTCTGCTCCAGGAAAGCTCTGGGTGACTGCAGCAAGGTTTCCTTTTTCCCCTGAACAGTTCTGTAAAGCGTCTGTTCATACAGAGGTGTGTGTATGCAAGAGGGGAGGCAGTGTGGGGATGATGGGGACCGAGCTCTCTGCCTTTTGTTCTTTCATCTGACAGACACAAAGGTTTAAGGCTGACTGCTGGCAAGCTCCTGTTTTGTTCCCTTAAACAGGATAGGGGTTAACTTTCTTTCATAGTAAAATTTTCAGAAGTGTGTGTATGAGTACGAGGGAGAGAGTTGGAGGTAATGGGAAGGGGGGCGGTATGTGTGCATTTAGCAAATATTCTAACAGCTTGTAGATGGGAAATCCTTGCTGGATACTAGGATTACAATACATTTTACCAGGGATCTGGAGAAAGCTATCTGAAAAGCATTTTGAACTATATATAAATATAACAAGGAATAGTTCCATTAAAAAATAAGCCTATTTAATAACTGGATACATGTATAAAAACAATTGTTAAGAAGAGACTCGTGGAACTAGGACGTAGAATTCATTTTTTTAAATGTTGAAAAATAATTGAGAAATAGACCCCAAGTATATAAGTTTTGGGGGAAAACACTATTGTCCATGTGTTTCAGAGTAAATCATACTAAGAATAAAAAGGAGTTGTAACGCACCTTTTTAGGGAGGATGTTGGTTTTGTGAATCAACAATAACAGCCCTCCTCCTTTTTATACAATAAGAGGACTAGCACTTCAGTGTAAGCAGAAACCAGTTTGGGAAAGAGGCATGGCAAGAATCAGCAAACCGCCTCCCCCCGCCCCCAACTGTCTTGTACTTGAAATCCCCTATTTCAGAAATGCAGCAGCTGGCAACTAAAATGTGTTACAAGCAGCAATTGAGGCAAATACTTGTGTTGCAATTCAGCAGGCATTCTTCACATCCCTAGCTGTTAGTCAGAATTGTTGAATCCTGAACTGTGTTGTTATCCTGGGGACAAAGCAGTTAGCCCTTCACCAGTTGCCCAAGTTTAAATTCTGGACTCTTGGGCACAATTTTATAAAGACTCCCTTCATTCCCCAGTTGCCTTCACATTCCTGTCATGAGCTCCTGAACTTTTCAGGGGATGATTAGGTGAGTTACTTCTGCCCATCCTTTCCATCTCCCCCCAGCCCCCAATCCTGAAAGCTATGCCTACATATCTCTGCCAGGTACTAAAAAGAATCATTGTTCATTTAGGCCCCTAATGCTGTTATATCTGTTTTTCAGGTGTTTTCAAAACCTGGAAGGTACTTTACATGCGCCCCTCCCCCCCCAAATCTAAGTTCTCAGGCTGAGACACTTTAAAAACAAAACAAAAATACAACAATCTACTACACGCTGATAGATGAAATACCTGGTTGTGAACCAGGTGATGCTTTTCTCAGCAGAAAATGACAAGGAATTAAATTTTGATTCTTAGATCCTCCTTTCAGTTTTCTTTCCCAATAATCTATTGAGCTCAGTCACTTATTTTTATTACTGTATTTAGGGTGAACAACAGATAGTATAACCATTTGAAGAAAAGCTGTTTGGGGCCCAATTGGAATTAAAAGGCACTAACCCCCTTTTATCCTTCTGTCTGTTCTCTACCTGGTATAAAATAGTTTCTAGACCTTAACATATATGTATGTCTGTGTATGTACGCAAACACAAACATACTTGATTGAAGTCATACTTCTATGATGTGCCTCCTGTAGGGATTCAATAAATATTTGTTCAGTGAACTAATGGAGTAAGTAGTATGTCAGGTACTTTAAGAATCTTAAGCGTATAAAGAATTGAAATATAAAAGGGGGAGTGAGCAATTAAGCAGAGGAATTAAAATTATATGAGAGAATTTATCAATTAAAATGCGGTTTATTTCTGCAAAATTAAGTGCCTTCTGTATGTAAGGTACCAGAGGATACAAAGGCAAAAAATGTCACCAACCTTCCCCTCAAAGAGCTTGTGATCTACTGGTGGGGTATGGCAGTAACATGTGCGAAGATGCATGTGATACAAGTAGAATGTGATGAGGACAGAAGGAAGATTGAGGCCCGCTGCTTGGGAAAGATTTGAGGAGGGAGAGAGCACTTCATCATGGAAAATCAGGGAATGGATCTTGAAGGAAGAGAAGGATTTGGATAGGCAGATATGGAGGGTGAATTCCATGTTGTATGTAAATGCACAGAAGTGAGAGAGGACACATTGAGTGCAAGAAACAGCAAAGTGTCCAGTTTGGAAGTAACATAGAACACATGTGGAGGGACAGTGTGCTGAAAAGGTGTGTGGATCTCTCTGGGGGCTAGCGTGATTCTACTCTGTTTTGTCTCCCACATCAAATGAGAAAACATCTGTGAAGTGCGGAGCACAGCCTGGCACATAGTAAGCACTTAATAAATGCTTCTTCACTTCTCTAGTGTCAGGGGTGCCTTGTATGTAGTAAACTTGGTGATGTTTAGTCATGAGAAACTGATTAGTTGTGATATCAGGTCTGATAAAGCAAGAGCCAGGGAAGGAACAAGTTATCATGTGTAGTTTACTTAAGTATATAGCAAAGAAGATATCCAGTAAAGTTTATTGGCAGAAACAGTGTTGTGTTGAGAAGTGCGTCTTAAGTTGCTATCGTAGATGAAAAGGTAGCATGCACAAGCTATACTTGTGGTAGGTATTTTTAAATTATAATTCCTTCATTAGGAAAACTGCATGTGTGTAGCTTAAAATTCAGTTGGAAATATTTTTGAAGGAAAATATAAATATTTATTGTTTGAAAAGCACTAGAAAGCAGGAATCCATCTTGGGTATATTACATTAATGTCATAATCATCATATTTGCATCAATTTTACATCTTCCCTCAAATAGTCAGTGGTTAATACTGAATAACTAATCTTCACATCTGTACTGAGAAGAAAGAAGAGACAAATGTGAAGTTTCAGCTTTTTTGATGCAGATATTCAGATATTGTGAATTTGCTTAGATAACAGGTTACTTGATTGCCAGACAAGCACCTCAGGTCTTAATCACTCTTTACTTGTCTGCACATTTTTGCAAGACTATTCTTAATGAATTTTTCTCTAATTTCATAGAACTACCTATTGAGTTAAGGTTTGCTCTATTTTTTTCCTTCAACATTGTGCCTCCCACATGAATAAAAAGTATGGTAAATATCCTGGCTTTAGGAGAATTGGTTTTTTTTTAAATGATGGATCATTAATCTTCATGCGATCAATTTTCCGTATTTTCTCCTATGTTGATGACCTGCAAGATTATCTCTAACTTTTTTTAACTTCTTTTAGGGTAGTCTTTTCCTATAGCACCTATGGTATGCCAGGCAATGGGGCAAAGTGCTCTGCCAATGTTATCCCCTGTGATTGTCACAGCAACCCTGGGAGCTAGGTGTTCTTATTATCCCTATTTTAGAATTGAGGAAATGGAAGCAAACAGATTGCCCAGGATTACACAGCTAGTAACTATTTGAAGCTATTCATGCTGTATCATTTATAATACATAGAAGGGGTGGTACTGATAATCCATAGCAACAACATTATTTTCCTTATTCAGAGAAGAGTCATTTTGAAGTAGACATGTATGCTCCAGTAGAATAAAATGCAATGAAGTATAGTTGACGTTTAACAACACAGTATGTGAAACCCTAAAATGAGTGACCTTTTAAAGAATTCCTGTTAAGAAAGGATCATCTTCTCAGGTCTAGAAATGTCACTTTAAGAACAGGTTTTTAAATGTTGACTAAGTTTGTGTCAACAAAAGGTCCTCCAAAAAGTCCCTCTGACCAGAGTAATTTTTTTGATGTTGTCCACCCACCTGGACTTTTTCCAGGGTCTTTAGTTCTTTAGCTGGGTGGAGAAGCACGAGAATACATTCTCAGCTAGGTTTATTTCAGTAATACTTCTCTACCCAACCAAAGTAACAGGATGTTTTTAATTCATCAAAGATGACCTGATATTATTGCTTCTCATCTGGGTTTTTTCCCATATTTTTATGCTTTTTTTGTTTTGTTTTGTTTTATTTAATTTATTTAATATATTTAGTTTTCAGCATTGATTTTCACAGGAGTTTGAATTACAAATTTTCTCCCCATTTCTACTGTCCTTCCCACTCCAAGATGGCATATATTCTGGTTGTCCTGTACCCCAGTCAGCCCACTCCCTTCCCATCCCTTTTTCCCTTGCCTTCTTGTAGGGCAAGATAAAATTCTATGCCCCATTGCCTGTGTATCTTATTTCCCAGTTGCATGCAAAAACCTTTTTCTTGAACATCTGTTTTTAAAACTTTGAGTTCCAAATTCTCTCCCCTCTTCGCTACCCACCCACCCTCCCTAAGAAGGCAAGCAATTCAACATAGGCCACATGCGTATCATTATGTATAACTCTTCCACAATACTCATGTTGTGAAAGAATAACTATATTTTGCTCCATCCTAACCTATTCCCCTTTATTGAATTTTCTTCCTTGACCCTGTCCCTTTTCGAAAGTGTTTGTTTTTGATTATCTCCTCCCCCATCTGCCCTCCTTTCTATCGTTCCTCCTTTTTATCTTCTTCCTCCTTCTTTCCTGTGGGGTAAGATACCTAATTGAGTGTCTATGTTATTCCCTCCTCAGGTCAAATCCAATGAGAGCAAGATTCACTCATTCCCCCTTACCTGCCCCCTCTTCCCTTCCAACAAACTGCTTTTTCTTGCCACTTTTATGTGAGATAATTTACCCCATTCTATCTCTCCCTTTCTTCCTCTCTCAATATATTCCTCTCATCCCTTAATTTGATTTTATTTTTTTAGATATCGTCCCTTCATATTCAACTCACCCTGTGCCCTCTGTCTATATGTGTGTGTGTGTGTATGTGTGTGTGTATATGTGTGTATATATATATATGTGTGTGTGTGTGTGTGTGTGTGTGTGTGTGTGTATATATGTATATATACATATATATACACACACACATATATATATATATTCCCTTCAGCTACCCTAATACTGAGGTCTCATAAATTATACACATCATCTTTCCATGTAGGAATGTAAACAAAGCAGTTCAGCTTTGGTAAGTCCCTTGTGATTTCTCTTTCTTGTTTACCTTTTCATGATTCTCTTGATTCTTGTGTTTGAAAGTCAGATTTTCTATTCAGCTCTGGTCTTTTCACTGAGAAAGTTTGAAAGTCCTCTGTTTTATTGAAAGTCTATATTTTGCTTTGGAGCATGATACTCAGTTTTGCTGGATAGGTGATTCTTGGTTTTAATCCTGGCTCCATTGACCTCCAGAATATAATACTCCCAAGCCCTTAGATCTTTTAATGTAGAAGCTGCTAGACCTCATGTTACCCTGATTGTGTTTCCATAATACTCAAATTGTTTCTTTTTGGCTGCTTGCAGTATTTTCTCCTTGATCTGGGAGCTCTGGAATTTGGTGACAATATTCCTAGGAGTTTTCTTTTTGGGTTCTTTTTCAAGAGGTGATCAGTGGATTCTTTCAATTTCTGTTTTACCCTCTGGCTCTAGAATATCAGGGCAGTTTTCCTTGATAATTTCTTGAAAGATGATATCTAGTCTCTCTTTTGATCATGGCTTTCAGGTAGTCCAGTAATTTTTAAATTCTCTCTCCTGGATCTATTTTCCAGGTCAGTGGTTTTTCCAAGGAGATATTTCACATGGTCTTCCACTTTTTCATTCCTTTGGTTCTGTTTTATAATATCTTGATTTCTCATAAAGTTACTAGCTTCCACTTGCTCCAATCTCATTTTTAAAGTAGTATTTTCTTCAGTGGTCCGTTGGACCTCCTTTTCCATTTGGCTAATTCTGTCTTTCAAGGCATTCTTCTCCTCATTGGCTTTTTGGAGCTCTTTTGCAATTTGAGTTAGTCTATTTTTTAAGGTGTTCTTTTCTTCAGTATTTTTTTGGGTCTCCTTTAGCCAGTCATTGACTTGTTTTTCATGGTTTTCTCACATCCTTCTCATTTCTCTTTCCAGTTTTTCCTCTACTTCTCTAACTTGCTTTTCCAAATCCTTTTTGAGCTCTTCCATGGCCTGAGACCAGTTCATGTTTTTCTTGGAGGCTTTTGATGTAGGCTCTATGACTTTGTTGACTTCTTCTGGCTGTATGTTTTGGTCTTCTTTGTCACCAAAGGAAGATTCCAAAGTCTGAGTCTGAATCTGAGTCCTTTTTCACTGCCTGGCCATGTTCTCAGCCAACTTACTTGACTCTTGAGTTTTTCATTGGGGTATGACTGCCTGTAGAGAGTACTTTGTCCCAAGCTTGAGGGGCTGTGCTGTTGTTTTCAGAGCTATTTCTACACAGCAAGCTCTGCCACACCAGCACTACTTCACCCCCAAGAACTGCCAACCCAGACCGTGACTCCCATCTAAGCTGGTTCTGCACTCCTGCTCAGATCTGCCACTTAATTCCTCCCACCAGGTGGGCCTGGGGCAGGAAGCAACTGCAGCTGTAGTTCTGTAGCTGTACCACCTCCACTGCTGCCCGGGGTGTTGGCCGAACTGCAGACTCCTTTCACTCTTTCCCCCCCGCAGTTTTTCCCGCTCACCTTCTCTATTGTCTTTGGTGTTTGTGTGTTGAGAAGTCTGGTAACTGCCACAGCTCACTGATTCAGGACACTAGGGCCTGTTCCGCCCAGTTCCTGGTCTTGTTGGTCTGGGCACAGCCCATGCTGGGCTCTGCTCTGCTCCCAGGTCCCTGCGATAGGCCTTACCCCGTGACCATCCAGGCTGTTCTGGGCTGGAGCCCTGCTTCCCTCTGCTATTTTGTGGGTTCTGCAATTCTAGACTTTGTTCAGAGCCATTTTTATAGGTTTTTGGAGGGACCTGGGGGGAGCTCACGGAACTCATGGCTTTCCTTTTCATGGTTTTTACTAGAGGTTTCTTCAGGACCTACATATTCCTGCTTTTCCTTTTAACTTTGTAAAGTGTGAAGTCAAGAAAAGGAAACCCTTCATGTCATCGTGATGATATTGAAATACCCTTTTGCTGATTCTTTTAACCAGACTTTTTCCCCATTTAGATGTGACTTCATTTGAGATTTTTTTCTGTTAGTATTTTATTTCTTTGAAATTTCACAAATTAAAACAATTCTTTGATAGCTAGAATAACAAAATCAAAGCAGTATATCCCAGATTGTGTGATAAAAAGAGAAACAGGAAGTGTGTTGGGGATCTTTTCCTAGTTCGGTCACTGTTCACTGACCTTGGATTTGATCTCATAAACAAACCAAAAATACAGTAGCCTCATAATTTCATGCTTTCCCTGTATAACACAACCATAGCCCAAGCCATTAACTTTAATCATAATAGCAGCTCATATTTATGTAATCCTTTATAGTTAAAAATTACTTTTCTCTCACAAGAACCTATTATCATAGATTTAGAGCCAGAGGGGACCTCAGAGGCCATAACCTAATACATCTAAATTTATTTTATAAATGAAGAAATTGAGGCCCAGGAGAATAAATGGACTGCTTACCTCCCACAGATAGTATAAGTCAAAGGCAGAATTTGAACATAGGCCTTCTGATTATAGAGTCATTGTTTTCCCCAATATATTAGGCTTCCTCCCCTGAGGTCAGATAGTTTAAATCAGGTCGTCTTAAACTTTTTCCACTCGAGACCCCTTTCTACCTGAGAAATTTTTTATGTGACCCTGGGAATATAGATATGTAAAATAGGTATAAAATCAAACATTTACTGATAATAAATTATAAAGAAATTTATTTTAAAACAAGTCTTTGGTGTGCACATAATTAAAGACAAAGGCAAATTTGCATACTAATGAGATGGGTGTACTTGTTTACTTTTAAAGAAAGAATTAAATCTTGGTGGAATATTTGATATTGTAGGACATAGAGCTCTCCAGCATTTTTCAGAATTGATTGATATTTTGATTTTATAATTGTCAACACTGAGAACACCGTTTCACATGTATACATAGTATAAAATGTCAGAAGTTTGTGTAGGGCCATTTCAGAAATTGTTGGAAATTCTGTCCTAATTCCAAACCAAAATTTATTTAATGGTTTTGTATGTACAATAAAAACACTGCAGTTTATAACATACAGTAGTCTCAAATCTGAGCCAAGGTGTTTCTGGCAGCGTTCATTGGTGTTGTGTGGAATGACAGCATGCACAGTGCAAAGTGTACATGTTGTATGCTAAGAACTGAGTCTGCAGTGAAGTTGTGTGATGCAACACAGGCGATGCCAGAAGCACCTAAGATTCATTTCATGTTTGATTTTGAATTAATCTTTAGTCGTTGCATGTTCAGAAACCTTTAATTGTTGCCAAATTTTTTTTTTGTGGCCCCACATTCAGTTACTCGATATGGGGTCGAGACCCACAGAAGTGCTGGGTTTAAAGGACAGCACTATTGGTCATCAGCTGCTCACTAATCTCCAAATTATTTTCTTGTCTGTATCACTTCTTTTGGACTAGTCATCTAGATTGTAACTTGACCATTCTGTGACTAAATTCTGATGAGTAAAATAGAAATAATTATACCTGTTTCCTGTTTTTAATTAAATTACATGGTTAAAGCTTTATTTTGGGCTTTTTTTTTTCCTTAAGGAGATAAACTAAACCTTCTTTTCTTTTGGAAACAAGGCTGACTCAGTTATTTTGAGTTCTTTAAAGATGGATGTTACATAAATAACAAACTATTATCATAAATAATTACCTCCCCCAAATACATCAGTGCAGTCAGAATAGGTGCTTTTAAACAATGTAAGGTCATTCTGCAAAGTGCCTATTTCTGTACTCACAAAGTTGTATTGCCTTCAGCAAAATCTATTGCATTTGTTCTGAGAAACCTTTTCTCACCTTTGGCCACCTCAGTTGTTAGTACTTGGACCCTCCTCATGTTATTTTGTGTTACACTTAACTGTGTACGTGTTGTAGCCTGCCTCTAGTAGAATATACATTTCTTGAGGGCAAAAACTATTTTTTCCCTTTATATCCCAAGTTCCTAATATAGTGCTTTGCACATAATAAATTATAAATGTTGGTTGTATTTTTGTCACTCAATTAAATCACATGGTCTTCTCATTGACCAATATTCAGTTATAATCAAGATTACCAGAAAGAACTGTTACCCATATGATACCAATAATACTTTGATGCCTCGCTGCTTTGTAAAAATAGGAAGTCTGGTGCTATTTTTTCTTTTTCTTTAAATGAGACAGCTTAAAACTAGCTCTATATAGGATACTGGCCTAATTTCGTTCATTTAATGTGAAATGTTAGGTGGTGAATCTGTAGTTTCATAGGATTGGTGTTCAGTCATTTCATGACATCACTGAGCTTTGATTATAATATATTAAAAATGTTATTGTGAAACAACATTGGTTGGGACAACCTTATGAGGGGAATGCCTGTCTAGGCTTGGAGCAGGACTTAGTGACTACCCATTTGCAAATATTTTGCTATGATAAAAGATTGTTTGTTTGCCTTTGTGTAAATATGCCTGTAATGCAGATTGCGTGTGCTTCTTAAATGTTCACTGAATTTCTCCTGGTTAGATTCCTCTAACTGGAAAAGTATGTTGGAAGAATTGGGTAGGTAAAAGCAGTTTTTCTATGTGCATATAAACCTATTGCTTTGATTACTGTATATCATTTTAATTGCTTCTTATGTTTCTTTGACTCATGTGGGATAATAAGTAAAGGAGATTTTTTTTTCCTCCCTTTTGACATACTGAATTAGGTGGGACCTAATACCTCTGTATAAAATGAACTGTAACTGGATCCCATTGCAAAGTGTGGAGATTTGAGCAAAACAGAGTAAATGGAGCTTGCTTAGTGTTAGCATGGGCAGTTTTCCTAGTCTGTTTCCTAGTTTTATTTCAACTTAAGCATTATAGAAGCAATTCATTTCCCCTTTGCTTAAGGAGACTTAGTGTTTTGTGTAAAGAATCAAAGTGAATTTTTCTTGTAAAGTAGTACAATAAAACTTGAATACCTAGAGAAAGCATGTGCAATAAAGAACATTTCATAGACTTGCTTAATTACTCTGAGTTGTTTAGAAGGCAAAGGTAAATTAGTTGAGATATAATTCCAAGAAAGACATCCAACCAAGAAAGCATCAAATTATGTAACATCTGGACTAATCTTGTAATTTCTATGTTGTGGTTCATGGCCAAAAACAAAGACAAGACTGAATTTAATTTCAATTTATCCTCTAAAGTTTTAGGTTAAAAATAGCAGGTTCACTTAATAAGTTATGTGGACCTGGGTCCTGAGAGGGCAAAGACAAGCTCTTTTCCCTAGCAGCCAGGCAGCCTACAACAGATCACCACATTCTTTATTTTGATACTTTGAAAAGCCCATGATTTCATTACTGGGGCTCTTCCCTCACCCAGTGTAGATCACAACCCCTACACATTTTCTCTGTGTGATTTATTAACCACATTTTCCCATAAAGCCACCATAGGGGACCTACTTAATACACTACAAAGCTTGTTATTTTAGAGTCATAGGTGTACCAATGTATGGTTATTTTTGTGCAGCTGTTGTCAAAATTTGGGTCCAAAAATAAGTGAGTGATTTGGGAAAATCCAAAGCATTTTGGAATTCCAATCCAAGTATGCCCATCCCCTTTTCAAAATTGTTTGAAATACTGGTGCTGAATCAAAACTATATATAGTCACATGAAAAAATGCTCTAAATCACTATTGAATAGAGAAATGCAAATTAAAACAGCTTTTAGATGCCATCTTACACCTATCAGATTGGCTAAAATGATAGAAAGAGGAAGAGACAAATGTTGGAGGGGATGTGGAAAGACTGGGATACTAATGTACTCTTGGTGGAGTTGTGAACTGATCCAGCCATTTTGGAGAGCAATACAGAATTATGCCCAAAGTAAAGCAGGGAAGCTTTGAAAATGATTTGTACTATTTATTGCATAGATTTTTTAATAAAGTGAGCAGTGTGAAATGGAAATTCATGGTTTTGTATTGAATGCTCTTTTTGTTATGCTGTGTACATGAAAATATTCTCTTTTTTGTCATTTTGTATTTATGCTCAAAATGAATAGAAATTTTTTAAAAATAAAAGAAGTGATGCTGTTTTGTCATCTTTTTATTAGGTGTGGCTTCAGGAGTTTGCATTAAGTGATGGTTTTTAATGATCTCAACATATTCAGCTTTTCCCTCTTCAGATTTTAGTAGATCCTTTATTTCACCTCTTATTTCATCCAGTTCAGGCTTGGGGAAGAAGTTATGACTGTTACTATGGTTATGATTGCCATGTACAGCTCAACACCACATTGACCTGTTGACCAAAAGCAGGATGAAGTCTTTTGACTAGAGCTGGTTTCAATTTTATTAAGATAGCACTCACCCATAATAAAAGTATTCATGTTTTTGGGTCATTTCATGCACATGTATTGGGGGGTATGAGAAGGAGGAGGTGGGGAGAGAGAGAAAGTAGAAGAGGAGAAAACAGACAGACAGGAGGGCTAGGGGAGGGGTAGTATTGAGGATGCAGCCTTCTGGAGAAAACAGCAAGGGGAAGGGATAAGATCACATGTGCATGTGAAAGGTCAGCTTGGCCTTGGTAAGGAAAAGGGCCACCTCTTTGTCAGAGACAGATTGTGAGGAGGAAGACACACCAGCAACAGAAAATGAGTGACTGGAGGAGTAGAAGGGAAACTGGAAATGAGTTATGTCCCATGGAAGCCAAGTTGGGAGAGAGTCTCATGAAGATGTTCGATAATTAGCTATCAAAGGAGGATCAAGGAAAAGAACTTTAAAAAAGGTCATTTTGTTTAGAATCAGCATTTTAGAGCTGGATAAGACCTTAAAGAACATAATGGGAGGGAGAGGTGGAGAGAGGGAAAAGCATTTATATAGCGCTTACTGTGTGCCAAGCAGCTAGGATCTCATTTGATCCTTACAACCCATTTTACAATTGAGGGAACTGAGACAAACAGAGATGAAAGTGACTTGCCCAGGGTATTGCAGCTATGTGAGTATCTGAGGTCAAATTTGAACTCAGGTCTTCCTGACTCCAGGTCCAGCACTCTATCCCCTGCATCACCTAGCAGTCTCCAAACTGTTCAGAGATGTCACAGAACTAGTTAGTGACAGTTAAGAGAACTAGGAGGCCTCTGGCTCCTAATCCATTATTTTTTGCTCTTCATTGACAACCTGCTGGCTAGACCTTTGAGAGAAAGCAATATCCATGGAGTGGTAGGAAGGGAAATGAGATTTATATGTGTTTTGGAGGAAATAAGTATAAATTACTCTTTTCCCACCCCAAAACGTTACGTCTAGGAGTAGAAAGAAGCAGGATGGTAGCTAGAGGGGGTAATAGAGTTGTCTGGTTTTCCTTTCCCAGGTAGACCTGTTTGCCTTTGTTTCCCTAGTGCAAACACAGTGCCTAACGCTTAATAAATACTGGCTGACTGAGGGCAGAAAGAGGCCAGTGAGAAAATAAGATTTAAAATGCTAGAGAGTGGAGTATGTGTGGGGTACACATGTATGTTTCAGGAGTCAGGAAGGAGTGCATCTGTGAGTGATTTTACAGCCAGTACCTTGAGAAGGACTGCTGAGTACTGAAGGGATTCCTTTTGGAGAGGATGACCTAGGTTTCAGAAGCAGAATTTAGCTATGTTACTAATGTTCTCCGCCTCCCCCCTCCCCTTTTTCCCAGGAGCTCAGATAGCATGGCTCTCTGACAATGAGGAAGGAGAGAACTGATATTTACTTAGAACATACATTCTCTTGTTCAAACCTCACGACAACCCTGTGAAGTAGATACTACAGGAATTTTTCTGCCCATTTAACATGAGGAAACTGAGACTTAAATTGGTTGAGTGGCTTGCCCATGGTCCAACAGCTAATAAGTATCAGACAGGAGATTCAAACCCAGGTCTTCCTCACTTTGAGGAAGATGACAAATGCCTTCAATTTACAGAGACCAGGGATAATAGAGTAAATGGATCGAAGTTACAGGGTGTGCCAGCAGAGCACCCTAGAACAGAGCTGATATCTACTTCTGTCTGTATCTGCTGCTGTATCCCCGTAGACCACATTGCTATGAAATGGCCATATTTGCTGCTTGTAGATGCACAAAGTTCCTGTTGCATGTCTGCACACTGCTATTAGATTTTGACTTTGATATGAAATAGAACTACTTGGAAAAAATAGTTTGACTTCATATATGCCTTATTTCTTCCAATTATTTAAATGTTATACTCAGAAACTAGCATGTCAGTTCATCAATAAGGGCATTCATGATAGAATATTTCTTTTTAATAATTATCAAGTAAATACTACGTTTGAGTTTTTGGTAACCTTTGAAAAAGAAATACAGAAATGAAAGTGGAAACCTTTTAGTGACTTAATAAATCTAAATGAAGAGAATACATCTTATGCTAAACTGCTAAATCCAAATGATCATGCCTATTGCTGTTCTCACCATCTGGGTTGATTGGTCAGTGTCTCACTTCACCTGACCCAGTCTTTGGGCAGGTCCCAGACAGACTTCACTTTGTTTCCTAAACCCTTCCAAGGCCATTTTCTTAACAAGGACCATATCCTGCAGAGCTCCTTCTCCTTCCCTCCATTTATTTAGGCTTAATCAAATCATCCCTGTGGTGGTTCTGAAGAGAAAATGGTATATGAGTCTACTGTTCTGTGCTTCTACTCCCATCCCTTTGCTTCATGGAGCAGAGGACCCCCTCTGGCCCCTACTACCTCAAATTTGTTGACTCCTTCATTTGAATAATCACAACAGCTACGACAATAGCTAGCATTTCTGCGTGCATTAAACTTTACACATGTAACCTGGTTTGATCTATGAGATAAGTACAGTTATTTTCTCCTAAAATGGGAAGAGAATTTCAGTTATTTACCTGAGGTCACACAGCTAGTAAGTTTCTCAAGGCAGTATTCAAAATTGGGCCTTTATGACTCTTAAGTCCAGTACTGTCTGTCCACTATGGAATAGTGACCGTGCCCTATAAACAGCTTGTAGGCAAAGACAGTCTGCTTTTTTTTTTGTCCTCAGCAGTTGGTGCAGTGCTTGGCACATAGTAAGCATTTGCTAAAGACCTTTTAATTCATTCATTTGATATCTGGCAAATGTTGATGTATTTTAAAAATATTTTTCATTGAATTTCTCAACTTTTCATCTAAGATGAAGCAGTTTTTTTTACTCTAGTTAATGTTGTTTTCATCTAACTTTTATACTTGTGCTCATTTGTCCTTAGAATGGCATAAAAATTAATTTGGACCAGAAAATATGCTATGACCTAGTCATATAAAAACCAAGTGTCTTGAATTTTGTTGTTTTTCACATGCACTTTAAAGCCTGACTGGCAGATTACTGGGGTAAGTAGTAAATAAATGTATTATATTTCACTACAAAAAAAGAGGGAAACTACAGCTTAAAGAGGCAGGAACGTTCTACTGGATGCTTTGATATATTGAGACTCAGAAGATGGTGAGAATGTGATCGTTTTATAGTAGCTAGGATCTGTAATTTCATCAGTGGGAATACTCCCTAATCCAAACATTACATGCCCTTCATATTTTAGTCCATTGTCTTCAAGAGTTGATGTGGTGTCACCCTTCAGTCAACCTGCTAATTAGCCTTTCCAACCTTAGATTAGTTGTCAGACATCCCTGGCAATTAATCATTACAGTTGGGGCAAAATTGCCAGTTAGCCTTCCTTTGGCATAGCCTTTGAGGGCCTAGGGTCACTTCCATCCTGTTTTATTACATTCATTTACATAAAATTAGTCTGAAATAAGATATGTTCCTTGAGTTGGTCTCTCTGGTTCTCTGGAAATTTGAAAGCTAAAATACACTCTAGTATTGTAATGATCTCTAGATGTCTTTGAAACCAAATATGATGGGAACTTTAGAACTGGAATATTGTCTTGGTGTTTAATTTCTATCTTCAATTTATTGCTTAAAACATGTGATCTCCTTAGGCTTTTTGCTGCTTCTAAGAAATCTACATCTGTATTAAAACAGAGAATGTTCTCTATGTGTTATAAACAACTGAGATCTGAATGAATTTGTAGTAGAAGGTACTGCACCAGGAGTCAGA
Organism: Trichosurus vulpecula; assembly: GCF_011100635.1. NCBI lineage: Eukaryota > Metazoa > Chordata > Mammalia > Diprotodontia > Phalangeridae > Trichosurus > Trichosurus vulpecula. Next base: position 149,995,960 of record NC_050581.1, read on the forward strand.
CAACCTCACTTTGAGCCTTTTGTAACCTGGGGCAAGTGACTACTTCTCTGGGACTCACAAGTCTCCTTCTTGCTCAAAGTATGTGGTGTCCTAGTTTTCAAGTCAAAATATAGTCGTTTTCCCATAGAGATTTTAGGACAGAAATCATTATATATTTAAGTATTGTGAAGTTTTTGTACAGTAATTTTAAAAGTGCTGTGTTGCCCTAATAATGATATAGTATGTTTATGTTTATATTGCATTGAACTCAAGGAAGTCAAAATATTTACAGAGACTATGTTTTAAAATTAAAGCAACAGTGACAAAAATAGAAAAGTATTGACTGTTTTATAAATGACAAACTGTGGTTTAAAACGAACTGTGCTGTGGTGGTAGAATTTTTTTTTTAATTCCTAGTTTAGTGTCCATTCTGCTGGACATCACTGGTGCTATTTGCTAGGAAAATGAGTCTTGGATTTTTCTTTTATATATAGTTTTAGGTAGGAAAGTGGATAAACTTGACTACCTTATAGTCAGTGAATCAAATAATGTCTTAAAAATTGTGAGTAATATTATACTCAGATACCTGAGTTATGTAATTTACTTTAGAAGCGTTTCAGCCTAGGAAAAAAATGTTAGTTTGTTTATTTTTTTTGCTTCCTAAGCATGTGGGCTTTGGCAGGGGCATTCACCCTTGCTGCCCACATGGTCTGGACAGAAGAAGGGCCTGTTAGAAGAGAACAAAAACAGAGTAAGGGAACATAACTTCCCTTTAGTAGGCAGATAACTCTCAAGTCATGATCACTCAAATACAAGGAACAATATAATTTAGGGAAATTAAATGAAAAGCCGGGTATTGTAAGGGAGAAGGCAGTTGAGTTGGGGATCGGATTGCCTGGCATGCAGAATATTGATGAAAAGATCCCATTGGTCACCAGTATTTCAACTTCCCTTTACCAGTAGGAACTTAAATTGAGAAACATTCTGGCGTGCACGCGCGTGTGTGTGTGTGTGTGTGTGTGTGTGTGTGTGTGTGTGTGTGTGTGAAGGGGGGAGGAGTATTAATTTTTTTTTCTTCAGGAGTTTATGTTCTTCTTGCTGGAATTATTTGGTTTGTTTTCTTCTATTCCTTCTGAGCTCTGGATAGCATATGATCTAAAAAAGTACTAAAAATTTAGAAAGGCAATGTGCTTCTTTGTCCTATCTCTGGAACATTTAAATCCAATTCACACAGGAGTCAAGGTATCCCCCCATGTTGTCATTGGTCCTCTTTGAAAACAACAACAACAATTTATATGGAATACAGAACAGTTCCAGACTAGCCCTAGGGGGTATGTTTCTGAATAGGCCTAGGCTGCTTCTCTTTCAGAGTCAGGAGCAATCTCTTGTATCCCTGGAGCACACCTCAGGCTGTCTTTAGCCTTATAATAATTAGATGACTCTGCTAAAATGCCAACTAAACTAGTTAAATTCTGACTGGTTGGCAGCCGTAGTAGAGGCTCCCCGCCCCCAACCCAGTTCTAGAACTAGGTCATAAGACCACTTGATGGCCTCCAGATTGCCCTAGTCAGTGTTCACTCCTCTTCTGGTCTGAATCTTCAACATCATTCCTCGTACAGCATTCTTCTCATTTGACTCCTCTTTAGAGTCAGCATTCATAGGAATTCTCTAGTTGGGTGAGAACTATTAAGACAGAATTCTCCCCTTACCTGATTTTTGCAAACTCCTCCCATTTAGAGCATCATAGAATTGCAGAATTGAAAGGGACTTCTGAAGCCAAATAGTCTAGTGTATACAAGAATTCCATCTACAAGATCCCCAACTGAACAAATGGTTATTCAGTCTTGGCTCGAAGACCTCCAGTGACAGGGAACCCATTACTTCCTAAGAAGCCTTTGCCCTTTGGGGTGGAGCTGACTGTTAGCACATTTTACCTTATACCAAATCTAAAATTCCTTTTGGTCATTCCTTTAAGTACTTTTCCCTGCATCTTTATTTATTAATTTATTTATTCATTCATTCATTTATATATTAATTTAATATTTTTAGTTTTCAGCATTGATTTTCACAAGAGTTTGAATTACAAATTTTCTCCCCATTTCTACCTCCCCCCACTCCAAGATGGCATATATTCTGGTTCCCCTGTTCCCCAGTTAGGCCTCCCTTCTGTCACCTCACTCCTCCCTATCCCCTTTTCCCTTACTTTCTTGTAGGGCAAGACAGATTTCTCTGCCCCATTGCTTGTATATCTTATTTCCCAGTTGCATGCAAAAACAACTTGTTTTTGAACATCTGCTTTTAAAACTTTAGAGTTCCAAATTCTCTCCTCTCTTCCCTTCCCCCCCAATCCCCACCCCTGTAAGAAGGCAAGGAATTCAACATAGGCCACACATGTACCATTGTGTAAAACCCTTCCACAATATTCATGTTGTGAAAGAATAACTATATTTTGTTCCCTCCTGTCCTGTCCCCCTTTATTCAATTTTCTCCCTTGACCCTGTCCCTTTTCAAAAGTGTTTGCTTTTGATTTCCTCCTCCACCTATCTGCCCTCCCTTCTATAGTCTCACCTTTTTTATCCCCTTCCACCTTCTTTCCTGTGGGGTAAGATACCCAATTGAGTGTGTATGTTATTCCCGCCTCAGGTCAAATCCAATGAGAGCAAGATTCACTCATTCCCCCTCACCTGCCCCTTCTTCCCTTCCAACAAACTGCTTTTTCTTGCCATTTTTATGTGAGATAATTTACCCCATTCAGTCTCTCCCTTTCTTCCTCTCTCAATATATTCATCTCTCATCCCTTAATTTGATTTTTTCTTAGTTATTATGCCTTCATATTCAACTAACCTGTGCCCTCTGTCATACACACACACACACATATGTATCTATATGTGTATATATACATATATGTGTGTGTATATATGTATATGTGTGTGTGTGTATATATATATATATGTATATATATGTGTACATATATAAAATGTATATTCTCTTCAGCTACCCTAATACTGAGGTCTCATGAATTACACACATCATTTTTCCATGTAAGAATGTAAACAGAACAGTTCAACTTTAGTAAGTCCCTCATGATTTCTCTTTCTTGTTTACCTTTTCATGCTTCTCTTGATTCTTGTGTTTGAAAGTCAGATTTTCTATTCAGCTCTGGTCTTTTCACTGAGAAAGTTTGAAAGTCCTCTGTTTTATTGAAAATCCATATTTTTCTTGCAGCATGATACTCAGTTTTGCTGGGTAGGTGATTCTTGGTTTTAATCCTAGCTCCATTGACCTCTGGAATATCATATTCCAAGCCGTTAGATCCCTTCATGTAGAAGCTGCTGGATCTTGTGTTATCCTGATTGTGTTTCCACAATACTCAAATTGTTTCTTTCTGGCTGCTTGCAGTATTTTCTCCTTGATCTGAGAGCTCTGGAATTTAGCGACAATATTCCTAGGAGTTTTCTTTTTGGGATCTTTTTCAAGAGGCGATTGGTGGATTCTTTCAATTTCTATTTTACCCTTTGGCTCTAGAATATCAGGATAGTTTTCCTTGATAATTTCTTGAAAGATGATATCTAGGCCCTTTTTTTGATCATGGCTTTCAGGTAGTCCAATAATTTTAAAATTATCTCTCCTGGATCTATTTTCCAGGTCGGTGGTTTTTCCAGTGAGATATTTCACATGGTCTTCCATTTTTTTCATTCCTTTGGTTCTGTTTTATAATATCTTGATTTCTCATAAAGTCACTAGCTTCCACTTGCTCCAATCTAATTTTGAAGGTAATATTTTCTTCAGTGGTCTTTTTAAAATTTTTTTTCTTTTTTTATTTTATTTTATTTTTATTTTTTTTAATTTAAATTTATTTAACATATTTGGTTTTTAGCATTGATTTTCACAACAGTTTGAATTACAAATTTTCTCCCCATTTCTACCCTCCCCCCACTCCAAGATGGCATATATTCTGGTTGCCCTGTTCCCCAGTCAGCCTTCCCCTCTATCACCCCCCTCCCCTCTCATCCCCTTTTCCCTTCCTTTCTTGTAGGGCAAGATAAATTTCTACGCCCCATTGCCTGTGTATCTTATTTTTTAGTTGCATGCAAAAACTGTTTTTTTGAACATCTGATTTTAAAACTTTGAGTTCCAAAGTCTCTCCCCTCTTCCCTTCCCACCCACCCTCCCTAAGAAGTCAAGCAATTCAACCTAGGCCACACATGTATCATTATGTATAACCCTTCCACAATACTCATGTTGTGAAAGGCTAACTACATTTTGCTCCTTCCCAACCCATCCCACTTTATTGAATTTTCTCCCTTGACCCTGTCCCCTTTCCAAAGTGTTTGTTTTGATTACCTCCACCCCCATCTGCCCTCCCCTCCATCATCCCCCCCTTTTATTTTTTTTTATCTTCCTCCCTCTTCTTTCCTGTGGGGTAAGATACCCAACTGAGTATGTATGGTATTCCCTCCTCAGGCCAAATCTGATGAGATCAAGGTTCACTCATTCCCCCCTCACCTGCCCTCTCCCCTCCTCCAATAGAACTGCTTCTTCTTGCCACCTTTATGTGAGATAATCCACCCCATTCTATCTCTCCCTATCTCCCTCTCTCAGTATGTTGCTCTCTCATCCCTTAATTTCCCTTTATTTCTTTTAGATATCTTCCCTTCATCTTCAACTCACCCTGTGTCTGCTCTCTCTCTTTTACACACACACATATATATATATACACACACACACACACACACACACACATATATATATAAACACACACACATATATATATACATACATACACATACATACATGTACACATAGATATATACATACATACACATTCACATATATATACATAAACATATATATATATGCATATTCCCTTCAACTACGCTAATACTGAGGTCTCATGAATCATACACATCATCTTTTCATGTAGGAATGTAAACAAAACAGTTCAACTTTAGTAAGTCCCTTGCAATTTCTGTTTCTTGATTACCTTTTCATGCTTCTCTTGATTCTTGTGTTTGAAAGTCAAATTTTCTATTCAGTTCTGGTCTTTTCACTGAGAAAGCTTGAAAGTCCACTATTTTATTGAAAATCCATATTTTGCCTTGGAACATGATACTCAGTTTTTCTGGGTAGGTGATTCTAGGTTTTAATCCTAGCTCCAATGACCTCCGGAATATCACATTCCAGGCCCTTCGATCTCTTAATGTAGAAGCTGCCAGATCTTGGGTTATTCTGATTGGGTTTCCCCAATACTCAAATTGTTTCTTTCTGGCTGCTTGCAGTATTTTCTCCTTGATCTGGGAGCTCTGGAATTTGGCGACAATATTCCTAGGAGATTTCTTTTTGGGATCTATTTGAGGAGGTGATCGATGGATTCTTTCAATTTCTATTTTGCCCTGTGGCTCTAGAATATCAGGGCAGTTCTCCTTGATAATTTCTTGAAAGATGGTATCTAGGCTCTTTTTTTGATCATGGCTTTCAGGTAGTCCAATAATTTTTAAATTATCTCTCCTGGATCTATTTTCCAGGTCAGTGGTTTTTCCAAGGAGATATTTCACATTGTCTTCCATTTTTCATTCCTTTGGTTCTGTTTTCTAATATCCTGATTTCTCATAAAGTCACTAGCTTCCACTTGCTCCAATCTAATTTTTAAAGTAGTATTTTCTTCAGTGGTCTTTTGGACCTCCTTTTCCATTTGGCTAATTCTGCCTTTCAAGGCATTCTTCTCCTCATTGGCTTTTTGGAGCTCTTTTGCCATTTGAGTTAGTCTGTTTTTTAAGGTGTTGTTTTCTTCAGTATATTTTTTTGGTATTTTTTTGGATCTCCTTTAACAAGTCATTGACTTGTTTTTCATGGTTTTCTCGCATCCTTCTCATTTCTCTTCCCAGTTTTTCCTCTACTTTTCTACCTTGCTTTTCCAAATCCTTTTTGAGCTCTTCCATGGCCTGAGACCAATTCATGTTTTTCTTGAAGGCTTTTGATGTAGGCTCTTTGACTTCGTTGACTTCTTCTGGCTGTATGTTTTGGTCTTCTTTGTCACCAGAGGAAGAATCCAAAGTCTGAGTCTGAATCTGAGTCCATTTTCTCTGCCTGGCCATGTTCCCAGCCAACTTACTTGACCCTTGAGTTTTTCAACACAGTGTGACTGCTTGTAGAGTAGAGAGTACTTTGTCCCAAGCTTGAGGGGCTGCTCTGTTGTTTTTAGAGCTACACAGCAAGCTCTTCCACGCCAGCACTACTCCTCCCCCAAGAACCGCCAACCTGGATGAGACTCAGATTTAAGCTGGCTCTGCACTTCTGTTCAGATCCTCCACTTAATTCCTCCCACCAGGTAGGCCTGGGGCAGGAAGCAACTGCAGCTATAGTTCTGTAGCTGCACCACCTCAGCTGCACCCCAGGGTGGTGGCCAACCTGAAAACTCCTTTCACTCTGACTCCCTTTTACTCTGTCCCCCGCAGTTTTTCCCACTAACCTTCTCTGTTGTCTTCGGTGCTCGTGGGTTGAGAAGTCTGGTAACTGCCACAGCTCACTGATTCAGGGCACTAGGGCGTGTTCAACCCGGCTCCTGTTCTGGTTAGTCCACTCAGCTCATGCTGGGCTCTGCTCTGCTTCCAGGTCCATGCGATAGGCCTTACCCCATGACCATCCAGGCTGCCCTGGTCTGGAGCCCTGCTTCCCTCTGCTATTTTGTGGGTTCTGCAGTTCTAGACTGTGTTCAGAGCCATTTTTATAGGTGTTTGGAGGGACCTGGGTGGGAGCTCACGCAAGTCCCTGCTTTCCAGCTGCCGTCTTGGCTCCCCCTCTTCCTCCCAGCTTCTTTCAACATGCAACCATTTCCTCCTTCTACCTAACCCCCAGTCTTTGTTTTTCTGGGCTTAAATACCTCCAATTACTTCAAGCAACCTCAAATAGCATGGTCTTGAGACATGTCACTCGTTAATTTGGGTCTCCTTTGTCTAGATGATCTCAGCTTATCAATAACCCTCCTAAAATGTAGTTCCTGAACTAATGTCCCAGTAGTGGTCTAAGTAGGGCAGAACACAACAGAAACATCACATCTCTTATTCTGAACACCATGCCTCTCTCAGTGTGGCCTAATATTCACTTGGCTTTTTTGGCTTCCATATCACACACACATGATAGTTCATAATGAGTTTTCAAACCAATAAAACCCTGAGATCTTTTTTGAAAGGACTTTTTTTAAGCCATACCTCCCTAATCTTTAACTTACAAAGTTGATTTTTAATCAGTTTGTGACCTTATATTTATCCTATCATCTTTCATAGTTCTAGCCCATTTATCCTAGTCTACTGAGATATTTTTGGATTCTGATTCTGTCTTCTGTCTTGTTTTTAACTTTATGTCATCTGCAGATTTGATATACATTCCATTTTTGATGTAAATAAATTACATGGTACTGAGGGAATTGTGGGAATTGAGTGAACTGCACTGTCTCCGTCTTGTGACTCAATTCTGGATCTAGCTTAGTTCCCTTTGTATTCAGTTATGCATCTAGTCCAATTTCTGTCTTGTGAGAAAACTTTATTCAGTTATAGGAATTATGAGAAAACTTTATTGAGTTGTTTGAACCTAGCCCTATGTGGATAGGAAGCTGGACTACTCCACCTGTTGCTTAGAGACCTTAACTAAGGATTTAAGTTACACTGACCAGAAACCCTGTCAGATCTGAAGATTAAATGGAGTCTTCTCACAGTTATACCCATGCATCTTATATGAAACTGTCACTGTACTATCATTAAGTTATGGTTTCCATGTTCTGTTGACTGAATACAGATGCTTAGGGAGAGTGGGCCACCTCTTTTTCTGATTTCAGGGAGTTGCACCTGTTCGCTCTCCCCCTCTGGACTTGGAAAGTCCCTGATCTTTCCTCCATTCAGAAATCAGACTCAGGGTCTTTGGAGTTATTGGGAAGTCCATCAATCCCATGTATTATGTCTGTTTTGTTAATAAATCATGTAGCTCAGATTATTTCCTCAGTTATTATTTATCCACTGCAGTACCAAGCATAAATTCCTAGGACATTCTATTAAATACCTTCTTTCAAGATGATGTATAACCATTAATGACTACTTTAGAAGGTACCATTCAACCAATTCCAAATGTACCACACTGTACTATCTAGACTATGCTTTTAAATCTTGTCCACAAGAATATCAGGAAAGATTTTTTCAAATGCTTTACTGAAATCTAGATAAACCAGTCTTGATGCCGGAGAAGTGCATCTCTCTGCTCTCGGAGGGGAAGACTATAGGAGAAGGATGTGATGTACCGTACCAGACACTGTTGCTGTAACAGCTGTTTTTGTTTAACTGTTTTTCTTTGTTACAAGGCTGCTTTTGTGGGAGACCAGTCTGGATTTTATATTCTTTCATCATTTGTATGTTCAGTTCACGCTGCTTATATGTCATTTCATGTTGATTGGCATGTTATTTCGTAATCATTCTTACATCATTCCAATAGATGAGGACTCGTACCTCGGCTTATTTTGTCTATCACAGATGAACTGCCTCCGTAGGTACTGAAAAGTTATGGATGTGATTGCTATACCATTTGAAAGATACAGGAGAATGGAGAAATTGCTGTAGGACTGGAGAAAAGCAACTGTCCCTCCTTTTTGGAAGGGAAAGAGGGTCAGTGAAGCTGAACCAGATTAAAATGTAACTGATAAATGTTAACAAAATACATAACAATCCAATATCACATAGGTAATGTTAATTTGTGCTTTTCTAAGTTAATGTGTGGCCTACATGGATTGCTTCTTTTTAAGTTTGAGTTAAATAATCACTGATTATTTAAGATTATAGTGTGGCACAGGCTCTGGGCTCACTATCTCAAATCCTACAATAGCTAGATGGTTAAATGGCCAGAGGATGGCTGGTCACTGCTCCTTTGAGTTTTCTAGGGATAACTCTGAAGGACGGGAGATTCTAGTTCTGTCTTGATGAATTCCCACCATTGTGCTTCTAAATGATTACCAATTGATATAAATCAGCCAGAGTTAATTAACTTTTAGAAATAGTTATTTACATTATATTTATATTATAGCAAGAACAGTTATCACAAAAACATTCCCTCAGAGGTCTGTGATACACTTCACCTCATATCCTACAAATTGGTAGAGATAATAAAAAATGGCAATAATCAATATTGAGGGGTTGCGGAAGGATAAACACGCCAACGAATGGTTGATGGAGCTATGAAATGGTATAGGCACTTTGGAAAGCAATTTAGAATTATGTAAATAAAGTGACTAAAATATCCATACATTTTGAACCAGAGACTCCATTATTGGGCACATGCTTCAGGGAAGCCATTAATAAGGAGAAAGTTCCCATATATACCAAATATTTGTAACAGCACTTTTTCTGATAAATAGCAAAGAATTGGAAACAAGTAGATGTCCATCAGTTGGAGAATGCTAGACAAGTTGTGGTTTATGAATGTAATGGATTATGACTGTGCTGTAGGAAATGGCACATGTGATGAATACAGAGAAGCATGGAAAAATCTTTATGAATTGAGTGCAGAGTGAAGTTAAGCAGAGTCAAGAAAATAATATGCATAGTAACTTACAAAAATGTAAATGGGAAAAAAATTATACAAACAACGATAAGGGTGAATGTAACAATTATAAAGATCAAGCACGATTCAAATAAAGAGGGATGAGGATGTGGGAGGTCCACAGGTGTCACAAATGACATGGAATTTGGACTTTTTCAATGCATTAATCTATTTTGTGAATTTTTTTTCCTCTCTAAAAATACCATTTGTTATATGGATTGGCTCTCTGAGAAGGAGGGGGAGAAAAACTTGGGGTTAGTATGATGATGTGAGAAACAGAAGACATCAGTAAACACCTGCTTTAAAAATGAAAAAAAGAGGTTTGTGATGTGTTCTCCCATCGGTACATAGAGAATTCAGGGGCAGGTGGGCTCAAGCTTAGAGAGCACATGTAACAAATGGGGCACAACTTATTTCTCCTTTTGTGAAATCCGTATGAAGTTCCTCTGAGCTGAGTATGTTCCCTCCTGGGACCCAAGGTCAGGGCCTTTGTAATGGTCTATAGCTGCATTTTGTTTGTTTAGTTTTCCTTCTCTCAGCTCCCCACTGAATGCTTGGATTTTACTGGTCCATTCTCTTGATATTATCAATCAGGCAGGAGGAAAGGAAACTATAACCCTTCTTCCAGGCTCATGCCTCCTCCTCCCTTGCTGCCCTCCAGTATAAGCTACTGAAGCCTGATTCTCAAAGAAGTTTCTGGAAACTATGTACCTAGTCAGAGAATTACGTTTAATTATTTCAGCTAATCCCAATAGCTGCCTCACTTTATCCAGGGGGTGGAAGCATTTTACCCCTTCCAAATTTGGTTAACTAGGTTGTTCTTTCCTAGTTTATACCTTTGATTGATTGATTCAGTAGATGTATTTAGGAATTGTTCACACATTTGATACTGTAACGCAAAGAGATATTCTCAGCTGATAAAGGGATCAGGGCATGTGACCTTTTGTTATGTAACAGGAATTGGCATGGAGGTGATTCATTGAGTAGAGTAGCCTGGGTCATTCTGTATTTGATTGGAGTAGAGTTAGACCTTCCCTGTCCCCCCTACCCCTCTTTCAGCAGGATCACTAGATTATAGATTTAGAGCTGGAAGAGACTTGAAAGGCTATCTGGTCTACTCCAACCTCTGGATTTCATACGTGAGGAAATAAGACTTAGAAATATTAATTAACTTGCCCAAAATCATGCATGTGCAAGACTAAGATTTGCACAGGGCTTCTGCCTCCAAATCCATAGCTGTTTTCAGAGTACCATGTGCTGCCATAGGTTGTGACTACTTAGAAAAGGAAGTGATGATCAAAAAGAGCTACCAGTCTTACTTCCTTTATTTGACAAGTTTATTAAATTGATAGACCAGAGAAATACAATAGATGGTTGAGCTGGTTAAGCTAAGCACCTGATGGAGCGTCTCATCTCACGTTCTTATGGAAAAGATGGAGAGATGTGGGCTCCATGGTCATGGACATGAAGGAAGGGACTGTTATGTGGAAGATGGATGAGATTTGTTCTGTTTGGTCCCAGAGGGCCAATGTAAGAGTGATAGATGCAAGTTACGGAGAGGCGAGTTTAAACTTGGTGTCAGGAAAAGCTTATCAATCTTTGGAACTCTTCAAAAGTGGAGCAGGCAGTTTGCAGAGGCTGGATGTGAGCTTCTGCTCATTACATAACTTCAGACAAAGTGTGGGTGAGCGCTTGTTGGGCAGGTTTCACACTGGTTATGCTTGGGGTGTGAATTGATGAGGTGGATATTGAGGTTCTACAATCTCTGTAATGCTGTGATTCTGGGAAGGGAAGGCTCAGTGTTGCAGGATGGATTAAGTAGGAAGGATGGACCATATATATTAATGCCAATGATGTAAAAACTCAAGATCTCAAATAAAACTAGATTTTTAAAAAAAAAATTTTAAGCATCTGCTTTTAAAATTTTGAGTTCCAAATTCTCTCCCCTCTTACCTTCCCACCCAACCTCTCTAGGAAGGCAAGCAATTCAACATAGATCACAGATGTGTCATTATGCAAAACACTTCCACAATGTTCATGTTGTGAAAGGCTAACTATATTTCCTTCCATCCAATCCTGTCCCCCTTTATTCAGTTTCCTCCCTTGACCCTGTCCCTTTTCAGGTGTGTTTGCTTTTGATTACTTCCTCCCCCTATTTGCCCTCCCTTCTATCATCCCCCCTCTTTTTTATCCCCTTCCCCTTACTTTCTGGTGGAGTAAGATACCCGATTGAGTATGTATGTTATTCCCTCCTCAAGTTGAATCTGATGAGAGTAAGATTCGATCATTCCCCCTCACCTGCCTCCCCTCCCTTCCAACAGAACTGCTTTTTCTTGCCACTTTTATGTGAGATAATGTACCCCTTGCTGTCTCTCCCTTTCTCCCTCTCTCAATATATTCCTCTCTCACCCCTTAAATTTATTTCACTTTTTTAGATATCGTCCCTTCTTATTCAACTCATCCTATGCCCTCTGTGTATATTCCCTTCAACTTCCCTAATACTGAGAAAGGTCTCCTGAATTACACACATCAAATTTCCATGTAGGAATGTAAACAGAACAGTTCAACTTTAGTAAGTCCCTTATGATTTCTCTTTCTTGTTTACCTTTTCATGCTTCTCTTGATTTTTGTATTTGAAAGTCAAATTTTCTATTCAGCTCTGGTCTTTTCATTGAGAAAGCTTGAAAGTCCTCTACTTTAATGAAAATCCGCATTTTCCTTGGAGCATGATACTCAGTTTTGCTGGGTAGGTGATTCTTGGTTTTAATCCTGGCTCCTTTGACCCCCGGAATATCATATTCTAAGCCCTTCGATCCCTTAATGTAGAAGCTGCTGGATCTTGTGTTATCCTGATTGTGTTTCCACAATATTCAAATTATTTCTTTCTGGCTGCTTGCAGTATTTTCCTTGATCTGGGAGCTCTGGAATTTGGTGACAATATTCCTAGGAGTTTTTTTGGGGGGAATCTTTTTCAAGAGGCAATCGGTGGATTCTTTCAATTTCTGTTTTACCTTCTGGCTCTAAAATATCAAGGCAGTTTTCCTTGGTAATTTCTTGAAAGATGATGTCTAGGCTCTTTTTTTGATCATGGCTTTCAGGTAGTCCAATAATTTTTAAATTATCTCTCCTGGATCTATTTTCCAGGTCAGTGGTTTTTCCAGTGAGATATTTCACATGGTCTTCCATTTTTTCATTCCTTTGGTTCTGTTTTATAATATCTTGATTTCTCATAAAGTCACTAGCTTCCACTTGCTCCAATCTAATTTTTAAGGTGGTATTTTCTTCAGTGGTCTTTTGGACCTCCTTTTTCATTTGGCTAATTCTGCCTTTCAAGGCATTCTTCTCCTCGTTGGCTTTTTGGAGCTCTTTTGCCATTTGAGTTAGTCCATTTTTAAGGTGTTATTTTCTTCAGTATTTTTGGGGGTCTCCTTTAGCAAGTCACTGACTGGTTTTCTCGCATCACTCTCATTTCTCTTCTCAATTTTTCCTCTACTTACTTGCTTTTCCAAATCCTTTTTGAGCTCTTCCATGGCCTGAGCCCAATTCATATCTTTCTTGGAGGCTTTTGATGTAGGCTCTTTGACTTTGTTGACTTCTTCTGGCTGTATGATTTGATCTTCTTTGTCACCAAAAAAGGAATCTAGAGTTTGAGTCTCTGAGTTTGAGTCTGAGTTCGTTTTCGCTGCTTGTTCATGTCCCCAGCCAAATACTTGACCCTTGAGCATTTTGTCAGGATATGATTGCTTGTAGAATAGAGAATACTTTGTCCCAAGCTTTAGGGTCCAAGCACTGCTGTTTTCAGAGCTACTTCTACTCCACCGTCACCCCAGGCTCTGTCACAGCAGCACTCCTCCTTCCCCAAGAACAGCCAACCAGGACTGCAATTCAGATCCAAGCAGGGCACAGCAAGAAAGTCTGCCTTTGTGCCCACAAAGCGCTCCTTGCATTCCCATTCTGATCTGCTGCTAGATTCCTCTCACCGTGTGAGCCAGGGACTCGGGAAGCCACTGACACTGGTGCTCTGGAGGCAGCCTCAGGAGCTTCCTGCTGCTGCTACTGCCACTGTTGCACGACCTCTTCCACCCCCAGAGCTGGTGGCCGGACCGCTCTGAACTCAATCCCGCAGTTTTCCCCTAACCTGTTCTTTGGCGTTTGTGGGTTGAGAAGTCTGGTAACTGCCACAGCTCACTGTTTCATGGCCCCAAGCCCTCTTCCGTCTGACTGACTCCAGTTCTGGTCTGTCCCAGCATGGTTCACGCTGGGCTGCCCTCTGCTCTCAGCACCGTGCAATAGACCCTTCCCAGCGACCATCCAGGCTCTCCTGGGCTGGAGATCTGTTTCCTTCTGCTATTTTGTGGGTTCCACAGCTCTAGAGTTTGTTCAGAGCCATTTTTTACAGGCGTTTGGAGGGATTTGGGGAAGAGCTTAAGCAAGTCCCTGCTTTCCTGCCGCCATCTTGGCTACACCCCTAAAACTAGATTTTTAAAAAATAAAATGTAGGTAATCAAACTACATGCAATATTCCTCTGTTCTCCCTCCCTGTTAAATCTGTGAAAAAAGGAAATGATATTAGTCTGATGTAGCTTGTACTTGGATCAAGCATGCCATGTTGACTTAGGTGCTACAGAGGAGTCCTGGAGTCAGGTCAGGAAAACCTTAGTTTAAATCTAGCCTAAGATGTTTGCTAACTGTATGAGCCGGGGCAGGTCACTTATCTTTTTCTGCCTCAGTTTCTTCAGCTATAATATGGGGATAACAACAGCACCGACCTTGCAGGGTTGCTGTGAGGATCAAATGAGATATTTATAAAATTCTTAGCACAGTGTCTGGCACATAATAGGCCCTTAATAAAGTCTTGTTTCCTTCCTTCTTAATCACCACTTCCTTTTCTCTCTGTTTACTAACTATCCCTTTAACAATACATTCCCAAATTTTTCCATGAATTAAAGTCAAACTCTTTGCTGTATGGTTTTCTTTGTTTTTGAAAATAAGAATTTTTGTCTTTACTTAGTAAGGTTTGGAAAAGTGTTGATGGTTTCCAAAGCATACAGAATCTCAGGAAAATCTCTATATTCTGACTAGGAACTATGTGATAGCTCCATTTCTGTCCTTGATGCTAATCAGCATCATAACCTTACATTCTACTGTCACTTGAGGAAACAAAATGTTCATAGTTAAATATTATATATGATAATTTGAGGAGGGCACTAACAGTGGGAGAATGAGAGAAAACTTCATTGAACTACACCTTGACAGAAGATAAGGATTCTAAGAGGTAGAAATGAGTAAGAGCATTCCAAACATGGAAGATAGTTTTATGTGAAGGCATTGTTGCAAGGGATGGAATGCTGAATAGGGGACAGCTGTAGCCCAGGCTGCCTGGAACATAGGGTTTATAAAAGAAAGGAAGATAGAATAAGGAAGCATCCTTGAGGAGGGCTGCTAATGTCCATCTGAGGAGTTTGTATTTTATCAAGGAATTTACTGTAGATTTTTTAAAGTAGGGTAGAGTATTATTTAGTTGGCTTCTCAAGGACTTCCTAGGGAGGAGAGTAGTCCAGAAGTAAGGTGATAAAGTCTGAATTAGGGCAGTGGTTATGAGTAGAGAGAAAGGTAGCTCTGAGGAGGTAGAAATAACACTGCCTGGTCATTGATTTGTGGATGCATCAGTGGATGGACGGTGAGGGAGTAAGAGAATTCGGCGATAACTACAAGGTTACAATCCCGTGAGGGGAGGATAGAGATATCCTTAACTGAAAAAAGAGAAGATTATAAGAGGTACAAGTTGTGGGGGTGCTGCTGGAAATTAAGATGAGTTCTACTGACATGTTCTGTTGAAGATAGCAACAGGACATCCAGGAAAAAGTAGATATTCAGGAGGAGTTGAAAATGTAAGATTGGCAAGAGATTAGGGCTAGATAAATAAAAGCATGCTTATTCGGAAAAAAAGCAAGTGTCTGAACAATTGATGACATCTTCAGTGTTTTACCGGAGAGTTGGTAGAGCCAGTGTAGTATTCATGGCATTCCTGTTGTAACTATGCTCCCTTCCTGATTAATCCCTTGATACCCACTAGTCACAAAACTGGGCCTTGACCCATTTTTGGTCAGGAGAATAGTCAAACAACTAGGTGTATATCAGTATTGCTACATAGTTGAACTTATAATATCCTTGACTTATTATCATCATTATTCTAATCTATCATCAGTATTTCCTCCCACATACAGGCATACTGCAGGTTTGGTTCTAGACCAATAAAACAAATACCACAGTAAAGAAAATAACATGAACTTTTTGGTTTCCCAGTCCATATAAAAATTATGTTTATATTTTACATAGTCTATTAAGTGTGCAGTAGTTCCATGTCTATAAAAACAATTTATGTACCTTAATTAAAAATACTTTTTTGCTAAAAGCTAAAAATGGTAACCGTCATCTGAGTCTTCATCAACTTGTACTCTTTTGCTAGTGGAGGATCTTGCCTTGATGTTGATGGCTGCTGACTGATTAGGGTGATGGTTGCTGAAGGTTGGGGTGACCGTGGCAATTTCTTAAAATAGGATAGTAACAAAATTTGCTTCATCAATTGACTCTTCCCTTCACTCGACCACTTAGAGGCCATTGTAGAGTTATTAGCTGAATGAATTTAAACATTGTTGTACCTTAAGGAATAGGGAGCCTGGAGGAGAGGGAGAGAGAAAGGGGGAACGGCTGATTGGTGGAGCAATCAGAGCATACCTGCATTTATCCATTAAATTTGCTGTCTTATATGGCCACACTCCAGAACAGTTGCAATAGGACGATCAAAGATCATTGGTCATCATAACAGATATAATAATGAAAAAGTTCGAGTTATCACCAAAATGTGACACAGAGATAGGATGTATGCACATGGTGTTGGAAAAATGGCGCCGATAGACTTACTAGAGGCAGGGTTGCCACAAACCTTCCATTTGTAAAAAAAAAAAATTTAGATGCAACATCTGCAAAGTACGATAAAGGAAAGCATAGTAAAGAAAAATAAAGAAGGTCTGCCTGTACGCCTATGGGCTAGTTGCTGTACAGAGGACACAGAGATGTGGCCTCTGTCTACTTGAAGTACAGTCTTAAGACAAAGAATACTTAGAAAAACATACATTTAACTAATGTTGAATAAACATAGCAAGAAAGGATGAAGAATAGCTTAAAAGAGGATTGTTTCAGATCTGCTAGAAGTAGACCTAGAGAGAGACATTGCTGTAGTGACTTCATGTGGTATGAGAGAGAGTTAACAATTGGGGCTAGAATGCTTCCCTAAGAGCATAATGAGATTAAAGCTCTCAGAATATTAAATATCAGGGTTTTTTTTTTCAAAGAAAATGGGAAGAGCCAGAAGCCTATGGAAATAAATCCTGTGATTATGTTCCCTTTGTTTTTACTTTTATTTCCGTGTATTATAATCAAAGGATAGTAACTAAAAGAGGAGTGTTTTGTTATAGCTCTTAAGGCTTAAAATTTAAATGAAGCGTTTATATCAGGATGATATTAAATGAAGCATGCATATTATTGTGGAAAAAAAGTTATTCTTAAATCAGAATGGGTTTTAAAATTAAGCTCTGATAATCTTTGGGAATGGGAGTGTGAAATTTTCTCCTTCTTTGACACATTTGTGGCCTTACCAGATCCCCAAAGCGTCCGTGTTTGGGAATTCTTCAGGTATTAAAATGAAGCCAAGTTGTCATTATTAATTTAAAATAGGAATTCTGAATGATAAGTAACTATATTATCAAGCCATTCTTTTTGACACGTGCTCATTTTCAAAAGCAGGGGGACAATTCTTTCTGTGAACTTAAAGATAATGGTCTACCTTTTTTCTCCTGTGCTTCTTCCTCTGTACCCACGACACCAGTAACGTTGCCTTTTTATAGAATTAGGGTTTTAGAATTGAAGGGGAACTTCCAGGTCACTTAGTCTACTTCTCATTATAAAAGAAAGGAATATTAGGTCCAGAAAAGTTGTGTCCTACCCAGGTCACACAGGTGGAAAGCAGATGAGCCAGAATTCAAACCTAGATCCCACGACTCAAAACTCAGTAATTATTCCTCTTAATTATGATAACAAAAAATAGGAGACTTCTTGTGATTGAGAGGAAGTAACTGCATCACAATTAAGGAAATTTGAAAAAATAATCATTTTTAGTATTTTTCTCCACACATGGATTGATTGATCTTAATGTAAGCCACAAGATTAAGTCAATAAACACCAATTCTTGCAATTGGTATTGTGAATACATAATTAGAAGTTAATAAGAGTAATAGGAATAAGACAAATCACAGTATAGTTCAAGATAAAAAATATAATTGTAAGCATCATACTACAATAATATAAAGAAGATGCAAAGGAAATAACATTGACAATTTATGTTGGACCTACACTGATAAACTTCTACAGGAAGCGTGATTTTTATTGAATGGTGTATATGGGGTGGATTCAATGGCTAAAGTTAAAGCTCAGGATAAATATTAATGTCAAGAGAAAGATTACAAATAATCTACATGTGGCTGTTATAATTTGAGAAAGAACTTTGTGGTTAGTACTGGTTCTCATCACTTAAATATAATCATGTAGACAGCTGTGTGACCATAGACAAGTCATTTCACCTTCTTTGCCTTAGTTTCCTCATCTGTAAAATGAGCTGCAGAAGGAAATAGCAAAATCACTCCAATATCTCTGCCAGGAAGACCCTAAATGGGCTCAGAAAGAGTCAGACATGACTGAAAAATGACTGAACAACAAGAAGCTAAATCCACAGTAGGTGGAGGTGTGAATCGGTCACAAGGGTTTCCTAGTTTTGTTTTTTCTGCACATGGACATTTCCCCCTCAGATGAGGTGGTAGCCTGTGGGGATGGGGGTGGTGGTGGTGGTGGTGGTGGGATCTTTTCTTATCACTTAATATGCCATGCTAACTGATTTATTCTTTTGCTCTGAAGTAATGTATCCTTTCTGATTTGCTTAGTAAAATCAAGCAGGTTGGGGGCAGCTTGCAAGATGTAGTTTGAGTGGATGTAGATCTACAAAGTGCCTTGAAGCTGGGATGACTTTCTTAGGGTCCATTGTTGGCGGGGGGTGGGGGGGGGGTGCGTCTCAGATGCTGCATTTGAAAAGTGTTTGAGAGGCTTTTATTGAATATCCTTTGTGTACTTGTTTTTAGAATTTATAGGGAGGCATGCATCTTTCAACATAACCCATCTAGAAGAATAGATTTGGGAAAGAGATGAAGGAGAGGGAGACAAGCCCTTATTAGTTGCCTACTTTGTGCTGAGTTTTACTGCAAGTGAACAGTAACATTCACACATTTATCCTTCCTATTGATTAGTGGACTCTTCCAGTGCGTAATGTCTTTTAGAATCTTTGTGTTGTCAGTTCAGCAAATATTTATCTGTGTCTTTACTCCATATTTGTAGTGAAAACTACAAAAACTGTGTAGAGCGGGAGTTCTTAACCTGGGTGTGTGAAATTGGTTTTTAAAATATTTTAACTATTTATTTATTTCATTTCAATTATTTCATTTCATTTCAATTGAAATATTTAAATATTTCAATATATTTGGGGTTTTTTTTAATCCTGTGTATTTTATGCATTTAGAAACATTTTGAGGAGGCTATAGGCTTTGCCAGAGTGGCAAAGGGCTCCTTGACACAAAATGTTAAGAAACTCTGGTTTAGAGATTCACAATTTCACATATAGTCTTCTTTTTCTGCTCATCTTTGTATGTGAACCTGTTCATCAGTGTTGATGTTTGTCAAATTCATAATTAGAAGAGAAAATTGTATAAAAATAAGCTTTAAAAAGAACCATATGGTAAACTACTGCATTTTAGGACTTCCTATTGCGATGTTTGGTTTTTTTTCAGGTGTCTTTTGATAACACTTCAACGCAAGACATTAGATTTCATTTTCAGTTGTCAGCCTTATATGAGTGAGTGACAGTTTTCTAGGTGCAAAAAATCAGTCAATCAATAAACATCTATTAAGCACATATCTATGTCAGACATTGTGCTAAGGTCTGGGGATACAAATAGGAAAAAAGAATGACAGTTCCCGCCCTTTTGGAGCTTGGGTTGACTGTGAAGGGAAGATAGCAGATACAGGGGTGTGGTGGAGAAATCAGCCACAGAAATCACAAAGTAATGCTGCCAGGTGAGAAATGAGAGCTCTCTCCTTGAAAATGGAGGTTCATGGAGTTGATGGCCCCACCCTCCAGTCAGAGAGGCAGAGGTTAGGATGAGGTGGAGTCCCAAGGCTGGTGAGATCATAACACAGGATGATGAGGATATCCCAGTGATGGGTTTCTTAGGACATGGTGGAGAAGATAGTCAGAGAAGTCCCAGAATAGTGCAGCTAAGAGAGAAATGAGGAAAATGCCAATACTTCATATTATTAATACAACCTGACATAGCATTTATTAAATGCCTATAGCTTACAGATACCAAGCCTAGATAAGAGAAAATCCCTGCCCGCAAGGAGCCTACAGTTTAGTCAGGGGATAATATGCCAACACAAATAGTGATAATATGCAATATTACATGCTAAGATCATTGAGAGAGTTAGGAAATAAAGTTCCATTCTTTCTTCTATGATCTAAGGGATCTAAATTATTGGGAGTCATTAACAACTTATTTTTATGATGCC
Organism: Trichosurus vulpecula; assembly: GCF_011100635.1. Lineage (NCBI taxonomy): Eukaryota > Metazoa > Chordata > Mammalia > Diprotodontia > Phalangeridae > Trichosurus > Trichosurus vulpecula. The sequence continues at coordinate 150,016,189 of NC_050581.1, forward strand.
CATCAATTTTCTTCTGTGCCTCAATAAAGTACATGTATAATTGGCTCCTTGGTGGCATAGAGGATAGAATGCTAGACCTGGAGTCAGGAAGACCTGAGATCAAACCCAGTTTCAGATATTTAATAGCTGTGTAACCCTGGATAAGTCATTTAATCTTTTTCTGACCCAGTTTCCTCATCGGACAGATGACACTTCGTTGTTGAGAACACAAAATGTTTTTAAGTGCTCAGCAAACTTCAAGTTGCTATATAAATGTTAATTATAATAGTTATTGTTATCATATTTGATTGAATTTTTTGACCTTTAACTTAGTAAGAGACCTGTGGTGATCACAGCTTCCTTGGCAACTTCAAGTAATTGTCCGCCTCAGCAACAAAATAACTTGGTTGCTAAGAACAGAGAGCTCCACCCTTAGTAAAATAAAAGAAAACGAAGTTTGATTTTGCACCCCAAATTCAATGCAGGGCAGGGCCCATTTAAGCACGTATTCTTCTTAAATAAATGATAGAACCAGAACAGAATAATGGATGCATTGGCTGAAACATTAGCCCTTTGTTAATCATCAGTTTACAGAAGTATTAGAGAGAACTAAGGGAAAAGCTTTTCATCATCAGGTTGGTTTATTGGTTGCCTGAGTAGAGATAAAGACATGGACACTAAGAAAACACAAGGCTTGAACCTGGTAATAACATTAATATAGCCCCAACTTCATGGAAAAAATAAATGAAGATAGTGTGTGGACAGTGCACCAAAATGCTTTTCAAACTTTTAAAACCAAGGTATGTGATTGATAGAAACAGCAGGATTGGAGGTTTTGACAGAAACACAAAAAATTATTAGACTTGTATTTAAAATATCAGCTGAACTGTGAAGTGCAGCCTTAGATACAAGATCAAAGATTCCATCCAGAGAAATGTTGTGTTTGCATGTAACATTGCATCATTGTTACTGTATAGTTTTGGTGTATATGTGTATGTGTCTCATGCCTTGATTCTTCTGCCCCATCCCCCCAAGCCCTCCCCCAGATTGTGAACTTTCTAAGAACGGGGACTCAGTTATTTTTGTATTCTTTTTCAAAGCCTATAATGGTGCTTTACATATTCTTTAGTATTTTACAAGATCCATGATTTTCATTGATGTTGGTAATCTCTACCATGAAACCCTTGCCTTATAAATCTTCTTTGGTTACTGTGGTAGTATTTGTCACCTGGTAGTCACCCTCCTAGTGTTTAACACTTTCTTAAAATAACCACAGTGATCATTTTAGCAAACAATTAAGTGGTGTCCAAAAAAATTGTTAAATGGCTATATAGTAGAATTATGATCTATTTTGTATTTAGGTTTTTATATATTTTCTGTCCCCTGACTAGATATAATCTCCATTAAGACAGGATCTTCATCTTCAATTCAGGAAACATTCATCATATGCACATGCACTAGGCACAGTGTCAGGTGCTAGGATGCAAAAGATGCAAAATGACATTTTGGAAAGGTGCAAAATGATAAAACCTCTGATTTTAAGCAGATTATAGTCTACCAAGATGAAGACACATGTACACAGATAAGTATGAGAGGAGGTAGAATGTGACAGAGACAAAAAAGTCTCTAAAAGAGAATATTTAAAATTGGTCTAATAATGCTAATTTCATGATAGTTTCATGGAAGGAGTAGCACCTGAACTGAACTGGAAGAAAGAGGATTTTAACTGGTGGAGATGAGGAGAGAGAATACATTCTAAGTATGGGCAGGCAGGAGACCAGAGGGTAGGGGTTTCGGGAGGATTAAGTCTAGGTATAGGGTACTGCTTATGCAAATGCATAGAGACAAGTTGATATTGGGAAATAGTCAGTAATCCAGTTTGACTAGATTGTAGCATGCATGAAGTGAGGTAATGTGAAAGAATGCTGTAAAGGTAATTTGGAACCGGATTGTGGAAACCCTTAGAAGCAGGACTAAGGAGTATTTATTTTATAGCAATTGCTAAGAGTCCTGGAACAACAGATTAGCAGCTAGTATTTCATGACAATCACAACTTGTTGAGCTATTCCCCATTTGATGGACAGTCTACCAGCACCATGTGGGGAAACTGAATCACTTCGATTTGAATTGTCTTAGAAGATTCTGAAGATTACCTGGCAAGATTAGATACCAGACACAGAGGTCCTTTCTTGAATTAAACTGCCAAACATTCAGACTCCACTGCAGAGAGTGCAACTCCGATGGGCTGGCCACATTTTTTGAATGCCAGATGTCTACCTGCCAAAAAGATTTTTATGGAGAATTCGTACAGGGCAAGCACTCACATGGTGCTCAGAAAAAGCGATACAAGGACAGTCTCAAGGTCTCTCTTAAGAACTTTGGAATTGATTGTGTGACATGGGAGACACTGCCACAGCACCACCCAGCGTGGTGTGCCCACATCAGAGAAGGTACTGTGCTCTATGAGCAAAGCAAAATTGAAGTAGCTCAAAAGAAACATATAGTCATCTATTCGTATATCTCAATAATGTGAAATCATTTTCCCCACTTTTCTTTCCCGGCTCTTTTGTCCTTCCCCAGCCCTCCCAGTGTTTTCTCTTTCCCCTTCCTTTCCATTCTTCAGAACCAAAGCCCGTAACACTCCTATGCACTCCCACTGTGACCCTATCACTTAGCACAGTGCCTGGTAGATAGTAGGTACTTAACAAATATTTACTGACTGACTGTTTTATTAAAGGTCCATTTCATCAAAGGTCCAATTTTTCCTTTGTAGTTGTACACTCAGTGTTCATGGGTAAATCATTCTTGAGTGTGAGCCTATATCTCTTTGCCTTATGTAACATCATATTCCAAGCTTTCCACTCTTTTATAATGGTGGCTGCTAAATCGTGTGTAATCCTAACCGTGGCTCTTCAGTATTAGAATTCTTTTTATCTGGTTGCTTGCAGTACTTGTTTTTGACTTGCAAGTTTTGGATTTTGGCTTTAATGTTTCTGGAAAGGTGAGGTGAGCAGTGGATTGTTTCTGCTTTCATTTTGCTCTCTTGTTCCAAGAGAGCTGGGCAATTTTTCTTTAAGATTTTTTGAAATGATGATGTTCATGTGCAGGGGCGGAGCCAAGATGGTGGTTGGAAAGCAGGGACTTGCATGAGCTCCCCCTACCCTGGTCCCTCCAAACACCTGTAAAAAATGGCTCTGAACAAATTCTAGAACTGCAGAACCCATGAAATAGAAGAGGGAAGCAGCGCTCCAGCCCAGGACAGCCTGGATGGTCGCTGGGTGTCTTATCGCATGGAACAGGGACCAGAGCGGAACAGAGCCCAGAGTGAGCCCCCAGCCAGACCAGGAGCCAGGCAGAACAGGCCCTAGTGCCCTGAATCAGTGAGCTGTGGCAGTAACCAGACTTCTCAACCCACAAACACCAAAGACAACAGAAGGTTAGGGCGAAAAGCTGTTGGGACAGAGTGAAAGGAATTTGCGGTTTAACCGCCACTCCAGGGGGCAGCAGAGGTGATGCAGCTCTGAGGCAGCTTACAGAGCTACAGCTGCAGTTGCTTCCTGCCCCGGGCCCACCTGGTGGGAGGAATTAAGTGGAGGATCTGAGCGGGAGTGCAGAGCCAGCTTGGATGGGAGCCACAGTCTGGGTTGGCGGTTCTTGGGGGAGGAGTGGCGCTGGTGTGGAAGAGCTTGCTGTGTAGAAATAACTCTGAAAACAACAGCACAGCCCCTCAAGCTTGGGACAAAGTACTCTCTACAGGCAGTCATACCCCAATGAAAAACTCAAGAGTCAAGTAAGTTGGCTGAGAACATGGCCAGGCAGTGAAAATGGACTCAGATTCAGACTCAGACTTTGGAATCTTCCTTTGGTGACAAAGAAGACCAAAACATACAGCCAGAAGAAGTCAACAGAGTCAAAGAGCCTACATCAAAAACCTCCAAGAAAAACATGAACTGGTCTCAGGCCATGGAAGAGCTCCAAAAGGATTTGGAAAAGCAAGTTAGAGAAATAGAGGAAAAATTGGGAAGAGAAATGAGAGTGATGGGAGAAAACCATGAAAAACAAGTCAACGACTTGCTAAAGGAGACCCAAAAAATACTGAAGAAAATAACACCTTGAAAAATAGACTAACTCAAATGGCAAAAGAGCTCCAAAAAGCCAATGAGGAGAAGAATGCCTTGAAAGGCAGAATTAGCCAAATGGAAAAGGAGGTCCAAAAGACCACTGAAGAAAATACTACTTTAGAAATTAGATTGGAGCAAGGGGAAACTAGTGACTTTATGAGAAATCAAGATATTATAAAACAGAACCAAAGGAATGAAAAAAATGGAAGACAATGTGAAATATCTCATTGGAAAAACCACTGACCTGGAAAATAGATCCAGGAGAGATAATTTAAAAATTATTGGACTACCTGAAAACCATGATCAAAAAAAGAGCCTAGACATCATTTTTCAAGAAATTATCAAGGAAAACTGTCCTGATATTCTAGAGCCAGAAGGTAAAATAGAAATTGAAAGACTCCACTGATCGCCTCTTGAAAAAGATCCCAAAAAGAAAACTCCTAGGAATATTGTCACCAAATTCCAGAGCTCCCAGATCAAGGAGAAAATACTGCAAGCAGCCAGAAATTTGAGTATTATGGAAACACAATCAGGATAACACAAGATCTAGCAGCTTCTCCATTAAGGGATCTAACGGCTTGGAATATGATATTCCAGAGGTCAATGGAGCTAGAATTAAAACCAAGAATCACCTACCCAGCAAAACTGAGTATCATGGGAAAATATGGATTTTCAATAAAATAGAGGACTTTCAAGCTTCCTCGGTGAGAAGACCAGAGCTGAATAGAAAATCTGACTTTCAAACACAAGAATCAAGAGAAACATGAAAAGGTAAAAAAAAAAAAAGAGAAATCATAAGGGACTTACTAAAGTTGAACTGTTTTGTTTACAATCCTACGTGGAAAGACGATGTGTGTAATTCATGAGACCTCAGTATTAGGGTAGCTGAAGGGAATATGCATTATATACATATATATGTATCTCATATATATGTATTATATATGACAGAGGGCACAGGTTAGTTGAATATGAAGGCATAATTACTTAAAAAAATCAAATTAAGGGATGATAGAGGAATATATTGAGAGAGGAAGAAAGGGAGAGATAGAATGGGGTAAATTATCTCACATAAAAGTGGCAAGAAAAAGCAGTTTGTTGGAAGGGAAGAGGGGTCAGGTGAGGGGGAATTAGTGAATCTTGTTCTCATTGGATTTGACCTGAGGAGGGAATAACATACACACTCAATTGGGTATCTTACCCCACAGGAAAGGAGGAGGAAGGAGATAAAAAGGGGGGGATGATAGAAGGGAGGGCAGATAGGGGGAGGAGGTAATCAAAAACAAACACTTTCAAAAAGAGACAGGGTCAAGGGAGAAAACTGAATAAAGGGGGATAGAATAGGAAAGAGCAAAATATAGTTATTCTTCCACAACATGAGTATTGTGGAAGGGTTTTACATAATGATACGCATGTGAATTGCTTGCCTTCTTAGGGAGGGTGGTTGGGGAGGGAAGAGGGATGAGAATTTGGAACTCAAAGTTTTAAAAGCAGATGTTCAAAAAAAAGTTTTTGCATGCAACTGGCAAATAAGATATACAGGTAATGGGGCACAGAAATTTATCTTGTCCTACAAGAAAGTAAGGGAAAAAGGGTTGCGGGGGGAGTGGAATGACAGAAGAGAGGGCTGACCTGGAATGGGGCAACCAGAATATATGCCATCTTGGAGTAGGGGGGAGGGTAGAAATGGGGAGAAAATTTGTAATTCAAACTCTTGTGAAAATCAGTGCTGAAAACTAAAAATAGTAAATAAATTAAATAAATTAATTTTTTAAAAAAGGCTTTTTTTGGGTCATGGTAGTTCCCATCTCTTCTTGTTCAATTTTTTTTCATTATTTTATATATTCTTTTTTTCTTTCAATTTTTGGACTGTGTTTTAATATTGCCTTCTCTTGGCATTATTAACTTCTAATTTGGTATATTCTAATTTCCAGAGACTTGCTTGGCTAAAATTTTATACTTTTTATGCCAAGCTGCTAATTCTATTTCTAATTCTCTTTTCCATAGCTCTTATTTCCTTTCCCATTTTTTTTCTCTAGCACTCTCATTTTTACTTTAAAAAATTTTTAATTAGCTCATTTTTAAAACTTTTGCTTTATCTTTTCCATGAATTTTAGTTGTACTTATATTGAGCTGTGTTTTCTTTTGAGGCTTTGCTTGTAAATAAGTAAGTATCTTCTTCTGGGTTCATTCATAATAATACTTATTTATAGCGAGATACTTTTTGGTGGCTTATTGTTCCAACCTTCTTCTTGACTTTGGATTTTTATCTCAGAGCCAAGTTCTATGCATTGTTGGAGAAAGTGACTGCCTGGGCTTATGTCCTTTTGACTCTTGCTGCTGCTTTCTTGGGGCACTGACTATTGTGTTATTACTTAATCTCAGGGACAGCTCAGGCTGGAGACCCGCAGTTTTTCAGTACTCCCAAAGTGATGTGGACAAGGGCAAAGTCTGATCACTTTCTTACCTCCCCTCTAAGTTCTTCAAGGCCCTGACCTGGGTTTGGATTTGAACAATACACTTGAGGGCTTGCTCCTATTTTGATTTCCAATAGATTGTCATTATATTCAGCCACAGTCAGCTAGCTGAAAAACTGTAGTATCAAAGTGACAGAACTGAAGACTCCCCCTTAGACCATGTTTCTTTCCCCAGTTATTCTGCTACAACCTTCAACCTGGGCTGGAAGCTGGAACTGAGACGGTCATTCTGCTTTTTTCTCGGAGTCAGAACCACAAAGCTGGTACTTGTTCTGAATGGGTTCCTCACTCTGTACACAGCCTAGAGCTAACCACCACTACTCACTCTGGAATGCTACTCATACACACAGGTCGTCTTCTTAGTCCACTCCAGATCTGTGACTCGGAACTGAGTAGCGAGTGTCAGAATTACCAGTTGGTACTCATTCTTGCATTGCACAAGGCCAAGCCCTTCCTTTTGGATCTAGAAATAAAACCTTCTTGCCCTGGTGCACAGCATTGGCCCTGTTTTTACTCCTTGTGCTGGAATACTCTGTGGGGCCATTCCCTGGCTTGTCCTCAGACCTGTGTTTCTGTGCCCTTATGTGGACCTAGGCTGGAAAAATGAACCATTGTGACTTTTTCTTGAATTTCCTAGTTAGGATTCATTCTGAGGTGCTTCTGGTTCTTTTTGGAAAAATTGTAGGGGTGAGCTCAGCTGTACTCCTTCTTGCTACTTTCTCGTCTTGGATCCCCCTTTAATTGGATTTTCTTATAAAATTATCTCATTTGGTATATTTAGATGCCTCAGACACATTTTTAAAAGAGTTTTCTTCTCCCTCCCCCACTCTGATGGAGGGAAACTTTTAGACTTCTTCTATTTCCTTCTCCTGTGCTTACCACATCAGATCACTTAGAACAAGGAGGGATCTTATTCCATGTGCTTGGGCAAGGGACACTGGTGTTCTGTGCTTCTCTTTTCTTCATAATCAAAAATAGAGACAGTTCTAGAATTTTAAAGGTGAAAGGAATATTAGTAATCCAATATAATCCTTTAATTTTACTGATGAGGAAGACCAGTGGTACAATAAAAAGAGCCACATCCTGGGTTCAAATGTCACCCCTGAACTCACTAAGTTTGTAACTTTTTGCAACTCACTTAACCTCTTAAGACTTCAGTTTCCTCACCTGTAAAATGGAGGAGTAAGGATGGACTAGATGGCCTTTGAGATTCTTTCTAGATCTATATCTTTGATCCTGTGATTCTAGGCCCTTACCTTCCTTTTATCGAAATTGTGAAGGGAAGCTCTGGGTAAGTAATACCCCAACAGAGTCATTGGCCCTGGATTGATTGACAAAAATAATAAATTGTGGTACATGTAAACCTGTATTTTCTTTAGGAAGAATGATCTATTTTATGTGGAATTATGGTATTCAGTCTTGTAAAATGATTCTATAGCTTGCTTTTTGGAAATTTTTTTAAGCAGACTTAGTCTTATAACCCTATACAAAAATTTTATTTCTGAAAATATACATTAGCAACTGAAAGACAGCTTTACATAATACCAGCTAATGGTTAGTGTCATTTTCATTATATGAAGGATAACACCTGATCTGAAGTTATCAAAGATAATAATCTCATTTTAACTCTTTTTGCTTCCAGATATTTTAATCACACTTTTTACTAGGGGGTTCTCATAAATTATAAATTTGATCAGTTTGTATTTTGCTTCCTTTCTTCTTCTTTTGTTTTCACTACTTTTAAAGACACATTTCTAGTTTTTTGAGGTGGTGTCAGGGAGAACAAGGGTCCCATACATACTGTCACTTAGTCCTCTTGCAGAAAGTCCTCAGATGTCTTCTTTCTAACCAGCTGTTCACTTTCCAAATCTGCTTTTCTCTTATGAAGGCTTGGTCTTTGGCATGTAATGACAAGACCACATGTGACTTTTCTTGCCTGAGACTTTGTAAAAGGATTATAGTCTGACCATATCTTTTATATGGATACATATTGCCTACCCAATGTGGAGAACAATCATTGGATTTGATAAGACTTGGAGGCTTCTCCTTCATGGCCTAGGTACATGCTCTGGAAAAACTGTAGACTTCTTTATTGTTCTTATCAAGTCAGCAGGTGGCTGTGCTTCCTTAACCATTGGCACAGCATCACCAACTAGTCACCTCTTTTTTTGACTTCTCAGAGAGTACAGCGACTCCTTCTTCAGGAAGAGCCAACTATCTGTTAGCTCTCAGTGAACCTTCTTTCCTTTTTCTTCTATCTGATGTTCTTCCACTCTCTGACTTCCTGACACCAGTCAGCATTCCTCTCTGCCTTTTCAGATAATTTTTCTTTATTGTCACAGTTTTATTCTCCTTGATAACCTGGAAAGTAAAAAAGTATCATTGAACCACTTTCTCTTCTCTTCTGGGAAGATCAGCTTGCCCTTTGAGTGTAGATAGCAGTCACTTGGTCATGAAATAAAGGTCAAAATGGCTCCATTAATGAATGAACAAACGGTTGAAAAAGAGTTTATTTAATCTTGTTATGTGCAAAGCACTTCCTAGGTGAGAGAGAGCCACTAATCTCAAGGACCTCATTTTCTAGTAGGGAGCTGGACAACACACAGAGGATGCAATGCAAATGGGAAGGTCTGGTGGTCCATAAGGTATGTTAACCAAACAGAAGGTGATATGTCTCCGCTTAACTTCATTTCCATTGATAAAACCCTATCTCTTGAGGGGGCAGAGCCAAGATGGCCACATGAAGGCAGCGTCTTACCGGAGCTCTCTCACAAGGTCTATCAGATTCCTATAAAAAAGTGAATTTGAGCAGATTTGAGAGAGTTAGAAACCGCGAGCAGTCTGCGTGGGGCAAATCTCCGAGCCGGGAGAGTCTGAAAGGCCGAAGGTACGAACCTGTAGGCTCGGAGAGTGCTCGGTGCAGAGCTGCTCCAGACCAAAGTGGAAATGGCTGGCCGGGAAATCCATGTGGGAGACAGGCTGGGAGAAAGCTGGGCTCCCAAAACTGACAGAGATCCCCAGGACTCCCAACACAGGATGGCAGTCTGTGGAAGCCACGAGAGGCAGCGCAATGCCACCGGCTGGGAAACACCAACTCCTGACGCTTACAGCCCAGAAACTCGGATTCTTGAAATTCCAGGAGACATAATGGCCAGGTAAACGGCTCTAATCCCTCCCCTCCCCACCCAGAGAATTCCTCAGGGGAAAAAAAAAGAACGCTGGAACGGAGCAGAAAGTAGTGGGGCTTCAGTGGTCAAATAGTAGAAGTTCATCAGTCCCAGAGGGGCAGAGTCAGCAGGGGTCAATGCCAGGAGCCCAGATGTAATCTTGCTCCCCCAGGGAAAGTGCCAGACATCAGCTCAAACAACAAACAGCTGAGACCATTGCTGAAAAGCAAGTGCTGGAGAGCACCCATAGGGAGTGAGATGTCAGGGAGCCAGACCCCTCCCCCACGCCTCAGGAAACTGAAGGCTATAATTCTAGACTCACAACCCCCAGAATAAGAAAGCTGGGACAGAGAGCCCTGAGGCCCAAAGGCAGAATTTTGTTGTAACGCCTGGAAAAGGCAAAACAACAAACATGAAGAAGAATACAAAAAAAACCGAGGACAATAGATTCTTTTTATGGAGACAGGCAGGATCAAAATACCAATATGGAAGAGGACAGCAGCATTGTAGATACATCGGATACCTCAAAAGGCAATATGAACTGGTCTCCAGCCTGAAAAGTACTTCTGGAAGGGCTAAAGGAGGATTTTAAAAACCAAATTAGGGAGCTAAAAGAAAATATGGAAAAAAAGATTGGCAAAATGGCTATGGAGATTCAGAATCCAGAGAGAGAAAATGATACCCTGAGAGGTAAAATCAACCAATTGGAAAAGGAGACTCAAAAGCAAAATGAAAACACTAACTCATTAAAAATTAGAGTTGAGCAAGTGGAAGCTAATGAATCTATGAGGCACCAAGAAGTAGTAAAGCAAAACGTTAAGAATGAAAAAATAGAAAAAAATGTGAAATACCTGATTGGGAAAACAACTGACCTGGAAAATAGATCCAGGAGAGACAATTTAAGAGTTATTGGTCTACCGGAAATCCACGATGAGAAAAGGAGTCTTGACAGTATCTTCGAAGAAATTATCAAAGACAACTGCCCAGAGGTCCTAGAACCAGAGGGCAAAATAGTCATTGAAAGAATTCACCGATCACCCCCTGAAAGAGATCCCAAACTGAAAACACCAAGAAATATTATAGCCAAATTTCAGAACTATAAACTCAAGGAGAAAATACTGCAAGCAGCCAAAAAGAAGCAATTCAAGTATCGTGGAACTACAGTCAGGATCAAGCAGGATCTCTCAGCTTCCACATTAAGAGACAGGAGAAATTGGAATATGATATTCCGAAGGGCAAAGGAGCTGGGACTACAACCAAGGATCAACTACCCAGCAAAACTAAGCATAATTTTTCAGGCAAGGCGATGGATATTCAACGAAATAAGGGAATTCCAGACCTTCCTGATGAAAAAGCCAGAACTCAATGGAAAATTTGATCTCCAAATACAAAACTCAAGAGAGACATAAAAAGATAACCAGGGGGAAAAACCCCACAAACCTTATTAACCAATAAGGGCAGGTTGTTTACATCTTTATGTGGGATTATATCATCTTATATATGTTATATATATATACATATATACATACACACACACACACACACACACATACACACACATATATATAAGTCAGTCTTGAGAATGGTACAGCTATTATGAAAATTGAAAGGGATATACATAGGTTGTGAATGCCTGTATAAATTAACTGATATAAAGATATAAAATATAAGTAAGAGATATAAAGGGAGGGCTATGAGAGAAGCGGTAAGGAGGTAGTAGAAAAGGGTAAATTACACCAAATGAAGTGGCACAAAAACATATTATAGTAGAGGGAAAGAAGGGAGGGAGAAGAGCAGTATTTGAGCTTTACTGTCATCTGATCTAGCTCAAGAAGGGAATAACATACCCTGATAAGTTTAGAAATCTAACTTGTCCTACGGGAAGTAGGAGGGGAAGGGGGGAAAAAGGGAGGGGGGTGGTCAGAAGGGAGAGGAGAAGTAGCAAGTGGGAAACAGTAAGATAAGGGAGGGGAATAAAGAGGGAGGGTAAACTGAGGAAGGCGGCGGTCAAAAGCAAAATTTTGTTGAGGAGGAGAAGGGGAAAGGGAGAAATAAAAGCATAAACAGGGGGAATTAGGATGGAGAAAAAGACACAGATAGAAATCATAACTCTGAACGTGCAGGGGATGAACATTCTCATAAAACAGAAGCAGATAGCAGAATGGATTAAAAACCATAATCCTACAATATGCTGTTTACAAGAAACGCATCTGAAACAGGGGGATACACATAGGGTAAAGGTAAAAGGCTGGAGTAAAATATATTGTGCCTCAGCTAAAGTAAAAAAAGCAGGTGTAGCAATCCTAATCTCAGACAAAGCAAAAGTAAAGATAGATTTAATTAAAAGAGATAAGGAAGGACATTATATCCTGCTAAAAGGCACCATAAACAATGAAGCAATATCATTGCTTAACATATATGCACCAAGTGGTAAGGCATACAAATTCTTAGAGGAGAGGTTAAGGGACTTACAGGAAGAAATAGACAGCAAAACTATAATATTGGGAGACCTCCACCTCCCCCTTTCTGAACTTGATAAATCTAACCTCAAAATAAATAAGAAAAAAGTTAAGGAGGTAAACAGAATTTTAGAAAAGGCACATATGATAGACCTCTGGAGAAAACTGAATGGGGATAAAAGGGAATATACTTTCTTCTCAGCAGTACATGGCACATACTCAAAAATTGACCATGTACTAGGGCATAAAAACCTCACAATCCAGTGCAGAAAAGCAGAAGTAGTCGAAGCATCCTTTTCAGATCATGATGCAATAAGAATCATTTTTAATAAAAAACCATGGAAAAATAAGCTAAAAAGTAATTGGAAACTAAATAATGTAATTCTAAAGAATGAGTGGGCCAAAGAACAAATCAGAGAAACAATTAATAACTTCATCCAAGAGAATGACAGTAATGAAACAACATACCAAAACTTATGGGATGCAGCAAAAGCAGTTCTTAGGGGAATTTTTATATCCCTAAATGCCTACATGAATAAAATAGGGAAAAAGGAGATCAATGATCTGGGCATACAGCTGAAAAAGCTAGAAAAAGAGCAAATTGAAAACCCCCAATTAAATACCAAATTAGAAATACTGAAAATCAAAGGAGAGATTAATAAAATTGAAACCAAGAAAACTATTGAATTAATAAATAAAACAAAGAGATGGTTTTATGAAAAAACCAATAAAACTGATAAACCTTTGGCCAATTTGATTAAAAAAAGAGAGAAGAAAATCAAATTACCAGTATCAAAAATGAAAAGGGTGAGGTCACCTCTAATGAAGAGGAAATCAAAACAATAATTAGGAATTATTTTGCCCAACTGTATGCCCATAAATTTGACAACCTTAGAGATATGGATGAATATCTACAAAAACATAAACTGCCCAGGCTAACAGAAAAGGAAGTGAAATTTCTTAGTAACCCCATCCCAGGAAAAGAAATTGAGCATGCCATCAATGAACTCCCCAGGAAAAAATCTCCAGAGCCAGATGGTTTTACATGTGAATTCTATCAAACATTTAAAGAACAACTAATTCCAATACTTTGTAGACTATTTGGGAAAATAGGTGAAGAAGCAGTCCTACCAAATTCTTTTTATGACACAAATATGGTACTAATACCCAAACCAGGTAGAGTCAAAACAGAGAAACAAAATTATAGACCAATTTCTCTAATGAATATTGATGCAAAAATTTTAAATAAAATATTAGCAAAAAGATTGCAGCAACTCATCACGAGAATAATACACTATGACCAGATAGGATTTATTCCAGGAATGCAAGGCTGGTTCAGTATTAGGAAAACTATTAGCATAATTGACCATATCAACAACAAAACTAGCAGAAACCATATGATCATCTCAATAGACACAGAAAAAGCCTTTGACAAAGTACAACACCCATTCCTATTAAAAACACTAGAAAGCGTAGGAATAAGGGGAACCTTCCTTAAAATTATAAATAGCATCTACCTAAAACCATCAACAAGCATTATTTGTAATGGGGATAAACTAGATGCATTCCCAATAAGATCAAGGGTGAAACAAGGATGTCCATTATCAGCCCTATTATTCAATTTGGTACTAGAATCATTAGCTGTAGCAATAGGAGAAGAAAAAGAAATTGAAGGAATTAGAATAGGAAAAGAAGAAACTAAATTATCACTTTTTGCAGATGATATGATGATTTATTTAGAGAATCCTAGAGAATCCAGGAAAAAACTACTTGAAATAATAAACAACTTTAGCAAAGTTGCAGGATATAAAATAAACCCACATAAATCCTCAGCATTCCTATACATTACTGAAAAAGCCCAACAGCAAGAGATAGAAAGAGAAATTCCATTCAAAGTTACTGTAGGCGCTATAAAATATTTGGGAGTGTATTTGCCAAGACAAACCCAGGGCCCATATGAACATAACTATGACACACTTTTCACCCGAATAAAATTGGATCTAAATAAATGGAAAAATATCAGTTGCTCATGGTTAGGCCGAGCTAATATAATAAAAATGACAATTTTATCTAAATTAATCTATGTATTCAGTGCCATACCAATCGAACTACCAAAAAGTTATTTTACTGAGCTGGACAAAATAATAACAAAATTCATCTGGAAAAACAAGAGGTCTAGAATATCTAGGGTATTAATGAAAAGAAATGCTAGAGAAGGTGGCCTAGACATACCAGGTATTAAACTGTACTACAGAGCAGCAGTCATCAAAACTACCTGGTACTGGTTAAGAAACAGGGGTGTGGATCAGTGGAATAGGATAGGTACACAAGTAGGTGAAATCAACAAGTTTAGCAATCTACTCTTTGATAAACCCAAAGAGGCCAGCTTCTGGGCTAATAATTCACTATTTCACAAAAACTGTTGGGAAAATTGGAAAATGGTAGGGCAGAAACTGGGCATAGACCAATATCTTACACCATATACCAAAATAAAGTCAAAATGGGTTCATGATTTAGGAGTAAAAGCTGATACTATAAGTAATTTGGGAAAGCAAGGAATAGTTTACTTACCAGATTTATGGAAAAGTAAAGAATTCATGACCCAACAAGAGATAGAGAGCATTACAAAATGCAAAATGGATAATTTTGATTATGTGAAATTGAAATGTTTTTGTACAAAAAAAGCCAATGCAACAAGAATTAGGAGGGAAGCAGAAAATTGGGAGAAAATCTTTGCAACTAGTATCTCTGATAAAGGCCTCATCTCTAAAATATACAGGGAGCTAAGCCAAATATATAGGAATACAAGCCATTCCCCAATTGAGAAATGGTCAAAGGATATGAACAGGCAGTTTTCAGAGGAAGAAATTAAAGCTATCTATAGGCATATGAAAAAATGCTCTGGATCACTACTGATCAGAGAAATGCAAATCAAAACAACTCTTAGATACCACATCTCTCCTGTCAGATTGGCTAAAATAACAAAACAGGAAAATGATCAATGCTGGAAAGGATGTGGGGAAATTGGAACATTGTTACATTGCTGGTGGAGTTGTGAGCTGATCCAGCCATTTTGGAGAGCAATTTGGAACTATGCCCAAAGGGCTATAAAAATGTTCATACCCTTTGACCCAGCAATACCACTTCTAGGGTTGTATCCCAAAGAAATCACACAAGCGGGCAAAGGACCCATATGTACAAGGATATTTATAGCGGCTCTTTTTGTGTAGCCAAGAATTGGAAATCAAAGGGATTCCCATCAATTGGGGAATGGCTGAACAAGCTGTGGTATATGAAGGTGATGGAATACTATTGTGCCATAAGAAATGGGGATGATACGGACTTCATAACAACCTGGAAAAACCTACATGACATAATGCTGAGTGAGCGGAGCAGAGCCAGGAGAACATTGTACACAACCACAGATATATGGATTTCGTGAGGACCAACCCTGACATACTTCGCTCTTTTCAGCAACAGAAGGTGCAAGGACAACTCCAGGGGACCCACGATGGAGAATGCTATCTTCATCCAGAGGAAGAACTGTGAAGTTTGAATACAGATTGAGGTGCACCACATGCTCGCCTTTTTTCTTCTCTTTTGTTTTTGTTTTTGAGTTTTTTTTTTGGTTCTGTCTCTTCTTTCTCATGATTCATTCCATTGGTCATAATTCTTCTCCACAACTTGACTAGTGTATAAATTAATTCAATGTGAAGTTATACATGGTAGTTATATGAGATTCCATGCTGTCTTGGGAAGGGAGTGGGGAGGGAGGGGAGAAAATCTGGAACTCAAAATTATGTAGAACCGTGTGTGGTAAACTAAAAATAAATTTAAATTAAAAAAAAAACAATTAAAAAAACCCCTATCTCTTTTTGACAGTGCCGTGGACTTTGGTGTTGAGAACTTTGTTTTTCTGGGTTTTCAGGAGTTGTGGCTTCCAAGAAAGCATGGGCCAAAGCTCCTGCCAATGCAGTTGCCAGCTTACATCACCGCAGGAGTTGCTCTCTTGAACTGAAAATAGGGCTTAAGGGGTGAGAGTCAAGGGGTGGAATCAGGATTAAAGAGGAGGAATCACTATAACATTTTTTCTGCTTTCCACATTTATTGGAAGCAAGTTTCTCTGATTCCAAATCCAGCGCCTTTCTACTATGCCAAGTTGGCATGACAGATTTTGTTTTTCTTTTTGTCCGATAAAAAGAAAATTATAATCTAAAGGTGATCCTACTTCAAACTGCTCCATTTAGACACATCCAAGGCGACTACTATACATGATAGTAAAATAAGGAAAATGTTTTCTTTTCATATTGCAACCCAACAGACTTTTTATGAATAGTGAATGCAAAGATGCCAATAATTTTCTGAAAGGAGAAGGAGCAGACATCATGTTGGTTCTCATGTTTGTTTTGTGATTAGAAAAGCTAATGTTTAATTTATTTGTTGTGTTAGTACATCTGTGACCAAATTGGCACTTAGAACTTTCAACTTAGATTTCCTTTTCTGTAAGTCTGTTATTTAAAAACTTTTGTGGATTCCCCTAAGTCTAGAGCTGATATAAACTCTGGGTAACCTTTGTCAGTTTTAAAATTCACGTCAGTCAGCAATCTTGCTACTGTTTCTATACCCCAAAGTTATCAAAGATAAAGGGAAAAGACACAGATGTACAGAAATATTTCTAGTGGCTCTTTTTGTGGTGTCAAGAAGTGGAAACTGCCTGAACGCTTAAGGAATGACTGACCAGTTATGGTATAGGAATATGATGGAATAATATTGTGCTAAGAAATATGATGCAGGGTACAGTTTGATAGAAATCGGGGAAGACTTAAATGAACTTACGCAGAGCGAATTGAGCAGAACCAGAACAATTTATACGAAAAGAATGATAAAGTATTGTAAAGGTAAATATAACTTTAAAAGACTTAGAAACTCTGATTACAATGACCAACCGAAGTTCCAGAGGTCATGATGAAGCATGTTGATGGACTAGGTGTGTAGATTGAGAAATATTTTTTTAGGGGGAGACATGGCCAATATGGGAATTTATTTTGCTTGACTATACATATTTGTAACAGAGGTTTTGTTTTTCTTGCTTTCTCAATGGGAGTAAGAGAAAGTGGGAGAGAAGGCAGATCTTCATGAAAATAAAATAGAATATAGTTTTTAAAAATTCATGTTGAAAACTCTAGGAAATATTTGTATTATAGAAAGATCAATTAACAAAGACTTTGATTATACTTATATTTATCCTTTTATTTTAGTATAATTGTTAAAGGCCTGGATTATGCCATGAACGTATGCTGTTATCTCATAAATGTGTTTATATTTCTTGTATTTCATACTAGGAAATATAGGTTCAGAATCTAACTGAAAACTTGACAGATAGTGAATTGTCCTTACCAAAAATCCTGTGGGCAAAATATTATAAATTCTTGTTGATTATTTGTATAGAACAGGGTTTTTTACAGAACTTTGCATAACACTATGCTTAGTAAATAATTAAGATATGGCCCTTGTCTTCATGCAGTTTACAATCCATAGTATATATACAAGCAAGTAGAACATCAAATAGCCTGTTAAATAAAAGAAGTGCAGAGTGGTCTAAGAGGTGGCTGGAGGTTATCCTGGATCATGGACATTCAAACTGTCTTTAAGGATGAGTAGGATAGATAACAGTAGATAAGAAGGTCCTGCTTGTAGCCCTTTTGTAAATGTTTTGTTTTCCTATTTGTGATTTAATACCTTAGAAAAGTTCTCCCAACCAGTTATTGTTCTCTACCTGTTGACTAAGGGTCTCCTAGGAAATGGGAGATTTATATAATAATTTATAGTGCAAATGACTTTAAGTAATAAACTTAGAAAACCTATTTGTAAGAGAAACTACTTGACATAAAAAGTGAACTTGATTAACAAATTTGATACTAGAGATTATCTGATTTTTAAACGAGTTTGGCTCTTGGCTTTACATATATACATCAAGTTTGAGACTATTTTAGATGGGCTTTAGGGAGGGATTAAAACTATTAACTTTATCTATGATTAAATTCTGATAAACTCATCGAACATTTATGTAGCACCTGGTCTATGCCAGACACTAGCTAATTTGTGGATGCAAAGATGAACAATTCCTGTTCCCATAAAGTTTACAATCTAGCAGGTATGGGAAAGAGAGTAAATATATATGTTACAAGGTAGCATGGTCGATACAAAGGAGAACTTCAGTGAGGCACATTTATAATTTATTAAGAAAATCTGAAGGCTTGACTACTCTCAGCCAGAGACGTCAGAGAAGGCTTCCCAGGGGAGATGACGTGTGAGTTTGAAGAAAGAAAACAATTTCAGTAGGCAGAGATATGGAGGATCGTCCCTGTATGCATGCAGGCAGAGCAGAGCGATAAAGAGCCAGGGAGTGTTGGAGCTGAATGGGATCTTCTGGTCCAGCCCCTACTGAGGCCCAGTAGAGGAAAGTGACTTGCTCATGTTAAATAAATAGCTAATGGCAGATCATACCCTTGTTTTTCTGATTCCAGCATCAACAATCTTTCCCCTACAGCACATTGCCTTTTGGCTAGTGTGATTTCTTGAAAGTCAATCAACTGGAGATATGTACTGTGGCATGAACAAGGCTTAAGACTCTCTATTGAGTCAGCAATAAAGGACATTAGGCTAAATCCTTGATTCAGTTTGGAAGGAGTGGGGGGAGGAGGAAGAGGAGTAACAAATAGCTAGCTTTTACTTACAGCTTTAAGATTTGTAAAGGGCTTTGCAAATACTCTCATTTGATCCTCACAACCCTGGAGGTAGGTGATATTACTATCCCCATTTTACAGTTGAGAAAACTGAGGCAGGGAGAGGTTAAATGATGCATCAAGGTCACATTGCCAATAATTGTCTTAAGCTAGATTTGAATTCAGATCCTACCCAGCTTTCTATCCACTGTGCTATCCAGCTAATGAAATGGAGTTACTTCACAGGAGGTATGTTGGGATTGGCTGAAGAAACTTAGTCATGCCCTTTGAGTCTTAAGATGAAACACTCAACTTAGGCCAAATAGCCTTAGGAGTGATATAGCAGATGAGTTTAGAACCCAAGTGTTGCAGTGGAGGAGCAGAGAGAAGAGCTTCTGTTTGCCATCCTCATCCCTATACCCCACAGGGGACCTTGGAAACTTGGAGAGGATTTGGATTTCTCATCGGCTTCCTAGAAGCATGCTCCAGTGTCTCTTCCAGGAACTAGAGACAAAATGAACAGATCGACAAAAAGTGACTTGAGACCTTTCTGCAAAGAGCCCAGCAGAAAGCTATACTATATCTAAGGAGAATTTCATGGGGGGCCCCAGAAGGGAGAGAGAAGGATCTCAGGGGACTTTTGAGTTACCTCCTTTCCCTCATCATATGTTCCAACCTTGAATTGTGTTTCCTCTAAACTCTGTATGTATTCGTGGGGGAGTGTGCTGCCAAAGAGGGGGATGTTTTGTACCAACCAGCTATTCATACCATGCCACCTTGTTAAATAATTATACCCATTTCTAAAAGCTAATTATGTCTAGCTCATCTATATCAACAGATAATCAATGGGAGAAATACACTGTAGGAGAGCCTATGAGCTGAGGTACTAGAGAAACCATCTTATCATCCCAGGTTTTACCCCCAGCACCCTGAAGCACAACTAAACTTGCTCTTGAGACCCAACGAACCTGCTAGTCCAGGTCGGGGTTGGGAGAGTCAGCCCAGACTCTGTGCTACTGGGATTCAGCTTCACTGGAATGTTGAGTGCCTATGAGAATTCACATTTTTCCTACTTATTTGCAGAAATGTGGGGGTGGTAGCCAGACAGCCCTACCTCTTTGTAAGCTTCATTTATCTAGGCAGCATCACCGCTCTGCCCTTTGCCCTTTATGTATTGCACAAGGAGAACGACATTGGTGCCTGGGTGAATCCCAGACACAAGTGAACTTGTGTTAGATGCTGGAGGGCCAAAGAATGAAAGGCTGCTTTTGTGCTTTCATGTTCTTGGAGACCTTGTTTTGTATCAAAGGTCATAGAGGGTGAGAAAATGGAGAACAACTGATAAAATGGTTGTATTTTGTTCTTTTTTGAATAATAAGGGGAATCTTGTTATTTATATATTTGCCATTATTAGTGTTATATAAAAACTAGCTATTAAAATGAGATGAGTGCAGACTTAGTTGAGCCTAGTAAACTGTATATAGCCTGAATTATTCTGAGATATGTATGTTCCATGTGAATTTTTTTTCCTTCTACAGTGTAATCTTTGATTTATCTGTAATGTTTGATGTCTAGATAGGTAAAAATCACTTTTGTGTGCATAAGCTTTAATTTGTTCACAGTGTAGTATGCCTATTATAAAGGAAGGAGGTGCTATTTTATTTCAGAAGTGGGATGATATTATTAATGATATGATGCAAAGATTTTTTCTAGCTTGTTCAAGAAAAATGAATACAGAAAACAGAAAAAATAATCTTACACATTCATTTCACAAAGATTCCTTGATTCTAACTAGGACCACAGGAATGAAAGTGAATTATGCCTGTTTTGGCTATAGTTCCAGGACTAAAAAAAAACAGGACTCTGGGTTGGAATGGGTGACCTGCCTCTTGCCATATGAGTCACTCACCTATTAACTGAGTAACTGATGTGTACTCAGCTCCATGATAATCGCTGCGAGGGTATCAAAATAGATGTCTGTCTTAAGCTAAACTTACCCATACTTCTGGTAGCACTGGTTAACTTTAAGGATTTTGCTATCCTCCGGTTTGCTGGGGATTCCAGCTTCTCTCCCACATCCCAAGGAACTTTGCCTTCTCCCCTGGATTTTCGTTTTTCATGACTTCATTAGACCTTCACTGACTTCTAAGGTCCTTCTCTCGAGGCATTGAATCTCCGTAAGCCCGTCAGGCTCTTTGGGTCTAGAATTCTGCTATGGTGGATCTCTAAGTGTTTTGCCTCCTGCTACTAACGCTAGAATCCACTTTTAGCATCAGTACCCCTGTGCCATTCTGTCCTTCTACCACTACACACAGAGCATCCAGAGTTGGTGGATTAGCACGGTGAAAGTACTGAAAAACTATTCTTAAAGGGATCAACTGAAGGAACTAGAAATATTTTATCTGGAGATCAGATTTAGAAAATACATGATAGTTGTCCTCAGATTTTTAAGTGTTGGTCACACAGAAGAGGGATTAGTCTTGCTTTTCTTGGCCAGAGGGAAGTAGGAAGAAGTGGCAGAGAAGCAGACTTAGGATCAGTGTAAGGGGGGAAAATGGAAGGGCCTGTCTCTGAAGGAAGTGGCTGTCCCTCCCTGGAGGGTGACCACTTGTCTGGTGTGCCATAGAGAGAATTCTCCTTTAGGGTTGGGTTGGACCAGATGTCCGGTCTCTGAGGTTCTTCCAGCCCTGAGATGTATGTTTCTAGGGAAAGCAAGGAAAAGAGAAGTGCAAATTCAGATAATAATTCACCAGGGTAGTGCATTTTAAAAAGGAATACCCAGCCCAAGACTGAAGTGGTACCCAAGTTGTCTAACATAAACTTTGTAGTTTTCCTGGCTAAGCTCAGCTTTCGAGATCTTGGATCAATATCTATCATCTTTGGGGCTTTCCTGTAAAAGAATGTATTTCCTCCCACTAGCATGCCTGTTGCTTATTTGGGGTTTGACCCATCTGGGTACTAGGTTTCAACTTAGTCCATTCTGCAATTCTAGACTTCCTCTCATTTAATCAGGAAATGTTCTGGTGTGTTTTGGGTATTCCACTACATAAGCATTTAGCTAACAGATATGTACCTTTCCTCCACCAAGATGGGACTTATCACCTGGGCCATCTCCTTATTGTCTTGAGGCTCTTGTCACCTTGGTGTCGTGAAAATCCTTCTTGTCTTGGCATCTTGAGGCACTGTTTCCTCAGGACCTCCTGAGATCAATTCCCGAGTTACCTTAGCCGCTTTATTTAGACCCCTTGCCCTAGGGCTGTGCTGTTATCTCCAGATTAATGAGTCATCTAGTACAGCTGTACATTGCCCACTATGCCTAGCCAGGACTTAAACCCTAGACCTTCCATTACATGCCCTCTACCTGTCTGCACCTGCCATCTCCCTGCCCTTTGCCCTGCCACCATACTTATTCTCCTGGCAAACAACAGTTCAGCTGAACTATAGTGTATATGGAGGGGAGCAGTATATAATAAGGCTGGAAAGGTGATTTGGGGCCAGATTATAATGGGCTTTAAATGCAAAACAGACAAGTTTGTATTTGGTCCTAGAGAAAATAAAGACACATTGTAGTGTATAAAATAGGAGAATGATATGGTCAAATATGTTTTAGAAAAATTACTTTGGCAGCAGTTTTTAGGAGGGACTGAAGTAGTGAAAAACTTGAGGTAGGAGGACCAATCAGTGTGCTCTTATGATAATATAGGTGAGATGTGATGCGGGCCTGAACTAAGGTGATAGCTGTGAAAAGAGCAGAGCATAAAATTCTGAAACTCAGGACAGTCATTCCAATTCCTCCATGCTCTCCCCTCCCCCTTCTTATGCAGGTAAGCAGAGCCCAACTCTAACATAAAGTCCAAAGTCAAGAAATAGGCTGAAAAAATTAGCAAAATACCCAACAAACTAAAGATACCTGACTATAAAAAGCTACTGTGGTGATAAAAAAGTGCAAGACACAAACTCAGAAGGCCATGACTGAAAACTTCTACAAGCAAAACCTCAAAGAAAAAATGCAAATTGGATACAAGCCCAACAAGAATTCCTAGAAGAAATTGATTCTTTTTAAAGAGCAAAATTATAGCAGTGGAGGAAAAATTAGAAAAGAAATGAAAGTGATGCAAGAAAATTATGAAAAGAGAATTAATAGCTTGGTGAAAAAAGGCAAAGAAAAATACTGAAGAAAATAATTCCTTAGAAATCAGAGTTAGATGTGATTCCATGAGATAATCAAGAAAAAATAGAGCAAAGTCAAAAGAATATTTTTAAAAAGAAGAAAATATGAAATATCTCAGGAAAAACAATTGATCTAGAAAACAGGTCAAGGAGACATAATATAAGAACTATTGGACTATCTGTAATGCCTGATCAAAAAAAAGAGCCTAGACATTATATTTTAAGAAAATATAAAGGAAAAGGAAAATACCCTGATACCTTAGAACCAAAGGGCAAAATAGAGATTGAAAGAATCTACTAATCACCTCATGTGAGAGGTCCCAAACTGAAAATTCTGAGGAATATTATAGCTGAATTCCCAGTTTCCCAAGTCTAAGAGAAAATACTACAAGCAACCAGAGAGAAACAGTTAAGATACTCTGGAGTCACAATCAGGATCACAATTTAACAAATTTAGTAGCTACCATGTTAAAGGAATGGAGGCCTTAAAATATCATGTTGTGGAAGGCAAAGGAGCAAGGAAACAAGAATAACCTATCCAGCAAAGCTGAGTGTAAGGCTACAAGAGGGAAAAAATAATATTTAATGAGATAGAAGACTTTCAAGCATTCCTCATGAAGAAGCCAAAGCTGAATGGAAAATGTGATGTTCCAACATAAGACTGCAGAAAAGCATAAAAAGGTAAACATGAATGAGAAAGCATAAGGAACTTAATAAGGTTAAATTGTTTATATTCCCAAATGGGAAGATGATACATGTAACTCCTAAGAACTTTATCATTATTAGAACTGTTAAAAGAAGTCTCCATAAACAAAGGGCAGGGGTATAAGTCTCCTATGTTGAGATGATCTCAAAAGAAAAAGGAAAGGGTAAAAAAGGCGGTTGTATTGGGAGAATGGGGAAAATTATCAAATAACGTTCACAGAAAGAGGTTTTTTTTAAAATAATGGAGGGGTCAGTGAGGTGAGGGTAGGATGCAGGCAGTGTTTGAACCTCACTCATCTGAACTGGTTTGAAGAGGATGTGTGTATATATAAAAATGTGTGTGTGTGTGTGTGCGCATACATACACACCCAACTGGATATAGAAATTCACCTTACTCTACAGGAAAGTAGGAGAAAAGAGGGCTAAAATAAAGGGGGAGGATTAATAAGAGAGAAAGTAGATTAATGGGGGTAGTGGTCAGAAGCAAAACAGATTTTTAAGGAGGGAGACAGTTAAAAAAAAGAATAGTATAAATAAGAAAATAGGATAGAGGGAAATACAAAGTTGGCAGTCATAACTGTGAATATGAGTGGGATGAACTCACACATAAAATGGAAGCAGATAGGAGAATGGATTAGACCTAGAATCCAAAAAATATGTTGTTTACAAGAGACATACCTGAAACAGAAAGACACAGAGTTAAAATAAAGGGCCGAAGCAGAAGCTATTATGTTTCAACTGCAGTTAAAAAAAAAGGCAGGGTTAACAATCATAATCTCACACAAAACAAAAGCAAAAATAGACTTGATTAAAAGATGTCATCAAGAAAACTACATTTTATTAAAAGGTACCATAGACAGTGAAGCGATATTAACATGTACCACATCGCATCGCACTCAAATTCTTGAAGGAAAAGTTAAATGAATTACAGGCTGAAATAAGTGAAACCACACTAGTGGGGGACCTTGTTTTACCAAACTGCCTGTCTGAGAAATGAGGAAGGTTGAGTGAACAACCAGTGAAGATAAAATGAAAGCAGTTTTTAATATTGGCCAATTATATGCCCATCAAACTAGCAATCCAAATGAAATAGATGAATATTTACAACACTCCAAGTTGCTCAGATTTAATAGATCTTAGAAAAATAATCAGAACAAGCCATCAAAAATGCCTTATGTGCAGTGTTTCTGACATAGAGAACCATGCATGGTGTCTTGGCATTGACCCTCCATCATTGCTTGTATCTTGTGCCTCTGGCTGAGGTTAAACAGAATTCAATTTCCTACCTCTCTTGTGAGTCAGTCATATGTATGGCTAAATGCATAACTTCTCCCATAACTTAACTTTAAACCTAAGTTCAAACTATGTTTGCCTGTGAATTGTAGTTTCTCACTGTTTTATTTTTTCTCTGCCTTTCTTCAGATCCAACTCCTACAGCCCAAATTCATATCCTGCTTTGATAGTGCCTAAGAAATTAGAATGTAGCAATTAGGATTTAGTTTTTAAAAAACCAACAACAAAAACAAAAAAAGGAGACTTTCATCTGAAAATTGTTTATTGTATATTTTAGCCTTATTCTGGTGGATTGCTCAAAAAAGCAAATGAAGCAAGCTTCTCCCTACCTGCCCCACTACCCCTTTTCAGGAGAGATTGGTTTGTTAGTATGTTTTGGGATGGGTGAGTGCACATGTGTGTGTTCACGTGTTTAATAAATGACTCATTTTATATGGTCTTTCTCATTAAGGCTTTTAGGAGCCTCATGTCTTAAGCAGATTGAATGTGCCTTCCAAAGATGGCACTCAAGGAGAGCTTTCGCTGATGTTTTCTAAGAGACTCTTTAGAATTGGAGTATATTTAATCCAGAATTGTAGTTTTAAATAATGGTCTCTTGGCAAGGGCAGGATGTTTCAGCTTGGGTTTCCCTTACAAATGGGTATGTATAATGAATCCCCCACGATCTTTCTCTAGAGAATGTGGGTCCTATGATGTCATGAGTAAAGGATATAAGTATATACAAACTCAACACTGAATTTTAGAGGAAAATGGGCCACATAATTCTTTCACAGGAACTCTTTGCTGACATGGTCATCTCTTTCTCCAGAATGGTCACTGCCAAGTTCACCACACTGTCTCTGTGCAGTGGGTTTGGTTTCAGCTGACAGCTGTTTAGTATAGAATTACCATACCTTGGGGTCAAAGACAGATCTTGCTTTTTTTTTTCATTAGGATTAAGGTGGACCTTCTAGTTTGAAGTGTTCAGACCACTCTGATCTTTTGTAGGCTGTTTTAATTAGGAATAAACTAAAGTGTCTTACCCTCCCTGCAAAAGTTTCTTTAACTCTAAGAAAATAGTGACCAAAGGGGTATCTGCTAAACAGGCATTAAAGAGTCATTATGACAAGGAAAAGAGATTGTAAAGATTAAAGTCTTGCTGAATCCTTGATATTAAGGTTTGAAAGGGTCTTCACTCTTTAAGCAAAAACAATCCTGTGTGAAGGATGGAGGTTATCAAGAAACTAGGCCTATTCCTTTCACCAGGGCAGTCTGAGGAGTCTGAATACTTGAAATTCGATAGTGTATATTTAGAACATTTTGAATGGCAAACTTTTTCAGATCAGAAAGGGAGATTAAAGATCATCTAGGCTGACCCACTCACTTTCTAGACGAGGAACACTAAGGCCTTGGGAATGTATGTAACTTAACCAAGTTTCAGCTTGTTGGTAAATAACCCAATCTGAAGATGTCTTTGAAGAGAAGGTAGTATGCATTTCCATATGAGTTAAGGTTTTATTTTGACATATCCATTCAACCAACATGTATATCTGTGTGGGAAGTTAGAGTCAAGTTGGTCATTAAGAATCAAAGTAACCTTTCTTTAAGGTTATACTTGCATTTGAAGATGATTCAGTTTGTCTTACTATTCTGTCCCTATCTGTATCCTCTCAGGCAGCTTTTTGGTTTGTGGAAGAGCAAAGACTTAATTTATTGCTTGATAATGTACCTAAAGAGTGAATAAATGAATAAAGCATCCTCTATAATTGAAGTCTTTTATTGTCGTGAAGCAGGGAACCTAAAGAAAAAAATTGAATAATTTAGAGCACTGAATGAAAATGGTTGATGATCACATGATATATGGATTTTTTTTATTTTTATTTTTTAAAAAAACGGCTTTCTTCAGTATAAAAACACTTCGAGATCAACTGATAGACACATCAGACTACAAAGTAATTTTTTTATTAGTCAAAACCAGGCTTCCTGATTTTTCTCTTAGCATGATGTTTCATACTTTGACAACTTTTTCCTTTTGCTTAATTTGGCATCTTTTCTGCCCCTTTGATCTCCTAACAGACGATGAGTAATTGGGGACAGAGTGCTTGAAGAATTAGAAAGTCTCCTGAGTTTGAATTTCATGGCCAACACTTAAACCTTAGCTGTGTGAGTATGGGCAAGCCACTTAATCTCTGAGCCTCAGTTTCTTCATTTGTAAAATGAGGATAGAGTGCTGGTGGCATCATGGCATAGTAGATAAGAGTAGATCTCAGAGCTAGGAAGACCTGGGTAAATTCTGCCTCCGACACAAGCTAGGTATGTGACTGAGCAAATAACTTGAGTATTTCCCCAAGAAACTCTCTTAAGATTAAATTGCGGAGAAGGTGCAGACCAGCATTGGTAGAGGGGAGTTTCCATATCTAGAAATTCCCCATGTGGTCTTAACCTTGACTACCTGCAAGGCATTCATTGTGACACTACATGCCCAGTTCTATGGAGAAATAAAAAGAACACGAATGATGTTATCTAAGTACTAGTCCTTTTTACCTACTCTTTCCTGCCACCTCTTTCTGATTCTCTAGGATCTTCTAAAATTTCCGCATTAAGGAAATCTTATCTCCAGTTTGGTAAACAAGGGTTTTGTTAGTAATAAATAAGATTGTATTGCTGTCTTCTGTTTCTTATGTCATAGTTATCTCCAGCATCCCACCCTGTTTAATAAATAGTATTTTTAAAGACCTCCCCCCCAAAAAAGAGGAAAAAAATCAGCACAACTGATCAATATCATGAAAAAGTGAATTTTTATAGAGCTTTTTTTCAAAAAGAGCTCCAAGGCAGCACAAAATTGCTGTTTGATGCTTTTCTCACATCTTCAGAGGACCTTCCCACAGAGATCAGTCCCTCTTTCCACAGGGTGAGAGAGTTCAGCTTCTGTAAGTTTTATGTCTCTGCAGTGAATATAGTCATTAATTGTTTTCTAACTTTTTTTTTGAAGGGGGAAGGCAGGGCAATTGGGGTTAAGTGACTTGCCCAAGGTTACACAGCTGGTAAGTGTGTCAAAGTGTCTGAGGCCACATTTGAACTAAGGTCCTCCCAACTTCAGGGCTGGTGCTCTACTCACTGCGCCATTTAGCTCTCCCCCCCTTTTTAAACTTTTGATTTTATCTTTTATTTTTTTAATTTTTATTTATTTATTTTTTAATCTTTTGGGGGGGGAAGGCAGGGCAGTTGGGGTTGAGTGACTTGCCCAAGGTCATACAGCTAGTAAATGCATCAAGTGTCTGAGGCTGGATTTGAATTCAGGTCCTCTTGACTCCAGGGCGAGTACTCTGCTCACTGTGCCACCTAGCTGTCCCCATTAATTGTTTTCTGATCAATGCCATTTGATTATTGATAGATGACAGATTGTCTCCTTGGGGATTTCAACAAAGCTTATGTTATATTTCAGAGCTTTGGGGCTCTCATCACAAAAGCTTTTCCCTCCTCTCCCCTTTTGAGCAGTTGTTGACATACATTGGAATTTGCTTAGATTTCTAGCTTGTACTGTACCTTTTTACAGGCTACAGCAGCGGAGAAAAAGCAGGCTTGTGGTATATAAAAACATCTTTATAGACTTGAGACAGCTCCTATGTGGGATGGGGATAGAAAGTAGCTTGGGACTCTGGTTGAATGTGGCAGTTTCCAAGTTGATGCCAAAGAAGAAGTATGGTCTAATATTAAATGGAATACTGTCTTGGGAATCAGAATTCATGAATCTTGATTTTGTTTTTGATACTGAGTAATATATGTCCTTAAGCAATTTGTTTAAGTTTTCAGTGCTGACATAAGGATCTGGAGATTTGTACTACCTTGAGTCTATCCTAAAAGTGAGTGCTACATTCAAGAAACGTTTTCCTTCCTGTACTTCCAAGAACTATTTTAAAGTATATATGTCTCTCTGTATTCTTAAAAGAATATTTATTTTAAAGAATAAGAAAAATCTATTTTCCCTGTATATCTTCTGTTGGATATGGCCTCGTCTTGTGTTCCTGTGACTTTGGGCTCTTAGCGTAATGTATAGAGTACTGAACTTGGAGTCAAGTTCAAATCCTGCCTTAGAAATAACCTTGGACAGACTACTCGATCTCACTGATCTTTACTTTCCTTGCCTGTAAAATGGTGACAGTGATAGTATCTACTTCTCATAATGTTGTGAGGATCAATGAGATGGTGCATCTAGAGCTCTCTGGAAACCTCATCCCAAAGTAAGAGGCCTCCTTGGGATGGTTGGAATTACAGCGTTGGAGCCACTAGCAGGCTGGATGGAGGCTGGACACTCGTAACACTGTGTGAGGCACTTCTTAGAGAAAGCCTGCTCCCCATAGGAAGAGTCCCTTTGGCAGGGGTAGAGTCATAGATTTGGAGAAGGGTCAGGAAATCAGAATTCGAGTTCTGTGCATTCCATTTCTGCCGCTGCTCTTCCGCCAGGGCAAGTAGATGAGTGCACTCTCAGACTCTTTTCTTTCCCTTTGCTCCATAGAGTAAAGTCTCCATGGGGACCAAAGGCAATGTTGCTGCTGTCAAAAGCTCTCGGGGAATAAAGTAAGCAAAACCAAGAGAACAGTTTGCACAATGACCACAATAATATACAGGAAACCAACATTGAAAGACTTCAGAACAGTGATCAATGTAGTATACAGTTCTGAATTCAGAAGACTGATGGTAAAGCTTGCCTTTTGCCTCTCCACAAAGAAGTGATGGACTTTAGGTGCCCAATGTGGCATACATTTTCTGACATAACCAATGTTTTTATTTGTTTTGCTTCACTCTTCTGATTTGTCATACAGGAGAATTCTTTGGGGCAAAGAAGATGGAAAGACAAAAGTCATTGAGAAGTGATGTAGAGAAGTAATGTAGAGAAAAGAGCATCAATAATACATTAAAAAAGAAAAAAAACTTAGGTCTCAGTAAGTACAGTTCTCAAGGATTAGAGATATTTTGATCATATGGATCACATCTTACCTCGTTTAAATTTTAGATTTATTTTAGATTTATTATCCCTCATTCCCCCAAACGGAAAGCTTTTGAGGGTTCCAGGCCTCTATGACCTGTCCTGTTATGTTGCAGTTTTTATCAAGCCAGAAACAAGTAAACAAGGTGACCTTTTGCTGGTTACTATTTAACCAAATCTCCCAATGTGACACACCCACCTCCATTTTACAAGGATTTTTTTCCATCTTAGACAATATTCTTGTTCTCTACTGCCTGACAGAAGGGATCTTGTGAGCTACTCTTCTGACAAGTATATAAAGAATCTGTAACTATAGAAGCAGTGGGTGAAGGCAGTTCAGCTTCTATGTGGAATTTATTTTTTGGACTTCTGCTGGCAGCACAGATAGAATTTTGCAGCAAAACATTAAATATAAAAATCACAGAATCTCACAGTCGGAAAGAATTTCAGAGATTATCTTTTACAACCAGAGAAAAAAATATCATCCAGAGACTTTCAGGCAGACAGGCACACTAATATGCTGTTAGTTGAGCTGTGAATTGGTCTAACTACTCTGCAACCAATTTAGAATTATTCTTTTAAAAGGTGGCCAAAATGTCCATCCGTGCTGGACTAAGAGATTCCATTTCCAATCATATATGCCAAGCAGGTAAGAAAAAAAGAAAAAAAGGCTCCATATGAAAATATCCTTAGCACCTCTTTTTTTGTGGTAGCAAAGAGTTGGAAACAAAGGAAGTATCCATCTATTGAGGAATGGCTAAGCAAATTCTGGTATGTGGATGCAATGGAATGATTACTATTCTGTGAGAAATGATGAAAATGAAAAATTTAGAGAAACTTTGAAAGATTTATATGAATTAATGCATAGTGAAGTAAGCAGAACTTGGAGAATTGTACATATAATGACTACAATACAAATGGAAAGAACAAACACAGCTTGAATGATGTGTGATTATGATGACCAAACTTGGACCTAGAAAAGATTCCCTTCCTTCATTGCAAGGATTTAAGGCTATGGATGTAGAATATTAGTGTGTTAGACACAGTTGATGTATTTTGATGTATGTTGGTTTTTTTTTAAAATGCTTCCTTTCCTCTCTTTTTAAAAATTTATTAAAAATGAAATCTTTTAAAATCTTTGTTGCTTTGTGTCCTAGTGGACAGAGAGCTGGCCTCAAAGCCAGGAAGACCTACATTCAGATCCTACATCTAACACATCCTGTGTCACTTAGCACTCTAGGAAGCACTCTCAGACTTGAGGTTGCAGAGAAGGTGCTGACCTGCCCTGAGAGACAGAACTTCCTTAACTGAGAGTTCTCTGTAGTAATGAAATCCCAGCTCTACTCTTTCTCTCTGTTACAAGGATAGGGAGTTATGGGGGAAGGGGTTGGGAAAAGAGAGAGAAGGGGGAGATACCTTCAGAAATGAACGTGACATAAAAACAAAAGACATGAAGTTTTCATAATGAGAATTCCCTCTACAACATCCTCAACCAGGAAATTTATAGAGCCTTTAAGGGAAATGTGCCAAGGCAGCCCATTCTTCTTTTGCACAGTAGTGCCAAAAAAGAACCAAGGGTTATGGTATTGTCAGCTCTAATGGAAGGAGCCATTGGACATCTGTAGTTGTCAGAAAGTTATTTTCCCTAAATCGAATTGCACTGTTTCTCTGCAGCTTCTGCCTATGTGGACTCTGCCTCTGAGCTCTGTACTCTGGGGACAACCAGAACAACACTCCTTCTTCCCAATGGGACCCATTCAGATACTTGACAACAGCTGTCATGACCTGACCCCCCACATCCCCTCCCCAATCATCATAAGACTTGAGTCCTATCATCTCCAGGTTAAACAACCCAGGTTTTTAAAATTGGTTCATGTATGGTATCATCTTGTTACCCTTTATCATTCTTGTTGCCCTTCAGTTTCTCAGTGACCTTCTTAAAATATGGGGTTCAGAAATGAACATGGTAATCTAGATGTGGCCTAATCAGAGCAGAGTAGAATGTGACAGTGACCTCCGAAACTCTTTTAATTGCTTTGTGATATTGTTGAGTCATTGGACTTTCAGTCCACGAAAAGCATCAAGTCTTTTTAGACAGACCCTTCTATATAGCCATGTTTTCCCCAGCCTGTATTTGTCAGGTTGTTTTTGAACAAACCAAAATTTTTTACAATTATCTGTTAAATTAAATGTTATATAACAGTTGACCCCCTGTTCCAGCCTGCCGGAGTCATTCAGGATCCTTATACAGTCATCCAAAATGTTAGCTAGCTATCACTCTTCCATTTGTGTCATTTACAAATATCTGTACCTTTATCTTAGTAATTAATAGAAAGGTTAAATAGCACAGGACCAGCGCATATTGCTGAAGTGTTCTACTCAAGACCTCCCCCCATGCTGACTTTCATTAATCATTCTACCTACTCTAACTTTACTTCTGGCCCATTTCTCTCCATCTTGTCCACAAGCACATTAGCTGTTATGTGCTTCATTGACATGCAGGTCAGGTCTGTCTCCAGCCTCCTCTGCCAGAGAGGCAGCACAGCATGGAGGACAGAGCTTTGGGAAGTTGGAAAGACTGTGATTCATATCCTAGGTCAGATGTGCACTAGCTCTGTGACCTTGGGCAAGTCACTGAGCCATTCTGGATCTCATTTCCTCATCTGGAAAATGGAGGGATGGATTTGACAACCTCTAGGGTCCCTTCCAGCTCTGAATCTATGATTTACTAATCTAGTAACCCTGTCAAAATAAGGAAATAAAGTTAGCCTGGTATGACCTGTTCTTAATTAACTGTTATCACCAATTACTTTTATTATTAATGTTTACAGGGTAATTCTTTGAAATCATATTCTAGAATTTTGAAAGAAATTAAAATTATATTCATAGGCTTATAGTTTGCAGACTCAACTAAATTTACTTTTTAAAAAAATTGAGATACCATTTGTTTCAGTTCCTTGTTACCTCCCCCATTTTCCTTCACTAATGGCTCAGAATTCATATCATTTAGAACCATAGGATGAAATTTGTTTGGACATGGTGATTTCAAATCATTCATTTGTTTATCTTGGGTTTCGGTTTTTTAGTGTAGTCATTTAGCTTCAGTGCTTTCTTAGTCCAAAAACATCCTTCATCTCGGCAGAGAGAATAAAAGTAAAATAAGAATTGAATATTTTTTCTGTTTCTGTTATTATTATCTCATCTGTCCTGAGTAGCAGCAGTGGCAGCCCTATCCTACGTACGCATGTGCATGCACTCACACACACATACTGTAATTCCAAGATAGGGTAGGTAACTTCTTCTTGAGGTACCCATCATTTTTACTTGAGAAGCCAGTGCTTCATTGTTGATTGGAATCAGGTAGAACATGGCAGTTATTCTTGTTGGTTCCTTGACCTTTTGAAGAATGATATTGTTATTTAGAATTTATTAGCTCTTCTGCTTTTGGCAGAGAGAGCTCCAGCAGATACCCAAGTGAGAGGGAGGAGAGAGACAGAGAGACAGAGACAGAGACACTTGTTCTTTGAATTTCCTTGCCAACTTCTTATCTTCCCCTGAGCTATTGGCACGCTTGACACCATTCTTTCCTTGGGCATCAGCCCAGCTCCCCTCTTTATTCCTTACCACTCATGTTTCTCTCTGTGTCCTACCAAATTTTATTCTTGATTGTTTCCCGTCCTTCTTGAACTGACTTCCTGTGTAGAATTTTACTCCATGGATTCATACATATCCTTAGACCTTTTGCTCTCTTAAAAAGCAAGGGTACATGTTGTGCTGTGCCATGCCTAACTTTCCTCTCCTCTAAGATAGAATGGTTAGCTTCCTCCTGAGCTTCTATTCATTTCTGCTTTAGAAACTAGGTCTTCTTCCTTGTTGGTCAGAATCACTTCCAGAATAGCAGTTGTCCTGGTTGGTTCATTGACCTTTTGAAGGATGAAATTGTCATTTAGAATTTATTGGCTGCTTTGCTTTTGGCAGAGAGAGAGAGAGAGAGAGACAGAGAGAGAGAGAGCGAGCGCGCACGCTCTGGAAGAGAGAGATCCAGATAGCAGATTCCCCCCATCACCAGGACTTTAGATCAGATTTCTCATATACAGGATTTTATTTTGCTTTTTAACCTTAAAACTAGTGATCTATGAAATTTTTATGAGCCCTTGTGTTTCTCCAGGCCTTTCCCAAAGAGGAACTAATCAGTGCTTTGTATCATTTACTTCTCTAAAACTAAATCTGCAGGAGAATATTGTTTTACATATGGAGCAGCTTGAGGCAGAGTGTAAGTGTGACCTGCCTGCAATGGAGCTAAAATTAGAGCCCCCAGTCTCACAATCATTACACATTAGACTACCCAGCCGATAAAATTTAACAATTTTTTTTAAATTGTGTGTGAGTATATATGTAAATATATGCACATATATTTACTAAATCCTTGCTAAGAATTTTTTTTGAACTGAGAATTCTTGACTTTCGTCTCAGTAATTTTTAACAGAAGAGGGGGAAAAAGAGGACTCAGCTTTTTGATACTATGACTTTTGTTTTCTATTATAATGTGTATGCTTTGTGTTATAATCGTGGAGGAACAGATAGAGGCTAATACCCATGGGATCCAGTCTGTTTGGTAACCCTGCCGGGTAACATTACTGTAGAAATTTCCCATTAGGATATTTGTCTTGAAAAGGTAACAACCAGTCTTGGAACTATTGTGAAGCTTTAGTTAGCAGAGGCAGAACTACATGATGAAGTGTGCTGCTTTAGCTCCATGGCATGATACCAACGAAGAAGCAGTTGGTGCCATTTTGAAAAGAAACCAAGGAGAGAGGAGTGAGCGAGTTAACAAGGTGAAGGAAACAGCAGTGAAATGTTTCACAATCCAGCCACAGGAGAGGATGACAGTACGTTGAAGTATATCTGAATGTATAGTTTCCAGACAATGTCAAATTGTTAAGAGGGTTATTTTTGTTTCTTTCCTTTCCATCATTGGACCAAGGAATCTTCCTCAAAATTTGCGGTGCTTCTAGTAATGTTGCTTGGTACTTGGAAATTTAGGTACTTTCATGGCAATGAAGATATATGTCATTTCATATAAAAATATGAGTCATTCATTGTTAATTTAACACTTAACAGGCAACACCAAATTCTAAATTTGTTTACCCTGCCTTCTAACCAAAGTCATAGGAAGTTTGAGTTACTGTAGTTTAACTGGTTAAATTGCCCCTGCTTTCTTGTTAAGAAAATCTGATCTAAGAGAGTAACTAAGTAACGAGTAAGTAGATTGTATGATGAAGTTATCTCTATAGGCTTTTCCATCTTTAGTAGTTATAGCTGTCTAACATTCGTTCAGCTCTCTGGAACATGTAATGACAGTATAGAATGAGGAAAGAGAACAATAAATGATTTTGACATTTGTGCTGAACATAATGATACTGGGGTAGGGACATTCAAACAAATTAAATTTACCCCTAAACAGACTAAATTAATCTGGGAAATCTAGTAGACTATTAACTAGAATGTTAATTGTCAGATGAGTTTCACCCCCGCTATCCCCTAACCAAAGGAAAGAATATGCATTAAGGGCTTGTTATGTGGCGACACTGTATTAAGCTGAATACTAAGACGACAAACAGAAAAACTGAAGCAGTCCCTGCTCTCACGGAGCTGCTATTGGATGTCACGGCAGTTACAGGAAGATTCAACTGCAGGCAGAAGGAAAGGCCTCCTCATTCTTAAGGGCATCATTTGGTCAGAAGGCAAAACTGGGCTCCCTATAGTGTAGCAGCAGATCAGATAATAAGGCCTAGTGAACATTGGGGTACACTTACATGGCAGCTGGTAAATCCTGGTATTCTTCTCTTTTACCAGAAGACTCGTCGTACTTCTTCTTGTTCATCCAGCTACTATGAGTCCCCATACCTGCTCTGAACTCAGTTTTCCGTAGTAGTTTATGGACATTGTCATTTTTTGGTGTCCTCTCCCCCCTAGAGAAAGCTACTGCTTAATTATTACAAACAGAATAATACTTGTTTTTCTAAATGAAAAATGTCAGTAAAATAATTTGTTTACAACTGCATGAAAAACTACCTTGAACCTTCCAACTGTGGCCCTGATGTTAAGTTCCCTCAATACCTTTCCCCTTCACAGTTTTCTTAGCGATTGGACTACTGATCAAATACTTCAGCTAATGCAAGGAGGCATATAGCAAACCACTGAGTTGGTAAATGGACAATTAGGAACCTCAAACCTCTGCCTTGGTACATTAGAAAATTCTTTTTAGGATGACATAATTAAATTCTCATTTCACCATTTCTCTCTTTCTCCCTCTCTCTCTGTCTCCATCTCCCTCTCCCTCTCTCTCTTCGTCTCCCTTTTCCTTTCCCTATTCCTCTCTCCCTCCCCTTCTCTCTTTGTTTCTGATTCTTTTCCTCCCTCTTCTCCCTCCTTCTTCTCCTCTTCCTCTCCTTCCTAAACTCCACATGTCTAAAATAACATTTATATCCTTATTCCCAAATTCACTCCCCTTGTGAACATCACCACTTGGGAACAAGGGCAGTGAAATCCTTCTAGTCACCAAGGTTCTCCACCTCTGTGTCATCCTTAATTCCTCACTCTCATTCATCCCACATATCCAAACAAACAGTTAGCAGTCTTGTAGCCTCGATTGCTGTTTTATATGTTTCCTCCTTTATATTCACAAAGTCACTGCCCTATTTTATCTGGCAATCATCTGTGGCCTTTGATTTTATAAATAGCCTCCTGTTTGGTCTCCCTATCTCAGATGTCTCCTTACTGCAATCCATTCTCCGTATCACTGCAAGAGGGACTTTCCTAAAGTGTACATTTGATTGTGTCACCTCCTCTATTTAGTAAATTCTTGTGACTCCGTATTACCTCTAGAATCAGATACAAGCCTCCTTTTTTCTTGGCTATTACTCCCCCCACCATGCACCACATTAGTTCTGTACATACGATATTCCATCTTCAGTCACTGTGCCTGTGCATTGGTCATCCTTCATGCTTAGAATACTCTCCCCCTCACCTCCTCCTTGGAATGCACAGCTTCCTTCATGACTTAGCATAAGTATCATCTTGTGTGTGAAATTTGTCCTGTTACCCACAGCTATGGTACCTGTTCTCCCAAAACTACCTTGTATTCATTCTGTACATGTTCTATCTAGGTAAAAAAATATAGATAGAGATATAATATGTACATGATATATATGTATATGTGCATATGTAATAGTTTAATATTTCTATATATTATATATCATGTATTTATTATATGTATATACTTGTTTATATTGTATGTGTTATCTCCCTCAGTAGATTATAAGGTCCTTGGGAGCAGGGTCTCTTTTACTTTTATCTTTGTACAGAGCATTTAGTATAGTGCCTGGCAATTAGTAGGTGTTTATTGGTTGAGTCAACATATCTAGTGTCATGTACCGGTTGTCAAGCCTTTTTATTACTCAGTGAAATAATATCTGCTGTTCCTAAAGTATTTCTGTAGGTTTTGACTGATTTTCATACATTCTGAGTATGATTATCAGACCTCTACCTCCTTTTTTAGGTAGGGAAATGCTAACTTTTCTCTAGCACCTTAGGCTCTAGGATGGTCACAGTGATGCCTGTCTTTAATCTCTTATGGTATCACTTTGATCACCACTAACAAAGGAAATGGACCCCTTTCCTAAATGCCAAAATTATAATCCAGAGAAGATTGCCAATATGTCTAGATTGTTGCTATTGCTTGTGACTTTTTTTCTGGAGAAACTATGACTTTGGATATAAAGGACAGAACAAAAAACAAACTAATAGGAGGTGGTCCTTGAAAGATCATGGACAATGAAAGAAGAGTCTGTGTCACCAACTAAGGATCAGCGACATGATCTGCATGATCTGCCAGTTCTTTATTACCTGAGCAAGTCATTCATCTAGGCCTGGTGACAGGAACAAAACAAAGGCAGGCGTGGAGCTCTCTTTAGAGTCTCTGTTAGTCATTTCTGTTCTGTCCTTTTTAGCCTGAAGATCATTCTCCTTGGCAGAAAAAACAGAACCCTTCCATGACAAAGAGGATTCCTCCCTTTTCTGTGCTCCTTCTCTTTTCCCCAGTAGAACTCTGGGTTATCCCTAGTGAGCTTTAGCACTGTTGGCACAAGTCTACAATGCTGTGGTACTTCCCAAAAGTAACTTTGTTCTGTTTTCTCTGTGTATCTTTTCAAACTGAAGTCAGTTAGTAAGTTCCTTTTTCACTGACATTGATCTTTCTAGCTAGTTCCCCTTTTTCCTCTTAGTCATCTTGTCTCTGAACTTTCTTAATTCTGTTCTTGAAAGCTAGACGTCATAGCAGAGAGAGCACTAAGCTTTGGCCTCACGAAGACCCAAGTTCAGATCCTGTTTCAAACACTTACTAGCTAGCTGAGTGACCCTGGACAAGTTCCTTAACATCTCTTAGCCTCAGGTCCCTCTTCTGTAAAATGAAAGGGCTGGATTTGGTGTCTTCAAAGGCACCTTCCAGTTGTAAATCTGTGGTTCTATGACCGTACTTCCCCAGGCTGACTTCTCCTGGAAGCGACAGTGGTACAATGTTAACATGACCATTTGCGATTCTGTTACACATGACACCTACCATATCTATAGGAGTCATGAAATGAATTCAGGGACTCATAGAATCTCCGAGTTGGAAGGGACCTCAGAGGTCATTTACTCCCAACACGAGCCCAAACAGGCAGCTTTTCTTCAATATCACCAAGTGGTCACCTAACTCAGTGGTTCTAAGGTGCCCCAAGACCCTTTCAAGGAGGTCGTTGAGCTCAACAGTATTTTCATAGTAATACAAAGATGTTTTAGTTTCTAACATGGTAAATATCAATAGATATAACTCACTTAAACAAAAGCCAGTGGGGGCCTTGGTCATTTTTAAGACTATTAAATGGTCCCAAAACTAAAGAAATTTGAGAACTCGTGATTTCATGACTTACATAGATGTAGATGGGCAGCCCCCTGAAGAGACCCATTTTAGGGGAGCCCTTATTGTTTGGAAGCTTTTCCTTACATCAAGCTAGAATCTGCCTCTGTAAATTTTGGTTTTTTACCCTGGGGCCAGTCAGAAAAATCTGGTCCCTCTTTCCTGTGAGTCTAACTAAAAGAGGGGAACCCTAATTCTTCTCCTCTCTAGACTAAACACCTCCAGTTCCTGAACCAGCCCTCGAGTGCTAGGTTTTTTAGTCCTGTCACCATCTTAGTCACCCCCTCCTCCTAGATGGTTAAACCTTTGCTAATATAGTCTTACATAGTTCTGGTTTTTCCAGTTGCCAGGCTTCAGTGTTGACTCCTAGTGACCTGTTGATCTACTAAAGCTCCCAGTCGTGTCTCACATGAATCTAGGCAAATTGCCCTGCCCCCCCAATCTAGTACTTCTGTAGTTGACTAGACGTGTACCCTTAATAAACATTGTCTTATTGGATTCAACCCACCTTTCCAGGATGGTTGTGGTTTTGATAGGCTCTGTACTCCATCATCTATTTCTACTGTTTCACCTCTCTCTCCAGTTTGTGTAATCACAGATTTCAGAAGCGTACCACTCAAGGGGGCTATATCAAACCTCTCTTTGTGTTCTCAGCCCCTACCACATGACTTGTTAGTGTGACATGTTTAGTGTATTGAATTTAATTGGATTAGGTTTTACACCATACGACTTCCCCTCTAATTGTTCTATCCAATACAAATATTCCCTAAAGGAACAATTCCTTTTTCTATTTCACATTTATTTTTAAGCATCCACTATGTGCCTGGTACTTTGCTGGGCAGAAGTGATACAGATCTAAAGAATCAAATAATCACTACCCTCAAGGAGTTTATGTTCTAAAAAATTAAGTCAACTTAGGTGCATGTTTCTAACAATATTCGGTTAACTAAAATACAGTTGTTTTACCATTAATTTGATTCCCAAAGGGAGTATTCACTTATCTATTCTCATTAGTTTTGCGTCTGTAATTAGGCATCAGATTCCTAAGTTATTATCAACAGAGTATATCAAGGCATTTTTTTGTTCCATAGGCCATATTTGAAGACTTTATGTTCTTCGGTGTTACTGGAGGATTTGAGCTTTCATTATAATTCTGTGCCACTTAGCACAAAATTCAGAAGAATTCTTGCATTTATAGTATGTGCATTTGTAGAAATTAATATTTTAAAATGCTCCTCATTATGCTTCCACATGTGTTATAGAGGAAAGAACACTGCATTTGGAGTCAGAGGTTTGTTAGTTCGGTCATT
Source organism: Trichosurus vulpecula (assembly GCF_011100635.1). NCBI lineage: Eukaryota > Metazoa > Chordata > Mammalia > Diprotodontia > Phalangeridae > Trichosurus > Trichosurus vulpecula. The sequence goes on from NC_050581.1 coordinate 150,056,517, forward strand.
CAGTCATGCCTAACTCTTTGTGACCCCACGGACCATAGCACACCAATAATGTCCATGGTGTTTGCTTGGCAAAGATGCTGGAGTGGTCTGCCATTTCCTTCTCTTGTAGACTAAGGCAAACAGAGGTTAAGGGGTCACACAGCTGGTAAGTGTCTGAGGCTGGATTTGAATTCAGATCTTCTTGGTTCCAGGCCCAGTTTTCTATCTAGAGAGCCACCTTGGAGTCAGAGGACCTGGGTTTGAATCCTGAATTCTGTTTGAACTTGGGCTAATCATTGTTCACTTAACATCTCTGGGCCTCGTTTTCCTCATCTTAAAATGAGAGAGCTGGACTAAATCACCCCTGAGGTCCCATTCAGCTCCACATTTATAATCTGATCTGTTTTAGATCCAAAAGGTCCGAGATCTCTAAGCTGTCTAAGTGGATATTCTCTTTGTCTGCTTAGAACTCTGCTCTTTCGTGGATTGAGATCTATTAATATCTAACTTGTCAGTAGGATTCAGAGTTTGTAGGGACCATGGAGATCATGTAGATTGACCTTTCGGTTTTACAGAGGAGGACATTGTGATCAGAGAGGTTTGATACCTTGTTCAAGATCACCTGGGCCAGGAATTAACAGAAGGAGGATTTGAATCCAGATCCTTTTATAAATTCCCTGCCTTTACTTCTGAAAATTATTTCCTGTTGGATTCACTTTGAGAAAGTTAAAGTACTGGATCGGGATTTATGAAGCTTGGATTCTAGTGTGAATCTGTTGCTAACTAGATGACCTGGGGCAAATCCCTTAACTCTCCAGACTCTAATTACGTATTCTGTCAAGTAAGAGGTTAGCCTAGTTGACCTCTAAGGTCCTTTCCAACTTTGTACACCTCAGCAAAAACTTGACAAAGGGCAATTACTCTGAAATAACTGTAGTCCATTCTTCCTTTAAGTCAAATTCAGGGTCTCTTGGAGACTTATTTCTGGTGTCTTACTGACTAGTGTGAATTCTGGAAAGAACAAGGCATTTGAGGGAGTAAAAGAAGGTGTCTCATTTACTCCATCTAGTGTCATGTTTGTTTTTTTAATCCCTGTAGCAGTAACTCATATTTCCTATATATTCTATTAAATGTTCTGTCAGTATATATAGTGACATAAGTATAATCCCAGAAACCAGCAGGGCTGAGGCTGATGGATTTCTTGAGCTTGGGAGTTCTGAGCTGCAGTGGGCTATGCCCATTAGGTGTCTTCACTAAGTTTGGCATCAGTGGTATTGAGCCTTTAGGAGTGGGAGGCCATTGGGTTGCCAGGAGGGGTGAACCAGCCCAGGGTGGAAATGGAATGAGTCAAAACTCTTGGGTTGAACAGGAGTGGGATTGAGCCTGTGCTTTATCCATGCATTTCTAGACTGAGTGAGATGGGAAGACCTAGTTTAAAAAAACGTCCTCAGTGTGTTTCTGCCCAAGTTTGTGTAGTCACCATCTTTTGTTGATGCAGCTTGCTGTTATCATTCATTTTGTATGTTTTTGCCTACTTGTTCAGTTTGTTATGATGGATAAACTTGGTGGCTAGTGGCTAGAATGCTGGACTTAGATGTACAAAGGCATGAGTTCCAATCCTACCTCAGTCACTTGCCAGCTGTGTGATCCTAGACAAGTCACTTAAGCTCTCTCAGCCTCAATTTCTTCATCTGTAAAATGTTGGTAATAATAGTCCCTACTTCTTAGGGATGTTGTGAAGACCAAATGAGCCACGGTTTGTAAAGCACTTTACAAACTTTAAAAGCTCTATATAAATGCTGTTGGTATTGTTATTATAGATTTTAACCCCATATTCAATTAAGTAATCATTTATTAAGTGCCTGCCATGTGCCAGGTGCTGGGGATACAAAAAGAGGCAAAAACAATCCCTGACCTCAAGGAACTCATAACCGAATCATTATTTCATGCTAACATCTACCCTTTGAATGAGGGCTTTTTACTGACTTCTTGTTGATTATGTTATCTTATTTGGTACAATGGCAACTTTTTAACTGTGTCACTTTGTATACACATTCTTCTATTGCTGTTTCCTGGTTATATTAAATTTGTTCATGACAATCAACTCATTTCTAGCCTCAAAGTAGAACTTGCATGACATTGAAGAAACCAAAAAGCCAAAGGAATATCTGTTTTTGTATTAGAACTGTTGAATATAAGTAGAAAGAATGTAGTTTTTAATCTCAAATCCCAATCAGGATTCTGTTTAATTGATTTAAAACAGGTTAGATAGTTGGCTCCTTGTCAAGACACTCGGCATTGATTCTTTGTCTTATTGGTTACTGCAAACAAGAGAAAGAAAATACCTTTGAGCCACCTACTGAATCTCCTCCTAGCTGCTTGAGTTTAAAATAATATTAGTGATCTTGCTTAACTGGGTTTAAGATTGTTGCATGTGACAACACAGATCTCTTGTTTTGGAATTGCCATTACTTTCTAGAACAGCCACTCTGTGCTCCTGCCAACGTGCCCTGGGTTCCCTTGCTTCATATTACATTGATACTGCTTTGTCAGGGTAGAATTCAGCCTCACAGGGCTGGAGTCAGTCTCTGCTGACCTCACATCATAGTACAGCATGTTCAAATCCCAGAGAAGCCAGACGGTTATTCGGCACATTCCTCCTCTCAAGCATGGAACCCTCACTTTCCTCGGAAACCGTATGTTGTGTATGTGTGTGTATCTGTCTTCTTTGATCTCTTCTTCAATCCTGTAGTTCTGCCATTTCAAGTGGGGGCTGGCTTAATAGACATGTGATATGAGCCGAGTAGGTGAAACTCAGCATTTTTTTAGTGAACAGTTCAGAGCACTGGCATTTGCTATTCTGAATTTTTTTTGTCTTTTTGTTTTGTTTCTCTTGGGGGACTGTGGTAACTGTGAAATGAAAAAGCATGTGTTTTTTACTCCTGGTTGATAATTTCCCCATCCTTATTTTCTGAAGAGTGCATGGTCACTATCAGATCACACTTCCACCTTTCCCCTGGATTTTTTTCACCTGTCCCCTATGATGGACTGTTTAAATACAAGATAAATGTTAGTCTGTGGGTGAAGAGTTACTTAAAAACCATAGGTAATCAGGCTGCTCACCCTAATAAGTATTGGATCTGAAAAAAGTTTGCCTTCCACTATTTGAGAAGTGCTTGGGTTCATTTTAAAGATAGAAGGCAGGCACTTTGAGTTGGAGCTATTTGAAATAATATTTCTAATTTTTAAAAAGCCTTTGTCTCTTAGTTCCTCACTAACAATTTTCCTCGGAAACATTGAAAGAAAGGCTGATTTCTAAAGCAGAATTGTGCACCTAGCAGTGCTGAGCTTGGTGTTAATGTCAGCAGAACAAGCGCTTGAAATACATTGGGCAGATTTATACAGCAGTTATTGAACAGAAAGAAGCTCTCCTACCTGGCATAAATTGGTATTAATCCAACCGCGTCTGTACCGATGCGTAAGATACTGTTTCACCTCGCCATTGCTCTTTTTCTAATGTATGGAACTAACCAGTGTTTTAATTTTAACATAGTCTTTAAAAATTGATTCTTTGAACGATTACAGTATGTTTTTCTAGATGTCAGGTGCTAGTTGACCTAAAGCTTAGGGGAGACTGAACAACTTTGACCTACTCCTGATTCCTGGTGATGAAAATGTTACTGCTGTTGAAGAGTTTCACTTGGGATTGTCATATGGATCTTTTCCCCCAAAATTTAATGTACAGTTTTTTTATGCCTAACCTTTTTAATGTTAGCCATGTTGGCAGTTTCCCCTTTTCTCTCCCCGCACCTCTAGGCTCTTTGCAGGGCCCCTCCCTCTCCTACTCTTTGTTTGTTCTGGGGCTATAAAATGTCACTCTACTGACCACATGTTTTTGGGCATCATAGCCAGGATTTTCATAGAAAATCCCTAGGAGAAAAAGCAACAGTAAAAACAAATGCTATAAAACCTTAACTTTAGCTCCTTCCTCCTTTATTAACCCAAGAGAAAAAGGAAATAGGCACAAAGAAGATTTAAATAGATTGTAGCTGGTTTGATTTTCTTTAAGTTGTTGTGGCAGTTCAGAAGAGTAGTTAGTGTAAGACTTGCTAGGAAATAGAATTGTTGCTGTTGTTGTTGGGTTTAGATTAAATTGGTCGCCTCTCCCATCCCCATGTTTCTTTTCCTATTCACAGTCTCTGTGTACTCTTTAATTGTAATTTCAATTTTAAAAATATCAATAGAGCCACTGTTACAGAAGTTTTCCAGAGGAGAGTCTCCATGGAAGAAGGATCCTCTCTAGATTTTGAGGTCCTCCAGATACTTCTTTGTGAATAACATTTATGCAGATTGCATAAATCCCCAGAATCGTAGGCCCTTCTTCTAAATAAGAGTCACAACTACTCAAAACTGTAAAGCTCAACATTCCACACAGGAAAACGAGGTGATAAGGAATTCTCATTGTTCAGGCTGGATTCAGAGTTGGATGAACAGCCCATTTCGTTGGACTTCTGTTTGGGGCAGGTGCTGTAAATCAAGGGTTCATAACCTTTTTTGGTATCATGGTTTGGAACAGTCTGATGAAGCCTATGGAATAATGCTTTTAAATGTATAAAATAAAATATGTAGGATTACAAAAAAAAACCAAATTGAAATAAAGATGTAATTTTTTTTCTCATCCAAGTTCATGGACCCTCTGAGGTATAACCATGGATCCCTTGCTGTGGACCTCACCCATGTTTGTAGAGAGTCCCTGTTCTAGATGTATAGTGAACTGGGCCCAAAACTGAGTAGGAAGAACAGAGTAGGCTGGATTGCATTTAGGATCATGCTGTGTTATCAACACTTACCAAGCTTGTCCCTTAATTAAAAATTAAATTACAATTTAATTTAAACATTAAATTTTTAGAAAATATTTTTTTGAGGAAGGGGAGGCAGTCAAGGTTAAGTGACTTGCCTAGGTTCACACAGCTAGTAAGTAAGAGACCAGGTTTGAACTCCGGTTCTCCTGACTGTAGGGTCAGTGCTTTATCCACTGCATTACCTAGTTGCTCTTTGCTATTTTTTGGGTGGGGGGAAACCCATCTTTTTAACACCATTATTTTTACAGTACCACTTTATAACAGCCAGTCATTTAATATCATAATATCTAAAGAATAAAGAATAAAATTTGTGGACCACCCAGAGGGCAGTGGAGAAACATTTAGAAACATAAATTGATTGTAGCATATTACCAACAGTACTTATACATGAGGTACACTGAAGAGAAAAATAAACTGAGAAGTAGATGAGATAACACCCGTGGCCTGTGGGTTGCATTTTTACATACACAGCGCTAAGAACCCTAGAGGAAGACCCCTCATGCTCAGGGTGTCTGCCTGGTGAAAAATTTGTGGGAGAATGTGGATACGAGTTACATAGGATGTGAAGGTGTGGGTAGGTTGCTCTCTGAGCTGTTCTTAATAATATTGATACTTCTGTAGCACTTTAGGGTTTGTAAAGTGCCCTGTCCACAGTACTTTATTTGATCAGGAGTGCCTACATTAATGAGGTTGCATCCCTTGTGCTCTTCCATCTTCCATCCCCGGATCCAGTCAGTTGCCAGATTTTGTTGTTGTGTCTCTGTAACTTCTCTCTGATTCTTTCAACTCATGTAGTTATCCTTGTAGTCCAGGTTCTTTCTGCTTTTTCCGGTCTATTGGAGAAAAGCCCCATGACTCATCCCTTGGATCAGGCCACAACTCCAGAGGTAAAGGGCTTGGCCCCTACTTAGGAGACCAGTCTTCCCAAGCACTGCTCAGATTCTTGTCCTGCTGGAATTTTGTTATGTAAAATAGTGCTTAACAAAAAAGACCCCTAATTTCTTGGAAATCTTTGCTTTCCAAATGTTTTCTAGGTTTTTTTCTTCTCACTGTTTTATAATGGAACTTAAGTGTATAACTTCTCTTCTGCAACACAGTGTTGCTTTGGAGTTAGAATGGGTTGGTCACTTAACCTCTCAGTGACCTAGACCATTGGTATCAAACTGAAGTAGATATGGGTTCCTGAAGGCTGCTTATTGAGTTAGAAAGCCACGTATTAATATTATTTATGTTTGATTATATTGTTTATTTTGTTTAATGTTTCCCATCTTCCCAATTTCAAATCCAGCCTCAGACACTTACTGGCTATGTGACCCTGGGCAAGTCACTCAACCCTGTTTACCTAAGTTAACTCATCTGTAAAATAGGCTGGAGAAGGAAATGCCAAATCCTTCCAGTGTCTTTGCCAAGCAACCTCAGATGGGGTCACAGGGAGTCAGACATCACTAAAACAATGATTGAACAACCACAAAACCTAGGTATAATGTCCAAGTACTTAGAAATAATGTTCTCTATTACACCATTAGCTAAACCAATTTGTCCTGTTTCTGCTTACTTTAGCTTAAATTGGATATGGTTAATTGAGTATAGCTTAGTGTTAATAAATGTTTATTAAGTTGAATTTATAGCAAAATTAGAAATATTCCAATCCTCTGTCAAGTAAGAAATCTTAAAATTGACACAAGCAGCACTCCTCTTAGAAGTAAATGGACATCCCTGAATCACTGAGACCAATACTAAGAAAGGAAGGCTGCTATTATATAAAAACTGTGAGGCCTATTAAAAACCAGATAATCTCAAACACTGGCCAGAAATAACCAGTAAATTAGGTCTGAGGAGTATTAAATCTTAGAAGAATAGACACATAGACAATACTACTACCTAAGTATAAAAAAGGTAAGGCCAAATTATGAGAAAGCAAAGCCTTCCTCCATCAAGCTCATCTAACTGATCTTCCTAAAGTGCAGAGAGTATAGCATTTGACACAAAATAGTCACTTAATAAATGCTAATTGCCTTACGAACTGACCAGTCTTCAAAAAATTTAACTTTGCTAGAGCCCTCTGCCTAATCTAGGGTAGCTGTATTTGTATATGGCACATACGGATTGATAGTTAGATAATCTTACCTGTAGTCTGAGTTTGGACTTAAAATCTAAGCCTGTGGTTGTACTTAAATTTATTTTCCTCACAATAAATTATTTCTTTATATGTAGGCTTATTTAGTTTTTGTAGTTTTCATGGTGTGTATATATGTGTGTATGTGATATGTGTGTATGTATATATGTGTGTATATGTGTGTATGTATATATGTATATCCATAGAGAGAGAGATTAATTCACTATGGCTAACCAATATATTGAAATAATAATAATATTTTAACTTAGACCTTTCTCCAAAGGAAATTTGAATATGTTTCACATAGGTTGTTTAATTGCTTTGTAATCAATCAACAAGCATTTATTAAATGCCTACTGTGTGCCAGATGCTGTGCTAGGTTCTGGGAAAATAAGGAAAAATGAAACAGTCCTTGACCTGATGGAAATGATGCAATCTTTGGATATACCTTACAACTCTGTTCTGGAATTTGTAAAGGAAGAGAGAAAGGGAAGGACTGGACTTGTGATCTCATTAGCATTAGGAACTCCTTATCAAGGACACTCCTGCCAATGCAGGCAAGCACCTTCTCTGAAACTTACTATCTTAGCTGCTGCCTAGAGCACAGGGTGGTTACATGACTTTCCCAGAGATCACACAGCCAGCAGGTGTCAGAGGTGGGACTTAAGCAAGACAGATCTTCCTGGCTCCAAGATTGGCTCTCTATCTACTATGCCATGATGCCTCTTGTTCTAGAGGAGAGAAAACCTCTAACACGCTTCTTGAATTGTGGGAAGGTTTCAAAGTATTTGGAAGAAAGATAGATGAAGACACCATGGAATAAGAGGCTTCAGGGTTGGTCAGTCTAGAAGGAAGGAGAAATGCGGAAGTGAAATTCTGAAGACACAGAGGGAATCAATTCCAATGAAGAAGAAAAAAAATGTGAGATTTATCTTAAAAAACCAACGTGCATGCATAGGAAACTTGCCAACCTACTTAAGTTTTTAAAAATTGTACAGAAAATAGAAGAAGGAAGGTCAAGTAACAGAAGAATATAAAAGTTTATCATGGTCCTGTAAAAGTAATGTCATGAATGCTAAATCTCAGAATGAGTTGAAGCTGGTAAGAAAAGCCAAGTACCACAAAAAAGACAGATGGGGTTGATTTGTTTTAAGATATGTCAATCACCCAGGCAGATAAGAAGCAATTGGGCTAGGTGCTGGGCTTACAATTCAAAGAGTGAATCAATCCCTTCTTACAATCCAACAGGGGAAGAAATAAGTACAGAATAGGTATAAAGCAAATAAATGCAAAGTAAGAAAATCTAGTATAGTGGGAGAAAATGGAGGATTAGGAAGAGATAGGACCTTTGTTTAGGATAGAATGGGATAGGATAGGAATGTAATGACTGACAACAGAAAGAAGTAGAATTGTCCAATTCTTACCTTGGGTCTGTTTTCTCTGTGAAAGACAAAAAATGACTAACAAGTAATGATGCCCAGCATAAATAAGGAGATAGTGAGAGACCACCTAGTAGCCTGACCCAGATGTACTATAACCTTAGATCTTGAATAACTGGCAGATGTGATTGCTAAACCACCAAGCAATATTTGAAAAATCATGGAAAATGGGAATGGAACCACAAGATAGGAGGAGGGCAAATGTTACAGTTTTCAAAACAAGGAAAAGAATAGTGTCTGCAAACCTTAGGCTTTTATAGATTTTGACTTTGATTCCTAGGAAAATTGTAGAATGGATCATTAAAGAAATGGCTAATTAACATCTAGAAAAGGAAGGAGTGATTTCAAAGAGCCAACATAGCTTCTTCTAGAACAGATCAAGCCAGACTAATCTCATCTCCTTTTTATTATAGGATGCCTAGAGTAAGAAGACAAGGGAAATGATTGTAACTATAGCTTACCTAGGTTTTAACAAAGCTTTTGATAAAACATTTCCAGTTTTTCTTTTGGAGAAGATGTAGAGATATGTATTAGACAATAAAAAGTCAAATGGATTTAGAAGAGTCAGGTGGCCAGATTCAAAGAGTAATTAGTTTATGCTTCAATGTCACCATGGCAGGATGTTTTCTTGTTTCTGTGTTGTTTAACATTTAGTCAGAAGAACTGGATCAATGTATAAAAGATACATTCATCATATTTGCAGATAACCAGCAATATGCTGGAGCCAGATCATATGGGCTCATGAGAACCAGCTGTTAAATTTTCAGTGCAAGCATTTATAATTTAGAAACCGGCAAATACTGTAATCAGGGCTTGATTTATTGTTTTGATAAAGCAGAATTCTTGACAGTTAAAAAGAATAAATACAATTAACAGTATCTTTTCAATTCTGTTCGCCCTTCCTCTCCACTAGCATACCACCACCTCCCAAAAAAAAGAGAAACTTGAAAAGATGTCATCAATCGATGCTGGAAAAATATGTTTGTTGGGACTGTTAAACATTAAGGGTTTTGTACTTCTGTTTTATTTTTCCTTTTTTAAAAAAAAGTATTATCTCAACTAACATGAACTTTGATTAGTAATGTCCTTTCCAACTCTAAAAATAGTGGCATAAAGATAACTTGGTATCAAATAGATCAAACCATTATCTGGGTGCAAAGTTTTTGATTCTGTCAAAAGGTTTTTCAAATGGAACACAATTCTTGGGATCAGAACATGTTTTAAAGAGTAGTTTTTATTAAAAAATCAAAAGCACAAAGTTGATTTTGCCAGGCTGTTGTTATTGTGGAGTAGGAAAATGAGGGCAGGGAGATATTTTTCCCAATATTACCTGAAGAACTAAAGTCAGAAAGAGGTCAGAAACAAAATGAGAAGTTTCTTTGTTAATTTTTTATACAATGCTAAGAATATAGGGTTTATGAAGTATACATAGCTTTTTCTTCCTCCTCTTTTATGTAAACTCTTTTACCTTCTGAATCTAATTTGACTAATATCAAACATGTCTAATTATGTAATGATACTTCAAATTTGTTTCTTCTAGGATTTAACATTATTAACCACACCTAAATATTATTTCTAGCTAATGTAATTAACGTTATCTAATATTTCAGTTAGCATGTTTTGCCATAATAAAGAGCTTCATTGTTATTTTCAAAGCCTTAGTCTCAGTACTTTAGTACTCTTTATTTGGTGCTAATTCATTCTATCAACAAAAGTTCAAGATTTGCTCATTAATCTAGCAAATTCATTGAGTTGAACCAAATGCACATTATATTGGAATGAGCACTAGCTTTGGAGTAAGATGTTGGTTCTACTGCTAAATATGTGTGACTTCCTGTGTAGGTAAACAAAATGGGCTCTTAGCACTCAGTTCAACTAAGTGCCCTTGAAGAATTTGGCCTTTGTTTCCTTGATTAGATTGAGAGTCCTTGGTGCCTCCTCGCCTCAGGGGAGGGCCTAGTTTACACATGAGTTTGAGTGACATGTTTGGGACATCAGAGGCTTTTAGACCACGTGGGTTTAAGTCGCCTCTTTGTGATGATTCTAGGTCACGTGGGTGAGTTGCATGTGTGACTCACCCTTGACCCTGAAAAAGATATAAAACCAGGGGTTGGCTTTCTCTTTTTTCGGAGCTCTTACCCACAGCAGTGGTGGCGCGTGGTGACTCTGGGCCAGCCCTTGTTCTGAGCTCCGGGGCTGAACTTAGATGTTGGTAACAATGAATTGTATTTGGTCTGTCTGTCGATGTTTGTAATTTGTTTGTATTTGCTCCGAAGTTTAGGGTGCTGGGTTTTTCCCCTGAGCTAAGTGAATGATATTTGTATGCTGAATTAAAGTAAGTTTGTCAACCCCTTAACGTTGCTTTCCTTAGTAAAGCAGATCAGAAGAACCTGGGCTTTGGCAGCATTCTTGCTGTTGAGCTTGTGTTGGTTTTTCACCCCCCACAGCAGCTGCTAGCCGGATTGTTCAAACACTTTCCTTTATCCAAGCCTCGTTTTCCTCATCTGAACAATGAGGACAGTTGGACCAAATGGTGTGTAAAACTCCATTTTTTATCCTGCACTTTTGTGGTTCTTTCTGGGAGGATGACAGGGACTGGTAGAACCTGGAGAAACTGACCCTTTCCTAGGAAACTGAAATAGTTCTGTAATGAATATACCTGTAATGCACTGGAACAGGCCCATGTTCCCAATAAGTAAACAAATATCAGTAAGGAGATGAAGAACATTTCAGTCCTATAACCGAACACATCTATAGACCGAAGGGATGGGAAAACACGCTTTTGCTGTGACATGATTTACTTCATTCTTTCTATCACCAGGTTCCATGGCACAATGTTTAGAACATTGCCTATAGATCAGGAAGGCAGGAGTTCAGATGTGATCTCAGGCATCACTTGTTTCATGACCTTGGGCAAGTCACAGTCACCCACAACTGCCCCAGTTTCCCCACTTATAAAATAGAGATGAGAATAGCACTTACCTCACAGAGTTGTTGTGAGGATAAAATGATAAAATGAGATAATATTTGTAAAGTACTTTGAAAACCTTAAAGCGTTACATAAATGTTCACTCTCATTGTCATCATCATCGTCATCATCATGGTCTCCATCTCTTGCCTGCTTGGCTACCCACCTTCCCCTTTATTCAGAATGAAAATAGTGTTATCCAGTGTTCTATCACTGCTTTCACTGATCTCATATTTCACCAGGATTCCAGCAGGGCCATAGAAACTTGGACTTTGGCGCTGGCTTTTATATTTCACGGTTAAGCAATCGCCTGCATTTAATGACCTTATTGAATGCTTATAAGAACCCTTCCAAAATCACCTCTCTGGCCAGAAACTCAGTACAAGATTTAGAGCTGGAAGAGAAAAAATAACCATAGACTCATTGATTTTAGAGCTGGATGGTATCTGAAGAGGTCGTAGGATGTTACCTAGAACAGGCCTTACAGCTCATTTAGCCTAGCCCCCTAATTTATCAGATGAAGCTGAAGCCCAAGGAGGTGGTGATTTGGCCAAACTCAGACTGACAGTAAGTGACAGAGCTATAATTTGAGCCCTAGTCTTCTGACTTGTAATCTAGTCCATATTCCAGGTATTGCATAGAGTTTTGGTATCACTGATTCTATGAAGCAAGTAATCTTAATCATTTTTAGGGTCTTTTAAAATGGCTGATCCTAAGAAAATCATGTGCTTAACCCCCTCCTAATATCACTTTAGATATTGACATGATAGAAAGTGCTGGACTTTGGAGCAGGAGACTGAATTGGGTAATGGGTTGTGCTGCCAGTCCTTGACATCAGCAAAGTTTGGCATCCTCTTACAAAGGTGATAGTTAATTCAGCTTCTCTGGGTGTAGTTGGGTATTTTCTTTTGCCAATTTCTGACTCCCATTCCCAGCATTGCACCTTTCCTGGCTCTGCTATCAGAAGCTGCTTACCACCACACTTGTATGACATTATTCTTCTATCAGTCTATCTACCCGTGAGTATATACATACATATTCAAACTTGAATATGTATATGTATATACACTTATAAGTTGATGACGCTGTTCATTCTTTGGACTGAATTCCCTCTCTTGATTACCAGGTCCTGGCTTCAGTTTCTCATTGTACTTCTTACCTTCTCATCAAATTATTTAAAAAAAAGGCCAAATAAAAAAATCCAGAGAGATACTTTTGAGATCATAGTGGACAGTATTGGGCTTGAAGCCATTCTGACCTTGGGCAAGTCATTTAACCTGAGCCTGTTTTCTTATCTGTAAAATGGGAATAGTAATACCTGTAGCACCTGCCTCACACTGTCCTTTTGAGGTTCAAATGAGATTATATATATAAAGTGTCTTGTAACCTTAAAGAACTTATGTAAATGTCAATTATTATTAGACAAAGTCTATAAGTAGGTGATAGAGCAAGACTTCGTCCATTGTGGAATCCACTTCACTCCTCTGACCTCCCACCATCTCTAGTAATAGGTTATTATACATAGCTTATTACCATTTCAGATATCCTTAGGAGGATGTAGTGTTTGTAATTTCCCAGTCAGCCTCCCTTTTCCCTCTCTTGCCTTTCTTCTCTACTCGTCTACCCATCTCTTCCCTACTTTGGGACTTCTCTGATGTCTTCACCATACCCCAGGAAGCTCCTTCATCATTCTCCAAGACCCCATCAGCCTTGAGACTGTACCGTATTACACCTCTCAGGCCATTTGATTAGAAGGTGGAGCCATGAACTCCAGAACTTCCTCTTAAGCAGGAAGCTCAGCTCAGGCTCTTCCTTTCTCACCTGGATATGCTAATTTGGGACTCCTCCACCATGCCTCCATCATTAGGTACCTTCTGCCCCGACCCCAGCTTCCAGTTGTATATTATCATCTCCCATCAGATTATAACTTCCTTGAGTTCAGGGACTGGCTTTCTTTGTTCATACTTATATGCCTAGTACCTGGCACATAGTAGGCGTTTAAAAATGTTTATTGACTGTTGGCTCATCATACTGCCTGATGCAATTTCTCCTTCATTATTTTGCAACATTCCATTCTCACTATAGCCTCTCCCCGACCACACACTGAAAACTAAGTTAGAGTGATGCTAATTCCCTGCAATGACTGTATTGGAATAGATTTGTTAATCCTAATAGAAGTCATTACATTTTCTTTTTTTTTTCTGCTTTTTTTCCAAGGATCAGTATTGCCATAGATTTTTCTGTCTCTAAAATCTTATATCTGTATGTCATATTTGGTAATTCTGAAGTGTTTTATTAGTTTTCAAATAGTATTTATGCTGATCTGATTCTACAGAGATATAATATACTAATAATTGAAATATTACAGGGTTCACCTGATTGCTAGCTAAGATTCTAAATTTTATAGTTTTTCACCTAAGTGAAAACTATTTTTCAGCTACTAGGGCTTATATGAGACTAATGTTAGCTTGGAATTCAAAAGATCTAGATGAGTTGTTCCTTAACATAACATATACTATTCCCAATTATTGTAAATATAATTTTGCATAATGTATAATTTCACATTTGCAACAGCTTATATCAAGTTGTAATAGTGACATGTAGCACTTGGAGACATTTTCCTTTAGACAAAGTGATATGCATTTCCAGCTGCCTACCAGACACATCTTTCTTTCTGTCACTTCAAACTCAGCATAACCAAAATTGTACTATTTTTCCTATTTCCATTAGTGACATCAACATTTTCCCAGCCTTAAAATTTTAGTTATCTTTGATTCACCCCTTTCCTTTCTCCCACATATACAACCAGCCATGATTCTTGATTTTTTCACAATCTTACCTGTTTTTCAGCACCCTAGTCCATATGTTCACCTTTTTTATTTCAATGATGTAGTGAAAAGAGTCAGAAAAACTAAGTTTGATTCCCACTTTGCAAATTATGTGTTACCTGAGACTTTTCAGTTAACATTTATGGGCCACAGAAGGAGGCATGCATATCATAAGTCTTTTGATCCTGTGATTACTACTATAGTCTTCTAGCTAGCTGTAGTACTTGTGAATCCATTGATAAATATAGTGGATGGTATTTTCTTAATTTGGACTTTTTACTTTGTGTTTCTCTGTTTAGACTACTCAAATTATCTCTGTTGTATTGGCTCATACTAAGTTTTAGGTTTTTTTAAATTCAGACTGGTTATGTATTTCTCCATAAAGAGATATTATTTTACTTTTGAAAATTAGAAACAAAACAATTTAAGCCAATTAAATTTAAGGTTAAAGTTTCTAATTATTTATAACCATTTTCAAATTATTTCAATTTAAAAATACTGCTTTGGAGAAACCACCATATTTTACTGTAGTTAACCCAGAGCACTGCAATTTTGGCTTAATCAAGGCATTTTTATTTTCTTCTATAAGAGAAGGGCCAGGCACAAACTAACCTAGTACCATATAGCTAAATTCTTTGTCAGGGCTCAGTACTAATAATCAAACTGTAATCTTTTAAGGTTACAGAAAATGAAATGCAAATGATACAAAATAGAGAGAGAGAGAGAGAGAGAGAGAGAGAGAGAGAGAGAGAGAGAGAGAGAGAACAGAAATTGTTGTGGAGAGTCAGTGGAAGTGGAGAGTTGGAGTGGTAGTCAGCTGGAGAGTCGGTGAGGCGTTTCAGTCAAGTGGGAAATTTTGGAATATGTTCTGAGAAATGTATGTTGAAGGATAATTGATTACAACTTGAACAGGTGTTTCCCATTGAGGTAGCAAAGTTTCTCATGGGGAAAAAAACATTCTCATGGACCTTTTTGAGTATGTAGTTTGTGCATAGCCCTTTGCTATAATATCAAGCACTCTAGAATCACACCAAAAAAGACAAGACACTGAGAAATATAACAGATATTAATATGTTGTTTTTCAACTTCAAGTTTATACACTTCACATTTTTTAGTATGCCCCCACAACTTATCTGTCATAGACACTGAGAAATATAACAGATATTAATATGTTGGTTTTTTTACTTCAAATTTATACTCTTCACATTTTTTAGTAAAGTAGTATGCCCACACAACTTATCTGTCATGCGTATATATACCATCTGCAAGGCTGGTGGAAGTTCTTAATTCTGTTGATTCGATAAGGACAAACTCAGATTCGACCCTGTTTGTATTAAATAATTGCAGTGCTGCATTCACTGTTATTTAGGGTTATTTTGCCATTTAGTTTCACTTTTGTTAACTTTCATTTAAACTTCGTTTTTGTTGGAAAATGCATGTCGCTTGTGCCACAGTTGTACTTGAAAATGTCTTATAATTGGGTTTGCTTCACACATAGTTTTGAAAACCCTGCCCTAATAAATATATAATTTATTGTAAAGATTCTTCTTTTAACCCACTTATTCTAATGTCTGCTCTTATATCTGAATTTAAGTGAAATTATTAGAAAAGAACCCATTATTCCATGAATGGCAAAACATACCCTATCTCAACATGACCAGAACAGAATTCATTTCTTTCGCCCTAAAGCTCATCTTTCTCCTCAACTTTCCCATTTCTGCTGACAGCATCACCATCCTTCTGGTCGCACAGGTTCACAATCTCATTGTCATCCTCTAATCACCTGTCCTGCTTGATCCAGTCAGCTACCAAATCATGTTATTTCTACGTCTGCAAAATCTATCCCATCCCTCCCGTTCTCTTGGCTCCCACAACCACCATCCTAGTTCTGGTTCTCACCTCCTCTTTCTTTGAAAATACTAATCAATTTCTCATTGGTCTTTCTACCTCAAGTTTCTTCTCGCTCAACACAATTACCAACATGATTTTCTTAAAATTCAAGTCTGACCATATCCAACACTCAAAAACTTCCAATTCCTCACAATTATTTCTGGAATCAAATACAGACTGCTCTGTTTGCATTTGTAATACTAAATAACCTGAACCCAACCTACCTTTCCAGCATTATTAGCATTACTCCCCCTTCCAAATTGGCCTTCTCGCTGCTCCTCCTATACAGCGCTCCATCTCCCATTTCTTGGCATTTCAAACAGATATTATTGGGCTGTTGTCTCCTGTATCTTCCTGGAAAGCACTCCCTCCTGGCCTCCATCTCTTAGAATATCTGGTTTCTTTCAGTGCTCAGCTCGAATGCTGCCTTCTACATGAAGCCCTTCCTGATCCCCCAACTGCTAATGCCCTCTCCAAAAATCACCTTGTATTTATTTTATATATCTTATGTACTTAATTTTATGTACACAGGCATATAGATTTAGAGCTGGGAAAGACCTTAGAGATCGTCATAAACTAGCCTCCTCATTTTACAGATGAAGAAACTGAGGCTCAACAAGAATAAATAACCTGACCAACGTCACATAGTAAGTATCTGAGGCAGGATTGGAACCTATGAGTTCTCTTTCTTTAAGTTAAGTACTCTATCCACTGTGTCACACTGTCTCTCACATGTCTCCCTGATAGAATATAAGCTTCTTGAAATAAAGACTGTTTCACTTTTGTACTTATGTCCTCAGTGTATAGCACAATGCCTGGCACACAGTCAATAAGTATTTGTTAAGCATCTAAATGCTGGAAATACAAAGAAATCTATCCACAGACCCTTAAGGGGTCCTTGGATTCCACTTTTTAAAACCCTGAATTTAGTGCCTCAAAGCATTATTTGGAATTTATTTACAAAAATATAATTCTTTGTATAAAAGAACCTAAAGTTTAATTTGTCTTCCTGTGCTATTTGTCAGGAAACCAAAGTTACGGCTTTAGGTGGTTTTATTTCGGTTTATAAAATAAATTGTTGGATCACAAGGCCTAGGTCTCCATAATCCTCTTTTTATCACATCTGGTACAGTGCCATCTCTAGCTAAGTACTTCTTGATCATCTTCCCATTCAGTGAAAGCAGGGAATTAATTTTCGTTCACTCCTTATTGTAAATGCGCACTTTAGGGTTTTTACGTAGCTGTGAGACAGTATGTGCATTGCTCTAGAAATGGTTCTTCGGTGCTATAATGTCATTTATTACTCCCATCTAAAGTAGGCAGAGCATTTTTCACATTTGGAAAAGTTGCCACTGAAGAATTGTAAGCTTCTTACTTTGATTTCTATATTTAAGTGTCAGCAGTGCAAGAAAGCTAAGTTAGCTAGTTTTCAGCAAAAATTTACAGCCTTATATCATTAGCCTTTTTCCTTTAGCAGTTCATACGAAGAGCAAGATTTATAACACTTCTGTCACTGAATTCTTTTACCTTTTGTGACGTATTTGTAGAGGGCTTCACAAACTTATTAAATATTAGCTATTGTTATAATTATTATTACTAATATCACAAAATATTATTTTAACCAGTTCTTTCTTTGGTAATGCCAAGTAACCAATACCTATCTCCTTTATTGGTTAAGCAGGATAGAGTAAATTAAAAGAGTTAACATTTAGGGCACTTGAAATTTTTAAGTGCAGTATTATAGTCCAGAAAACCCTTCCATGCCACTAGGCTCACTTGCAGCAGATTGCTTCAACTTTGGCCATGCTCCAACCTTGCCCTTTTCTGAAAATGCCCATACCCCTCTTCCTTTCTCTTTCTTTGATTTGTCGGACTATCTCTAGCAACTCCCTTACCTGTGATATCAGAGATGTGGAAATCAGTCAGATGCAATTAAATAAGAATCTGCCCCCTCCCTGTAAAACCTATGGACTTTGGCTACTTCAGAGATCTTCCATATACTGAAAATTTTTGGAATACAGAAACCACACATAGGAACGAGGGAAAAGGGAGAGATCAGAGATGGTGGAGTAAAGGAAGCTTTACAACCAAGCCCTCCCAACATTCCCCTTCAAAAAACTTTAAAGTAATGCTTAAAATAGGATTCTAGAGCAGCATAGCTAACAAGTGGTTGGGGTAAGACATGTGACTCAAACCCGCATAAACTAGGCTTTCCCTTGAGGTAAGGAGGTCATCAAAGACTCCTGATTTAATCAAAGAACCAAAGGCCGGATTAATCAAGGGCACTTGATTAAATAAGTGCTCCAAAAGAGAAAACAGTAAAAAAAAAAAGTCCCACCTTAATTACTGATACAAGAGGTAAGAGAATTGGACAACTGGTCATAAAGAGATTACAGGAGACCCATGTGCTAGCATTGGGTGCAGGACTGGGTACTGTTTGGCAACTCCATTGCCCATACACAGTTCGGGGGAATAGAATTGCTTGCAGCTGCAAAGGAGGAGGGACCTTGATTGCAATTCCAGGGTGGAAAGGACCACTAGTGCTTGCCCCTTCAGGGAAACAGGACCCCTATAGGAATGAAGATCAGAGTGCAAACCAGAACAGTAACTATACCTCTCCTCAGACCATACCACTTTAAAAACACTGAAAACTTACAACCTCCCCCAGAACTAGCTATGAAAAGAGCAGCTTGAAAAGCCTAAAGCTTGAGATAGTAGCTCCCGCACTGATATGATAAAGATGTGACAATCGGAGCCCAACTTTGACATAAAGTTCAAAGTCAAGAAATAGACTGGAAAAATCAGCAAACAACAACAAAAAGAACCTGACCATAACAAAACTATTATGGTGACAGAGAACATCAAGAAAGAAACTCATAAGGAAACAAGAATGTGAAAACAGTTCCAAGCACAGCCTCAAAGAAAATATGCAAACTGGTTACAAGTCCAACAAGAATTCCTGGAAGAGCTAAAGAAAGAGCCACAAATTCATTTTAAAATCAAATAAGAATGGTAGAGGAAAAATTGGGAAAAGAAATGGGAGCAATACAAGAAAAGTATAAAAAAGACAATTAATAGCTTGGTAAAAGAAGCCCCAAAAATACTTTTGCCAAATGGCAAAAGAGGAACAAAACTTCACTGCTGAAACTAACACCTTAAAAACTAGAATTGACAAAAATGGAAAAAGAGGTACAAAAGGTTACTAAAAAAAATAATTCTTTAAAAATTGGAATTGGGCATGATTCCATGAGACATCAAGAAACAATAAAAATGAAGTAAAAAGAATGAAAAATAGAATAAAATGTGAAATATTGCATTGGGGGGGGGAAACAGCTGATCTAGAAAATAGATTGAGGAAGGTTAATTTAAGAATTATTAGACTACCTGAAAACCACGATCAAAAGAAAAGCCTAGATGTCATATTTCAAGAAATTAGAAAGGAAAATAATCCTAATATCTTAGAACTAGAGGGTAAAATTGAAAGTGAAAGAATCTACCAATTACCTCCTGAAAGGGATCCCTAAATTCAAACTCCCAGGAATAGCATAACCAAATTACAGAGCTTCCAGGTCAAAGAGAAAATAGGAAAGCAGCCAGAAAGAAACCATTCAAATATTGCAGTCACAGTCACAATCACACAAGACTTAGCAGCTGCCATGTTAAGGGAGAAAAGGGCTTGTAATACGATATTCTGGAAGGCAAAGGAACTAGTATTGTAACCAAGAATAACCAGAAAAATTGAATATAATCCTTCAAGGGAATAATGGATATTTCATTAAATAGAGGACATGCAAACATTCCTGATGAAAAGAACAGAGCTTAACATTCAAACACAAGACTCAAGAGAAACATGAAAAGGTAAATGTGAAAGTTAAATCATAAGAGATTTAATAAGATTAAACTGTTTACTATCCTATATGGGAAAATGATACACGTAACACCTAAGAACTTTCTCATTATAATAGGGCTTTTGGGAATCTACGTAGATAGAGGGCAGGGGTGTAAGTCTATTATGTTAAGAAGATCTCAAAAAATGGATGAATGAGAAAGGGATACACTGGGAAGAGTGGGAAGGGAAAGGAAGAATGGAGAAAATTCTCACATAAAAGAGGTACTCAGACTTTTATAATGAAGGGGAAAATGAGGGGCATGAGAAATGCTTGAATCTCACACTCATCAAAGGGGGTAGAACATATATACACACTTAGGTATAGAAATCTATCTTATCCAACAGAGGAGTAAGAGGGAAAGTGGGGGGGGGGGATGATAAGAGGGAAAGCAGATTAAGGGAGGCAGCAGTCAAAAGCAAAATAGACTTTTGAGAAGGGGCAGGGTAAAAGAGAGAAAGATAAACAGAAAAAATAGGAAGGAGGTAAACACACAGTGAGCAATTATAACAGTGAATATGAGTGGGATAAACCCATCCATAAAATGGAAGCAGATAGCAGAATAAATTAAAAATCAGAATTCAACAATATGTTGTTTATAAGAAATACTCTTGAAAAAGAAAGACATACAATGAATTAAAATAAGGGGCTGAAGCAAAATCTGTATGTTCCTGCTGAGGTTTAAAAAAAAAAGTCAGACAAAGCAAAAGCAAAAATAGACCTAATTAAAAGAGAAAAATTAAGGAAACTACATTTTGCCAAAAAGTGTCATAGACAGTGAAGTAATATCAGTACTAAACCTATGTGCACCAAATGGTATAGAGTCTAGATCAGGGCTGTCCAAAACGCAGCCAAAGTACAATTTATGTAGCCCGCCTACAAGCATAGAAATTTACATAAATGCTTTAGTAACTGAAGCCGAGCTACCACAGAGCTCTCACTAAAATGGCAAATCAAAATATATTGCCTGTTGTTTCAATAAAAACCTAAGGTTGGACAGCCCTGATCTAGATTCTTGCAGGAAAATTTAAATGAGTTACAGGAGGAAATAAATTGTAAAACTATACTAGTAGGGCACCTCATCTTTCCCCTTTCAGAACTAGATAAATCTAGCCATAAAATAAGTGAGACAAAAAAGGTAAGATGATAAATAGAATTTTAGAAAAGTTAGATATGATTGACCTCTGGAGAAAGTTAAATGGGAATAGAAAGGAGTATATCTTTTTCTCAGGTTGTATATGGCATCTTCACAAAAACTGCCCATGTATAAATGGGTATAAAACCTCACAAACATTTACAGAAAAGAAGAAATGTTTAAATGTTCTCTTTTCAGACCATAATGCAATAAAAATTACATTCAATAAAGGGCTATGGAAGCAAAAATTAAAAATTAATGGGAAAGTAAATAATCTAATCCTAAAGAATGAATGAGTCAAATAATAAATCATAAAAGCAATCCATAATTTAATTAAAGAGAATGACAACAATGAAATAACATACCACAATTTGTGGGATGCAACCAAAGTAGTACCTAAGGGAAAATTATATCAATAAAAAAGAGAAAGAGCAGATCAATAACCTGGGCATGTAACTTAAAGAAATAAAAAAGAGAAAAGGAATACATTAAAAAATCCTCAATTAAGGAAACCATGAAAAATCAAAGGAGAGGTTAATAAAATTCAAAGTTGAAAAAAAGCCATTGAACTAATAAATAAAACTATGATCTGGTTTTCAGGGCGAGGGGAGAGATAATGAAATAGATAACCCACTGGCTAATTTGATTTTAAAAAGGAAAGAAGGAAACTAAATACCAGCATCAAAAATGAAAAGAGTGAATGCATCTCCAACAAAGATGAAATTGAAGCAATTCTTAGACACTATATAGATCAATTATATGCCAATAAACCTGACAAACTAAGTGAAATAAATGAATACTTATAAAAATATAAATTGCTCAGGTTAACAGAAGAGGAAATAGAATACTTAAATAATACTGTCTTAGAGAAATAATTAGAACAAGTCATCAGTGAGCTTCCTAAGAAAAAATCCTCAGAAACAGATGTATTTACAAGTGAATTTTAACAAACATTTAAAGAACAGTTCATTCCAATATTATGTAAATCATTTGAAAAAATGAGTAAAGAAAGAGTCCACCAAATTCCTTTTATGACACAAATACAGTTTTGATACCTAACCCAGGGAAAGCAAAAACAAAGGGGAAAACTATAGACCAGTTTCCATATTGAGTGACTGTTGATGCAAAAATTTTAAATAAAATACTAACAAGGAGATTACAGCAATATATCACAAAGATTATATACTATGACTGGGTAGGATTTATAACAGGAATGCAGGATGGTTCAATATTAGGAAAACAATAGACATAGTTGACCATATCAGTAACAGAAACAACAGAAATAATATCATTATGTCAATAAATGCAGAAAGAAAGAAGCATGATTTTTTTTAAAAGGGAGCAATCATAGAGAAGTTGGTTGTACCAAATCTGAGGATACCTCCTCTGAAGGATCCTCCACCTCTGCCTTCCTTACGGTGGCCTGAATATTATTATTCCTGAAACTAGTGTGACTGTGACTTATTTGTATCCATTCCCTCCATTGACTGAGACCCACTCATGTTCTTTGCTCTAACTCTCTTTTTTCCTGGCTCCTTCCATTTTCCCTTCTCTCCCCATTCCCATACTACCCTACTACCAGGTGTTTGATTATAATCATTGGGCTTTTCCTGGTGTCAGTTAAAATGTACAATAAGAAGGGCCTATTGCTCTATGCATTACTGGCATATCTGATTCTTTTGTAAAAACTCCATCCCCTAACTATTGGTTTAAATTGTGGCCTTCAAAAATATTTTGATTAACAAATACTGAGACATAGCCTTTTTTGACAAAGTTGGCCCAGATGTGGAAAACTTTGGATAAATTTCAGGTTTCCTGTGTCAGTGGCAGCAGTGACCAAAGAAGAGAATGCAACAGTGCTACTTCAGGTAAAGGTCTTTATAAGATATGCCTCCCAAGGTTAGTGAAAAGGGTGCAAGTGGCACCTTAGCTACTGCTGCCTAGGCAGAGGGACATCCCCGAAAGAGTGAGTTTACTGCATTCTCATGCCCACTACACAAGGCAAAAGAGGAACTTCATGTCTTAGATAGCCTTTTACATGCCATTTCATTTATAAATGGTTTCAAAGTTTTTAACAGTGACTTGCAGTGGAATGTATGCTTGTTGTTAATTGAAAAAAGTATTACTGTATATAAAAATAGCACTGCTTATTCTGTTGGATGCAGAAATTTTGTACCTAGGTAGTAATTTATGTGGTCATAGTCACAGGTCTAAAGCTAAAAAAGTCCTCAGAAACCATCTCGGTCCAATCTCTAATTTTACAGATAAGGAAACTGAGGCCCAGAGAACTGGAATGTTTTGCCTGAGGTTCACAGATAATGGCTCAGATGCAGAATTTTAGCCCAAGTGCTCTGCCTGCCAAGCCATTGTTCCTTCCACTGCACAATCTTAGATGTTGTAGGAAGCTCAACTATGGGATCATAAGCTTAAAACCAAAGGGACTTTAGAGGATTTCTAGTGACCAGAGCTTCTTAAAGTATGGGGCACGACCACCCATGGGTGAGGAAACTGAGGCTAGAGATTAATAGAATTATTTGTCCAAAGTCACATATGCAGTGTGTCAGAACGAAGATTCTTCTTTAGGCCTTCTGTCTCCAAATCCAGTATTCCTACCCTTCTCCCCTCCCATTACATGATGCTATAATTCAATACAATTTTATTTATTGAAACCAATTTGCTGTTCAGTAATTTCACATTCATCTGAGGAATCTACATATCTTCTGTCATAGCCAATTGTATTTCTTTAACCACCCCCCCCAAAAAAAAACCCCAGGAATTCATGAAAGCACAGTAATGCAGTGCTATACTCACAGGATATATTCTACTTGACACATTGAAAACATAGTGATAGCTTCCATTCAAAGTTTTGACCAAAATGGAAATTTGTTTCTTCTCTATTTAAATACTTCATTGTATTTGTGATCTTATTTATTTGTATCCAACAATGCAGATCAAAGTCCATCTACATCTTCTCATCCTATATTCTGTGCAACTCTTACTCAAGTCCTGCCATAAACCTTCCACAGATTTCCTGACTTTTTCATTTATATTTATTATAAACAGAGATGGACAATTTTATAGTTTAGTATAGAGCTTGGTGCCTTTGCATATAGTAAGTACATCATACATATTTGAATTTAATTGAATTAAGAGAACTTAATATTTAAGCATAACAATAACCAAGAAGCAATTCTAAAACCATAGCAGACTCACTGCTTTAGAGAATAATAATTTTAAGCTATTTGACTAAATCAGGCAAAATCAAACAAATGCTGTTACATGCTCAAGTGGTGATTGAGATCCATGGTGCTATCTATAGTTTCGTTTTATATGTTTATATACTAGATGGGATTGAAACTTTTAAGATAGCTCTTTTAGTTCCGGTAGTTTTATTATCTATATGAGGCTTTTTAGAAATCTTCATTACTGACTTTGGAACTTACCTACTATCTTCTCCACCATGTCCCAGAAAGTTCATAATTGGGATAACTTCATCATCCTGTAAAGATCTCATCTGCCTTGGTACTCTACCCTATCACTACCCTCTGCCTCTCTGGGGCCATAAACTCCAAGGCTCCATTGAAGGAGAGAGCTCAGCTCAGACATCTCCTTATAGCTCATCTGGCTATACTACTTTGGGACTTCTACTGAGTTCTCCACCATGCCCCTGCATCTGATACCTTCTTCCATCCTCTCCTTTCCTCCCCCTTAAGATCCTTGAGGACTTTGTTTCTTTTTTTGTATTTGTTTCCCCAGCACTTAACACAGGGCCTGGCGCATAGTAAAAGTGTGTGTGTGTGTGTGTGTGTGTGTGTGTGTGTGTGTGTACACAAATATAAACATCTATAAAAATAGATGTTTATTTACTGCCTGGTGATTAAGGTCTAGAGAATCGCAATTCAGTTTGGTTACTTTAAAGATCTCAGGAGTCATGGCTTCAGCTTGGTCTTTACTTTTTAAAATTTGCCTGACATATTTTGGATTCAGTTCAGCTGGCTTTGCCAAACTTAAAATGGAGTGTGCTGCAGGAATCCTATTAACTCTGATGGAAAGAATGTCTCAGGCCACTCCATACCTTAATGGCCCAAATCTCACAGCAGCCCATAAAATGACCACAACTGAAAAGTTCATAGGAATTTCTGGGTAAGCTAGTTTACATTTCTTTAACATCAGATTTCTGTTCTTCATTGTAATCCCTAACTTGGAATCCTGAAACTTTAGGAGCCCTCATATCTAGAATACTGTATTGTGCCCTATCTTGCTCAGTCTTCACACTATATTATTTTTTCTTCATAGGCATACTTGATCCATTCCACATTTTGGTGTGAACTAAACTAATGTAGCTATTATTGGGATGCAACCTAGTTGTAGAATTTTAGACCTAACTGATCTATCTATCCATCTAGTAGTGAGAGTCTAGTCCAGGAGTGAGGAACCTGTGGCCTCAAGGCCACATGTGACCTTCTGGGTCCTTGGGTGTAGCCCTTTGACTGAGTTTACAGAACAAATCCTTTTATTAAGGGGATTTGTTTCGAGAAGTTTGGGTTCAGTCAAAGGGTCAACTTGAGGACCTAGAGGGCCACATGTGGCCTCGAGGCCACGGGTTCCCCACCCCTGGTCTAGTCCAACCCTCTAATTTTATAGATGGAGAGACTGAGGCCCAGGTAGGGAGGGACTGACTTCTGTGAAGTGGTACAGGAGTCTTCATTGAAAAGTTGGCTCTCCTTACTTGTTTAATGGAGATCTTGCTAACTTTGTTGAGCTCTTGCTAACAACTCCATCTGCCTGGGGTTCCCCAGGAAATCCTAAAGAGCAGGAAATCTCTTGAAGTTGTTGAGGCCTTCTGTGGTTTTGGAGTAAGTAGGATTTGGTGATAATGCAGGCACAAGGGTTCAACTCACAAGTGGGTGTTTTTTCACTTGGGGCTAGGATTTCACAGCAACTTCCTTCCATTGAGAAGTGTTTTCCCTCCTTTCCACAAGGAACAAGATTTTGGACTGGATCTTGAATGAGAAGCTTGAGGTGGAATAGAGAGTCTTTTTGTTCTGTTTTTTTCTCTTTTGAATGATTTTGCAAACAGCAAGGAGAAAAGGATAAGAAAGCTGAAAGAGAAGTAGAACATGAATGTAAGATAGACTGTAAGTAGAACTATTCAGCTTTGTTCTGATTAATATCTTACCTTTCTCCTTATCTCCCCCACCTCAATCCTTCTTTAAACTCAGCTTCCTAAAACTGCCTCCGTTTAGGAGTGGGGGAGAATTTTTACCTTCTTGCCTTTCCTTCAACCCTTCGAAATATGTCTAATAAGAGGAGGATGTGACAATTAAATTTGAATGCTCTGTACCTTTAAATCTAACCAGACCAAAGCTCTTTATTATTTTTAAATAAATAAATAAAGATGCTCACAGCTGGAAAAAAAATAAGCGGATACTGTCTGCCTTCCAGTCGAACTGCTCATTTGCATTAGCAACTCCGGAGAGCTGCTTGCACACAGGGATGCTTGTTTTGGCAAAAGCTTTCTGTTTATACAGCAAGTGCCCAGAGCCCTCTCAAGCTCCCAGATGTAACAGCCAGCAAAAGAGGTGGTGCAGGAAAGAGAATCTGAGCTGTACTTAGCACACAGATGAGCAATGCGGATTGGCCATGCCGGAAGTTCATGTGGTGTGGCTGTACCTACATGTGCTGTGAAAGGCATGTCTCTGAGCCTGGGAAGGTGAGAAACCCAAGGAGCCCCTAAGAGAAGCTTCACTGCGTCTGATTTGGTTGGGGATGCGTTCTCAGTAGTTCCTGCCCTCATTTGCAGCATTATTCTCGGAGACCAAGCGTGAGGTCCTCTGGGTACAGCTATATCACAGCTCTTCTGCAGTTTGGAAGCTGGGACATATGGAGAAGGGCATTTATATCCAAGCAAAGGTTGTAATTTGTGTTCAAGATACGAGAATGCTCTGACAATACAAGAAGGAAGGATGAGCTTTGTGGCTAGCAAAAGCAGCTGACTGTCCTACAGGGGTTTGGGGTAAGAAAAATGTGTTAACTGTGTTTTTTTCTTTCCTGTTTCAGGTACATATTCTGTTTCTAAAGCATTTTGCAGAATCATGTTTGACAAGGATAATGGTGCATTTGGGAGGGGCGGGGAGAACCATTCCTGTCATGTACTTGTGACCTTCATAAATAAACAAAGTTTTCTTTGAGCTCATTGAACAGACAGTAGCCAGGAATTACCATAATGGAGGATGTCAGTTTATAATTACCCATTTCTTTTCCTCCCATGAAGAATAATAGTTGCTTCCCTTTCTCCTCGCCTTCATTTTGGTCTGAAGCGAGGGAGGGAAAATAATGCTTTTTTTCCTCAAAGCTCTTGCCATTGGAACTAGTCGGCCAAGAACATAAGTGTCGAGGTGGAGGAAGACAAAATGCTGGAAGCTGCTATTTTGGGAGCTGTGTGTTGGTGGATGTTTGCAGTAGAATTCTTATCAGCGCTGTTTAGTATTAAGTGGTTGTTATTGTTGCTTTTATTTGACTTGTACTATAGTCATACTTTTACATACTCTGCTTTCAGCAGCAGCAGTTGTGGGGTTTGGGTGTTTTTTAAGCTCTCACTGTCCTAAAATTAAGCCTTTTCCCTTTAAACCGTAAGTTAATCAGATTCCATTAAAGGAAAGATAATTGAAGACAGTAAGCAGTGAGATGAAGGTTTGCCTCTCCTTCTCAAGGACAGATAAGACCAAAGGTTTGACTTTGTTTGCCAAATACTACTTGCAACAGATGGGGGCTTCTTAGTCCCTACCAAAATTTGTGATGAGAAGAAAATGGCATATATCAGAATATGAAAAACTCTACCACTTAAATTGGTTTCCATTCCTTTTTTTGAAGGATGAAATTTAATTTTTCATGCCCTAACCAAGGAAAGTATTAATTGAAAAATCTATTGACGTTCTTGTCCTAATAAAATTGTCTAGTACCAGCTCAGAAATTATTCTCCATTAACCTTTTCTAGGGGAAACAGGGAAGAGGAGGGAGGAGATGCATTCAAGTTTCCTAGCTTGATATGAAAACTATCAGTCGAAATCCTCCTTTTGCTGATTCATTGGTTATGTAAGCCCTGCAAACAGTGGCACCCACAAACTCAATAAGGCTCCTGGGCAAATATTTCCTCCCCGGTACATGCATTTTTTGGTGGGGGGACTTAAGAGGGGATGTATATGTAGAATTCACTGAGCCTTCCTCACCCGTTTACCTCATAATTTTGGAAGTCAGGTCATAGTTCCTACCCTGTATTCATTCTTTATCAGCCACTACTTTCCCTTTGAGTTTAGGCCAGGTGAATACCAACTGGCAGCTGATATACAAATAATTTTGTATGGTCTCTATTTGTAAACTATGTAACTTCTGTGTTGTTGAAGATTAAGCATCAAAATCAGCATTCTCTTGCCAGTTATTTCTGAAGCCTGTTGTATAACTCTGAAGAAATCTGCTTCTTTCACTACGTCCAGATTAAATGAAGATCCTCCTTTGTGTATTTGAAGAGTCTTTAAGAGAGTAGCCCAGGTAGAAAGATCAATAGTGTAAGCTGTCCTTGAGCCTCATTATTGGGGTTGGACTTCAGTGATATCTAAAGTACCTGCTAATTTGGACCTGCTCTGGTTCTTTGAATCTTCTGGTCAGTTAATGGTCAGGTGCAACAGATAGAGCCTAGAATGGGGAAGACTTGCCTTGCTCAGTTCCTGCCTCTTCCTAGGCGCTAACTAGCTGTGTCATCTTGGGCAAGTCACTTAATTTCTCTGTGCCTCATTTTTCTCACTTGTAAAATGAAAAGGTTGTTTGTTCTTAGTGACCTCTAAGGTCCCTCCTAGCTCTAAGTCTGTTATCCTCTGATCCTATGACTTATCCCAGCTCCCCCAACTGTTCGCAAGCTCTGGGTCACCTTCTACATTGTTGGCACTGTCACCATCCTTGATGTTACTTCATGGTGTTACTTCATCCTGACCAAGACATGGAATAATCTCTTTTCTTTTTCGTCCAGATTGAGACTTTTTCAAAAGAAACTTTTACTAGGAAACCAAGGGGATAGGACTGGCAAAAAAAAAAACCTCAAACAAATATAAAAGCAAATAAATTAAGAGGTAGCATGGTACCACAGGAAAGAAACTGCCTGTGGTGTCACAGTACCTGGGTTTAGGCACCACCTCGGATATGCAGTAGATCTGTGACCTTGAGCAAGTCAGTTAATATTTCTGGGCTTTAGTTTCTCCATCTGGAAAATAAAGTGGTTCAATTGGTCATCTTCAGCTCTAGAGCTCTGATTCCAGTTTTTAGAAGTTAGATTTCTGAGTCTAACTAATAACCAGCCTAAGGTTGGATTTACCCTACCCCTGGCTTTACTGCCCTATCGCTCTTTCCTTGGACTTGCTCCCTCCACAGTGAATCTTCAACATCCATCATCTCAATCCTTGGGGGAATTAATCCACTTCACTCTGGAACTCCTTGCCTGGCACTGAACTATCTTCGCTGGTGACCAAGTGGGTTTAAATTTACCTAGCAATACATAGGTGGCCCCAAACCATGTTTTACAACCCATCCAGCCATCTTGCCATGTGCCATGCAGCTGAGCAGGCATTTCTTCTCCCCTTTCAACCTCACTCTGGGTATAGTAATCAAATTGATACTATAACCATTGCTACTGGAAAGGTATGTTAGTTGACTGTCCTATGGGTCAATTTAATATTCCCAAAGGTACACTTCTCTCGCCATCATTCCCCTATATAAGTTGTACCCTCCATTAGAATGTAAGTTTCTTGAAGGCAGGGAGGAGACAGGACTGACTGACTTTTTGTATATGTATCAATAGTAAGCCCTTAGTCTAAATGCTTTTTTATTCGTTTGTGTTGCTTATGGAACTCTCAGGCTCTGCTTCCTTTCTCTTGCCTTAACATAATTTGGAATAAATATGACACAAAAAATACTACCATCTGAGGTAGAATTAGGTTGGCCCTATTTCATCCTTAAGCTTCCTTAGTTATATTTCCATTCTGTAGTTTCTTTGGGTCCTGAGGAATAATGGAAACAAAGGGATCCCCACTTTTCCCTTTTATTACTTATTCTTCAGGGCCCCTGATGGTAGGTTTACCCATAGCTTGATCAGGCAGTTCAAATTCTGTAATTGTCCAAATTTGAGAAAGCCACCAAGGTTTAAAGGGACCACAACCATAGCTGACTCCATCTGTCATTCCTCTTCTAAGGTCCCTACATTTTCTCTGCCTAGCTCTATTAGGTACCATTGGTATATATATCATATTACCCCTTCCCTCCTTAGATGATGTTTCTTTTTTTTTTTAGTGGTAAAGAGTCTCTTTTTATTTTATTTTATTTTTTTAGTTTACAACACACGGTTCTACATAATTTTGAGTTCCAGATTTTCTCCCCTCCCTCCCCAAGATGGCATGGACTCTCATATAACTACCACATATAACTTCGCATTGAATTAATTTATACACTAGTCAAGTTGTGGGGAAGAATTATGACCAATGGAATGAATCATGAGAAAGAAGAAACAGAACCAAAAAAACCCCAAAAACAAAAGAGAAGAAAAACAGGTGAGCATGAAGTGTGCCTCAATCTCCATTCAAACTTCATAGCTCTTTCTCTGGATGTAGATAGCAATCTCCATCACGAGTCCCCTGAGTTGTCCTTGTACCTTA
This sequence comes from Trichosurus vulpecula, assembly GCF_011100635.1. Classification (NCBI taxonomy): domain Eukaryota; kingdom Metazoa; phylum Chordata; class Mammalia; order Diprotodontia; family Phalangeridae; genus Trichosurus; species Trichosurus vulpecula. The sequence goes on from NC_050581.1 coordinate 150,087,319, forward strand.
CGTTGCTGAGAAGAGCGAAGTATGTCAGGATTGGTCCTCACGGAATCCATATATCTGTGGTTGTGTACAATGTTCTCCTGGCTCTGCTCCGCTCACTCAGCATTATGTCCTGTAGGTTTTTCCAGGTTGTTATGAAGTCCGTATCATCCCCATTTCTTATGGCACAATAGTATTCCATTACCTTCATATACCACAGCTTGTTCAGCCATTCCCCAATTGATGGGCATCCCTTTGATTTCCAAATATAAATATTTTTGTGCGTATGGGTCCTTTTTCTGCTTGTGTGATTTCTTTAGGATACAACCCTAGAAGTAGTATTGCTGGGTCAAAGGGTATGAACATTCCTGTGGCCGTTTGGGCGTAGTTCCAAATTACTCTCCAAAATGGCTGGATCAGCTCACAACTCCACCAGCATTGTAACAATGTTCCAATTTCCCCACATCCTTTCCAGCATTTATCATTTTCCTGTTTTGTTATATTAGCCAATCTGACAGGAGAGATGTGGTATCTAAGAGTTGTTTTGATTTGCATTTCTCTAATCAGTAGTGATCCAGAGCATTTTTTCATATGCCTGTAGATAGCTTTAATTTCTGACTCTGAAAACTGCCTGTTCATATCCTTTGACCATTTCTCAATTGGGGAATGGCTTGTATTCCTCAGTTCCCTGTATATTTTAGAAAGGAGACAGGATCAGTGGTGTTGTTTAGCCTTTGGACCCCTAGTGTCTAAAATAGCTTTGGCTAATAGGGGATATTAAATACATTTTTGCAAAATTAAACAGGTTCTCATTCTTTATTTTACTTTAAAAACTGCCCTGCCTTCCTTTGTTTCCTTCTAAACTTCCTTCTGTTCTCTTCTATGCATTTTTACAAAGTGTTTCAGTGCCCCCCACCTCACTACCTCCCAGTTAAATAAAAAAAACCCAAGAGAAAAAAGAAAACCTTTGTAACAAATAAGTATAGTTAAAAAAATCCATACAGTTGCCATGTCGTGTCCCTTTCTATACCTGGAGTCCATCATCTCTCTGTCAGGAAATGGGTTATGTGACTCCTCATAGGTTGTCCGACCTTCCTACTACTTTTCCTTCTGGGGTTCCTTTATCAATGTGGCTTGCTCTCTGGTGGCTGGGCAATTTTCATTTATGATCTCAGGAAGTATAGTGTATAGGATTTTTTAAAAAATTGTTACTTTCAAGAACTTGAGTACTTAAACTATTTACCAGGTCAGTTGTTTTTGATATCAGATAGTTTACATTTTCTTCTATTTTTTTGCAGTCTTTTGATTTTATTCTAATATTTCTTGCTATCTTATGGAATCACTGATTTCTGTTTGGTTATTCTAATTTTCAGGGAGTCTGTTACTTGAGTATGTGTTACCACTTTTTGTTCTAAGCTGTTTATGTTCCTTCCAATTCTTTCCTCCAGAGATTTTTCTTTTTTCTTTTTTAAATCTCTTTCTTGATTTCTTCTAGTTACTTATGTAGTCCTTGGGGAAAATCCATTTTTTTTTCTTTGATTCCCTATTTGCAATTTTTATGACAGTACTCTTAGGTTGAATTTCTGTGCATCTCTGCATCTATAATAATACTTTAGAGTAGTGGGAGTTTTCTTTTGTTTACCCATTTCTCTAGCCTTCTCTAGTTCAGTTCCTCACCTGGGGCTTAGTAAGGACTACATCCTGCTCCCTACCAGGGCTTCTAGGTAGGGTGATTGCTTTGCTTGGTTTCAGTCTGGGTATCATTAGTTCTCACACTGACCTCCATCTCCTCATGTGTCTTTGCTAGTAGGTTTTAAGCACTCCTAGATCTTTAATATTGGAAGGCCTGCATCTTCAGGGCTCTCTAGAGACCTCAGAGCTCCCATGCACTATCAGGAGGATCATAGTCACTGTCTCCAGGCCACTTACTTGGTCCACACTATAGGTTTCCAATCACCCTGGGACTTTTTTGTATAAGCTTTTAAATTCTGGAGTGGAAGAAATCATTTAACTTTAGTTTCTTATTGGATTTCTCGATTACTACTTGCTGCTAACTTGAGGGTTTTGCTAGAATATGTATACGGGAGCCTACCTCTGCCTACCTCTGTTCAGGCAGTTATCTTGGCAGTACAGCTATGATTCTCTTTTCTGTCCCCTCTGTTAATCTTCCTTCCATTAGCACTTTGAGTTCACAAGGATCTGGATCTTTATAGCTTCTTTCATAATATTAGGGCTTCTTAGATTTCTTTCTTGATTAGTAATCTGAGAAACAAGCAAACTATTCTCTGAGTTCCATGCTAATAGCAAATTTATACAAAATTATTCATATTAATGTATTTGGAGAGGCTTTCTTTTACCCACAGGTAATGGATTTACCCAAAGGCATGGATTGAATTGAATCATCAGTTAGTACCAATGGAGAAAACTGGTTTAGATTTCTCATCTTGTCATTCAAGTTTGTAAGGTAAAAAGTTAAACAAATTCAACAAACATTTCTTAAGTTCTTCATATAAAAGGTAGTGTGCTAGACGTGGATGCAGAGGTGATAATGTAATATCTACCTTCGAGGATTAGATAGTCTACTGTGATGATACAACATTTACATGAAGTCACATGTGAGCACAGAAGAGAGCTCTAGGAACATTGGAAGGAGAAGTTTATTATAGAAGGCTTCATGGAGGATATGGAGTAGTAAAGGCATGTAGTTACCTCAAATGTGAATTTAGTATTCCTGCTAGTCTTTTACCATATACTGTTACTATAAAATTTCAGGGTAAATATACAGACTCAGAGGCCTAGTTTATAGGAATGAATTTCTATAGCTATATTCCTATCTTATCTCCTGTAAGCAACAACAAAAAAAAGCTATATATTTTTTTCAAATTAAAACACATATCTGAAAAACATAGTCTAGTGTGTATCTCAGCCCAAAAATTGGAAACTGAATTGGAAATTGAAAGAAACTTGATCTGACAAGAGAGTTGACAGCTAATCCATTTAAATTAATATGTTAGCAGATTTACAAATTGAATTGCAGGTTATTAAATGATTGCTTCAAGTTGTAACAGTTTAGAACCACAGAAGTAACCAGCCATAGACCATACATAGGCTCTACAGTTAGCACTCTGCTTTGTAACTTCTAAGTCTTAGTCCCATGCCCTAGGTTGCCTTTCTGCATTCTGGTAAAGCGGTGGTTTCTTAAAGTACAGAGGGGAAGGAAGTTACAAATGAGACCCCTCAGAGGTAACTCTTATTTCCCCAACCTGTCAATAAGTAAAGCACTGAAATAATAGTGGGCAAAGCAGATTATATGGGAAAACTAAGGATTTGTGACTTCTGATTCAGCCCAGTTTGTCATGCAAATTCCCTTTCTCTCTTCAATATCCCTTGGACATTGAACAACCTGATTCATCTGTCACTCAGTATTTCCCTTAAGGCTTCCATTGTTTCTTTCTCTGTCCCTATACTAATCAACCACAGGCCATATGGGAGAAAATTATCCTGTTCTCAGGTCCAACGCACCCCCAGTCCTTCTTATCCCTACTCTACCCCTGTCCCACTGAATCCTACCCAGCCTTTCTTTTATTGTGCCCTCTGGAATTCCAGTCCCATAATGAATGAACTCCTCTTCATTATGCATCTCTTTCTAATTATACTCCTTCCATATATATTACCCTTCATTCAGACCTAGCACCCCTCTGACAACCTTGTATCTCCATCATTGGCTTTATACCTTTTCTCACATTTTCCAGCACACTGGTCCTGGAGAGATTCAGATTACATCATTCTCTCCAGTGTCACTTCTAGACTCTCCTTTTCCTCCTCTACTCCACAAGCTTTCCTCCTTTAAAGTCCACTCAACCAAAAGTTTCCACTCTGTCCAAATTATGATGGCTTTAGAACATCACCTGCTAGGTCATCCTGCTCAGTTCTTTTCTTCTCAACACCTGCCCTTATGTGAAGGAACTTCAATATTCACATAGATGCTCCCTCAAGCTCCCTAGCCTCCCAGTTCCTCAACCTCCTTAATCCCATGACATTTTCCTCCACCCTACCTCACCTACACATAGGAATGCTCACACAGTTGAGCTCATCATTATCCATGAATGTTCCACTTTCCTAATTAAAAATGTTGATCATAATCTACAGTCATTACAAGACTCTCCAAGCCCTGCCATACTTATTTGCTCTCACTGAGCCTTCCAGCCCTTCCACTTTCCTCCTCTTCTAATCTCAACCTAAGTAATTAACCATTTCAACCCTACCTTATCCCTTGCCCTCAAATCCCTTTCCGCCTTATCCTGTTTACACTCATCTCTTATTAAACCTCAGCCTTGGATTACTCCCACCATTCACCTCCTCACAGTAGCATACTCAAATGCAGAAACCATTTCCTGATTCCCCCCAACTGCTAGTGTCTTCTCTGCAAACTAACTTGTATTGAACTGCTTTGTGTATGTTTGTTATTTATTAACTTTGTATTTATGCTGTATGTATTTTACATACATACTTGTTATCTTCCTTGTTAGAATGTCAGCACCTTTAAGGGTAGGGATTATTTTGTTCTGTTTGCTTGTATCACCAGTACTTGGCATTTGGAGGTACTTAATAAATATTTGTTGGTTGGTTGACTGACTGAGTGATAGGCACAGTGGGACTTCATTTTTCTACTGACCTTAGCCATGCAGCAGAGAATCTCCACCAAGCTTTTGCAGAATTTATCACAAAAGTTACATTAAGGGTATTCTCAGAGGATTAAATTATCTTAAGTAAAAACCTCAAGTGAATGTGTTTACTTCTATCCTTTTTTTCTTGTCAGCATTTTTGGGGTGGGGATCCACTATGTGCAAATACTACACTGAACACTGTATGAAAATGTACAGAAATTGTTGACTGAGTTGGATGTATTTTTGTGAATTCCAGCTTTCTTCTAGACTGAAAAATCATCATACTTTTCTTTATCAAATAAAATAAATTTTTACTCTTATTCAGAGTAGAGGGAAAACATGAGTTATAGACATAAACCTGAGGACCCTTCCAATTCAGATATTCTGTGACCCAGAACATAGATCCATGAAGGCTATTTAATTCATTTATAATATTAATAACAGTTTGACTGTTCAAATACGTTTGTTTTTAGTTATCTTTTGGAGAATTAAGAAACTATGTGCCTTGTCTGACATCTATACATATTCTATCTATAAACCTTTATGTCTCAGACTTTTAATACAAAGGACCTAAGTACCTATTAGGTACCTTACCTTCTTTCTCTCCCACTCCCTACGCCTACTCACAGGCTCCCTCCCCCCAAACCTGGGAAAATCATTCTCAAATACCACCCAGCATGCTGATACTAACTCCTCATGTGCAAACACAAGTCACAAAATTAATGAAGAAAAGTCAAAGAAAACTTAAGAAGACTTTTGAAAAATAAAGATATCTTTCACCTACTGTCATTTCTCTGCTGCCACTTAAGGCTGTTTTCTGTATTGGGGTTTCTTCTGCAGTTCTGTGCAGCTCACAACAGATGGTGTCAGGCATAATTTCCCTTTTGGCGCCTCCTGTAGCTCTATATAACTTTCTGCCCTGTACTCGAACAGCTCTTTCCTCACTGACACATCTCCCTCCTTCTCTGCTTTCCCTGTGCTACCACTTTCATGACTGTCTCAGACTAGGCACCTACCCATTGAGTTTATTCCCATTTGCTACTATCCCTGCTGACCCTGGCCTCAAAGGCTTGTTCCAGAAGCTGTATGAGAACCATTCTTTTCTGTTCAAAGAGGTGTTCAGCAGACAGGGTATATCAGTAACAAATCTTGATGTATTTCTCCTCAGACATGCAAATGATATCCCCTGTCAAAGTAAGTATTACTTGCTTGTTTATATGTTGACAGAGCATCCCAGAATCTCCTTATTTGTCTGTCTTAATTCCTAAGTAATATCTGAAGAAACTGAATAGGATTATTCAAGAAAAACCCTAGGTTGCTACCTGCCAGCCCCACATAAAATAGAGAGGGGTGTCTAGGAGAAAACCTGGACTTTCCTGAATCTCCAAGAGGCACATCATATCTTTGGTATTGGGGGAAGGGGGGGGGGGAAGAAACATTCCCTGTCTTGGCTACATATCTGTTAGAATTGTGAGGTGGAAACCTGTATTAAAGTCTTATTTCACTGCCTCAACATGAAATGAACATGACTGTGGATTCTGGGTAGCTGGGGTGGCAGAGTACAAACTGTGGAAGCACCTACTGGTAATAATACCTGGCATTTATACAGTGCCTCAAGCTTTGAAAAGCATTTTTTATGCCTTATCTCACTGGATCCTCACAAGAACCTTGTGCAATAAATACCTCAATTATGGCAGTTCCCATTTTACAAATGAGAAAACAGAGGTTTCTAGAGGTTAAATGACTTATGACAGAGGAAGTGTTTGAGCTCAGGTCTTCCCTTGATTTCAAGTATGGGCCTTGTGACTTGCTTTGAGTTTGTTGTCCAAGGACTGACCTAGCTAAGTTAAGAGATGCTCCTCATGAAAATTTAGCCATTAACTGATGAAATATTTTGGCCGTAGCAATTCATGAAACCATCTGCTAAAGTAAGGAGGCATTGTGATCTTTGGTCGAAGTGTCCAGACTAATCAAGTCCCAGATCACAGGATCACAGGTTGCCAGAGCTGAAAGATCCTTAGAGGTGCTATTGTACCCATGCCTGGATTCCCCCTGTAATTCTTGTTCAGCCATCCCAGACCCCATTCTCACTTTTCTGTCAAGTCATATTCCAAGGCCAGGCCCCGTATAGCAAAATTGTTGTGGCCAAACCACTTAAATGAGCATTTGTGTAACCCAGGTCTTATTGCTATCTTGGAGGCTGTGGAATCCATTTAGTCTTTGATTAAGCGTTTATTAGGTATCAAGTTTGCTAGACACTGTGCTGAGTACTAGAAATACAAGACAAAAAAACCAATCTGTGTCCTCAAAGAGCTTATATTCTACTGGGGTGAAACAGTGTGCAGACAGATAAGTAGGTATAAAGATCACGTACAGAGTCAATATGACACTCTGTTGGGCCTTTCAGATGTACTTGACCTTTTTATTGACACAGATCATACCTTGTTTGTAAAATATTCTATGCTAAAGCTGATCTGTCAGTTAAGTAAACTTCCAGCGATGCCTCTAGCCGGTCAAAGGGGTAGCAGGAAATACCTAAACAGAATCTCCCCCATAACTGAATTTTGAAATATTATGAACAGAGCCACAGAAGAATGTATATGGTAAACATTAAGTATTATAAACCTAATTTATCACAAACCCATTGTATTACACTCCTCACTCAGCAATCAGACATTGTGTTATGAACGTAGCAGTACCAATCAATACTAGTTATTACACAGAACAAATTTAGTAATTCCAGCTGTACTTAATTGCTGTGGACTCAGATGTCCTTCATACTCTCCTCTTTATAACAGTGCATTGCAGTTAGGCGTGGGGCAATGCACATTACAACATCAGTGATGCTTCTCCAGCCCCACCCCCAAAACTTGACCAGATGTAGGACAAGTCCACAGATTCCTATTCCCACACAAAACAGCTTCCCTCCTTCTGGGCTAGACAGATGACAACCATTGGTATCCTCTCACTTGCTTTTTTGACCACAGTGTCATAGATGTAGAGCTGGAAGGAAGCCCAGAGACCATCTTGGACCAACTCCCTTGATTTACACCAGAGTACACTTAGGCCCAGAAAGATTGAGACAGGCCTGTGTATAAAAAGTAAGTGGCACAAGTTCATGAGCATGGCTAAAGGACAATGGGTGAAAGGCCCAGCCAGGTTTTCCCATGGCCTACAGGAGGACAGTAAGAGCAGGACTCCAGTGGCCCTGTGGAGGTGTTCAGCCACAGGCTGCTGGCCCACAGGATACCTAGCCTTCAGTGCAGTGTTGCGTTAGAATCCCAGGTGAGGACCAGCCAGTTTACAACTCTCACATGAGTTTTTCAAAGCCAAATGAAAGGTTTTCATCTTTTCGTTGTCATGTGGGTGGTATCCCTGTTGTATTGATAGCTTTCTAATATCATATGCCTGGTACTAGTGCATGAGCTGGGTGTTGGAGAAGATACTAGACTTAGAATCAGGAAGATCTGTGTATCTGTGATCTGTGATACTTATTAGCAGTGTGATCATGGTCCAGTCACTTAACCTCCATTTTCCAATTTGTAAAATGGGTGTAACTGTAGTACCTACCTTCTGGGGTATTGAGAAGCTCAGATAAAATAAAGTTATGTAGAGTATTTTGTGATGTTTAAAGCGCTATAGAAATGTCACATTTTATATTTCTGTCTGTGTACATGTGCATGTCTCCCTAAGAAATGCTTTTTGAGTTTGAAAGTGTTGGTTTATTACATTCAGGATCAGAATCCTAAGCACATGATAAAGAATGAAGGCAAATTAGTACGAGAAGTGGGGCTTCTGGAACAGAAAATAGCCATTGCTATGGTGAAAAATCGGAATGCTATTCAGAATGGGTAGGCTTGGAGGCTTCTGGGCCCAGCTAGAATGCCAGTCTTGGGGTGGAGTGGAGTGCTACCAGCCCTGTGTCCACCTCCCCTTTGTAATGCCCCGAGGTCAAGCAGAGGTTTCCACGGAAGGATCAGAGAGAGGACTGTGGCCCCAGAACCACAGAGGGCCTCAGAGATCATCTGGTACACATCTCAAGTGAGGTTAAATGAGTCCCAAGGCAAGCCTGTTGGCTGAATGAGTGCCCAGGAATTAGGTGACAGGGCCCAGCACATAAAGGAGAGGGAGGGATGTCATTTCCAAAGGAGACCCATCCATTGGTCAGATGCCATCACAGCAGAAATAGAACACATGTCCTAAGTGCTGAGCCTCCAAGCCTGAGTGGATCACCTACCCACCTACCCTTGTTCCATTTGGGGACAGCTCTCATTGTTAGAACATCCTTTCTTGACTTGAGTCAAAGTCACACATTAGTTTAGCATCATTTCATTTTTTGCTGAAATTCTGTTGTTTTCATTTTCCATTTCTAGTCACCAGAATATAAAAACATCACTGTTAAGATGACCTAAAGTAACCGCCATCACTAGTGCACAGCAGAGATTGTTACTTAGGGTACCTATAATTCCTGCTACAGCTATATCTTCATCCTCTTCATTGAATTTAAACAAATGTTGCAAGAATCTCACTAAAATCCATTTCAGACTTTCACTTTTTCTTTCAGAATTCAGAAATGAAAAGGCCACTTGAATTCATAGAGAACTCATTTCAGTCAGGGTCAGGTTATCCCTCTGAAACATATTGGCCATGTGACCATGGGCAAGTCATTTCACTTGGTAGAGTGCCTCTGGAACCAGGTTAAAATGTAATTAGGAAATATTTACCAAAATAGATAAAAATATAATATGGATAATACGGCACTTTATAAACAAGTCAGCATCGATCAGCAGGGTTCCTTCTCTACACAAGGGTGGCCTCGTTTCCATTTGACTTTGGTGCTCTCTTAGACTGTCCTTCCTAGCATATGCCCAGCAGCATTGATAGGAGCAGCTTCTCCCTATCACAAGGCCCAGCCCCTTGGGGACTTTGATAAAACAGGGCCCAGGGAAGCCCTTGTACTTGTAGTTTTTCTGATAACCACCCCATGCCAGGGAAATCAGATCTTCCCCCAAATAGCCTGTACCCCCCGAGACTGCAGCCTATCTTCTTATGTTGTCCTTCGGTGCCCCACATAAAAACACAGCATTCTTAGATAAAAAATATCAAACATAGCTTTTTCAGAGTCATCCACTTAAAGGGGCAAAGGCCACTTTCACTTTCTAGATATTACCTGATGTTTTGAGTCTGCAGGTGAGTTTCCCCTTTATTTGTTCCTACAGTGGAGTCCAGAACGTTTCAGTATGCTGAAGCAGCATCCTCTTTTTCACTCTCTGCTCCTCAGGGCCCCTCCTCCCTGAGCAGAGCTATTCTTTTGCTGCCATCTCTGCCCTGCCTGACTTGATGGCTTCCATGAATTCTTGGCACAGAATTTCCCTAAAATAGGCTACTTCTTGTTGGACACAGCGATGCTAGTTACATCTTTGACAGTCTTTTGTTCCTGCTCTGAAATTTCCTCTTTGAGCACACCAGCAGCTTCTTTGTCTGCATTAATCTCTCAGGTTCCTTGCTGACTTGATTGCTTTGCCTTGCATAGTTTAATCCTAGGACAGTCTCCTCACCCTGCCTATCTACCTGAGAGTCATGTTGGCCAGATGCCCATCCTTCGTCCTCTGTCATTGTGCAGTTCTTAGCAGTCCTCATCTCAAGCTATATTCTGATTGCTTTGTCCATGTCAGATAGACATTCATTCCATATAAGGGCCTGTGAAGAGTTGCTTTGATTATTTGGAAAGGGAGGGCAAAGAGAAGTGGAGATAAAAGCGTTGTCGCAAATACTTTTGATAATTACGTGCTAATTACCGGAGTTACTTCTAAACCCTGTGTGGCCAAAATCCACTGACCCAGGAGTCAGGAGATGTCGGTCCTAGTCTAAAGTCTACCTCAATTTCTGCATGACCTTGGTCCAGTCACTTTCCTACATTGGATCTAGTTTCTTTAGTCATAAAATCAGAAAATTGAACTAGATGATTTCCAGGGCCCTTTCTCAGCCATGGTATTCCATAACTTCATGGCTATCATGTAGAGAGCTGAATCTGCAGTTTGCAAAACCTGGGTGGGATTTGGCCTTTATGCCTCATAGTCTGAAGCTTTTTGATAAAAAGCCTCTGATTTCTGCTCAAAATTCAATGTCGGTCAGTGCATATGCAACATAAGATTTGACACCTGCTTACCTAGGATGAGGAGTGTGATCCCTTCATTGGATAACATCCGATTTTTCTGTTGACCAAAGAGAAATTCCACTAGCCGTTCTGAACAGTTAAGACATACTTCTTCCAAGATGATAGTCTTCCTTGCTGGGACAGGGCAAAGTACCCCTACTGTGGAGGCAGAGAACCTGAATTCTGATGTCACCTCTGTGCACCGCTGGGCACTTGGCTCCATTTTCTTCAGGGTAAAGTAAGGGTCTCTGGAGTCCTTCCATTGCTAGATCTTGGATCCCATGATCTTGTGCTCTGTGTCATGTCCCTAAGGGGGGACAGCTCCTCAGCTAGCTCCCTACCACTTGTTGCTGCTGTCTTCACCCCCACCTTCAGAAGAAGCATTGTGGGCCAATAAGAACTGATTTAACATAAGGTTGAATCAATATAGCCCCCAATTCCCCTCCAAACAAGCTAATGAAAAAACTCAACTCAGATTATCTAAGTTCAGAATATTAGCATCTTTTCCGTTTAGAATGTCCCCTTCTAGCTCATTATTATATCTGTTACATGTTGCCTTCCCCAGTCAGACTCTAGACTCCATGAGGGCAGAGACTGTTTTCACTTTGGTCTTTGTATGTCTATTACCTAACATAGTACCTGGCACATGGTAGACAGTAAACGTTTGTTGATTAATTCTGCTGCTTGATAGACACTATAATGAGTTGGAATGGAATAATCTAAATTGGCTGTTAATATTCTACATTTAGATCTCACTTACGTAGAGTTTTTTCAGTAATCTTGGAAGGACCATTACCACTAATTGAAAGCTGTTTATCTTCAATAAATCGTCATTACTGTTTTGGGATTCATTTCCATTGAAACCATACTGGTTCATAAAAGCTCTCAAATATGTTGGACAGAACCTGAGATGGCTGTGGCTGCAAACTAACTGCCTTGCCAAAGCCTCAGCTCCAGCCTTTGTTTCCCTTACTTTATTCCCCTGAACTGGAATAATTATTCCCAATCTTCATTGCCCAGCTTAACCAATTGATATTGTATCAAAGCTGCCTTTGATGACCCTTTCCCAGGCAGAAGAGATGCTGAGCCCTTACAGAAAAGCCTCATTGCTGCTGATGTGACAGCTTGTTTTTATTCTTTAGTTCCTTGACTCCAGACTTCCTCTACTAGTAAAGAGAACACCTCCTCAGACCTGACTGCTCCGTAAGGAAGTTCAGAGCTGGTAGAAAATGATTGTGTATCATTTCTACTGTGAGAGGATGAGGATGAACATTCAGAGAATATTAACTACCTATTAAAATAATAGTACTTCTGGCCCCCAGTGTTGGTTGTTTTTGTTAATATATGGACCAATACCTATAAAAATTTTCAAGCAGAATCATAATTATTGTGATTAATAAAAACTTAGTTTCATTCAAGGCTCAACTTCATGGGCCACTTCCTTGGGTGCCACTTACTTATCTCATTCTGCCTTCCCTCTTCTTACCTGGTAAGTCACTGAGTCTTGTCAATTCTGCCTCCACAACGTTTTGCACATCCATCCCCTGTTTATCACACACATAGTCACAGCCCTGATTCAGAAAAATCCATAAACTCCATAAATCCTGTGTAACCAAAGTTTAATGACCAGGTGTCAGGAGACCCAGGTTATGATCCAACTTGAAATGAACTCCCAGTTGGTCTCCTCGCCTCAGGTCTGTCCCCTGCAGTCCATCTTCCATTTGGTTCCCAAAATGATAATTCCAAAACACAGAGCTGACTATGAAACTCTTCTGCTTATTAAATCCCGGGGTCTCCCTGTTGCCTCTAGGATGAAGTAGAGACTTATGTCATTTACAGCCCTGGCTTCAGTAGACCTTTCCAGCCTTGTTTAGTTTGACTCCTCTTCACACACTTTTCCATTTAGCCAAACTGACATACCATCTCACCCCCACCCCAGCACTCTGTGTCTGGATGTCTCCCATGGCTGGAATTCCTCCCTCCTCACCTCCACTTCTTGGAATTCCTCATTTCCTTCTTGGCCTTGATGAAGCCCCCCTTCATCTTTCCTGACCCATGGAGCTGCTACCTCCTCCCTTCATCGCTCCCTGCCCATTCATTTGGGTGTGTGCATGTGCATGTGCATGTGCATATGCGTGTGCGTGTGTGTGTGTGTGTGTGTGTGTGTGAGAGAGAGAGAGAGAGAGAGAGAGAGAGAGAGAGAGAGAGAGAGATGAAGACATGTTAGAGTTAGGCCTCCAGTACTCCAAAAGAGTCTTTCAACCTCTTAGGATCCTAGGCATCTCTCTTAAATTATAAGTCAAAGAACAGTTGCTTCTGAGCATTGGTTAGAAGAATTCCTGACACCAGTGAAAGTATGATTCTGAATGGAAACCAAAATATATTTTTGCATATGCTTTTTTTGTTTGTGCATCTTCCCTCCCCTGACAGAATGTCGGCTCCTCAGGGGCAGAAGTTTTCATTTGTGGTTTTGTCTTCTCATCACATAGCAAATGCCTACTGTGTGCCAGGAGCTGTATCAAGCACATTTTACAAACATGACCTCCCTTGATCCTGGCACATGGTAGGTGCTTAGTGAATACTTGTTGAATTGACTCCCTACTCACAGAAGCTTTTATTCAGACTCAGGAGGACCTGGTTTCAAATTCCATTTCTAACACTTAGGGGCTGTGTGATCGTGGCTGAGCAAGTCACTGAGTATCTTTGAGACTCAAGTGATATGATTCAGGGAAAGTGCTCTCCAAAGTGTAAAGCACCATGTAGGTCTCCATTTTTTGTCATCATCATCATCGTGATCACTGCAAATTGTCGTAGGAGAGTCATGCTTTCTCTCGTCAAAAAGCAAAACCTTCTCTTTCCCTGCCGGAATTTCTTTCCTTCTGTGAAACCCAGGGACTTTTTGTCAGGTTGACTCATGGAGAAAGGAAGAGAACTGAAGAGGAACCCTATTTTTATCAATGGCAAAAAAATGCTTAGGGCACTACCCTGTCTATTTAAAATTTTCTTCATTGTGTCAAGGTTTTGCACCAAGATTTCTTGGTGTAAAGGTAAAACCCAGACATTTAGGGGTATAAAGAGAGGGCAAATATTCCTTTTAGTAACTAGAGATTGTTGAGCAATAATCCACCTTTCCCTTTGTACCTCATTTGCCCAGCTATAACCATGGTATGGATAGTTATCCGCTTCAAAAATAAAATAAAAGCTCCTTAGCTTGTCATTTAAAGCCCTCCACAATCTGGTCCCAACCTTCCTTTCTAGCCTTATTTTCTATTGAACTTACTGAGATATAGCAATGAGAAGAAAAAGGAGGAGGAGGAGAAGAATTATAATTATTCACATTTGCGGAGAACTTTAAGGTTCACAAAAGGCTTTCCTGATAAAACCCTTGTGATGTAGAGAGTGCAACTAGGAGTATCCCCATTTTCCAGACAAGGAAACTGAGGACCTGAAAAGTTAAGTTACTTGCCTATGGCCATATGGGTTTTAAGCTTCTAAAGTGGCCCATAAATCAAGGTATCCTGACTCCAAAACCAGTGTTTTACTTACAACACAAGAAAATTGGACTTAGTAGCATTTTTCTTTGCATTCGTGTAGGCCATTCCTCATTCCTGAAATGCATTCTTTCCTCATCTCTGCCTATTAAAATCCTTTTTTCAAGCCTCGGTTCCACACTGCTTCCCCTGTGAAGTCTTCCCTAGTTCCCCTAGCTGAAAGTGGTCCATCTCTTTGTAAATTTTCCTAGACAACTTTGGCCAGATCTCTTCTTTGCCTCCATCACACTTTACTTTATAGTTTGTGTATATGTGTTTATCATGTATTTCTCCTTGAGAGCAAGACACCTAGAGCAGTAACTTAGGGTAGTAGGTGCTTAATAAATGCTTGTCGAATTAAATCAAATATTCCAGGGAAATTTGCAGGCCTTTTCCTATGGCTGAGGTCTGTTTGATAGCTGAGGGGTAGAGGAGAGTGGGATTGCCTCTTTCATCTGTTTGCTACTAAAGTAGTTCATTTGGTGTGCAGAGCAGGAAACTTTCCTGAAAGAACAGCCAAGGTACTATAAAACAATCCCACAAGGAACAGAGATAAAATCATTTCATCACAGTGAGTACACAGAACAGGTTTGTTTGCCTTTCTTTAAACCTCTGCTGTCAAATCTGGTTAGGAAGGCAGGAGTCTGTTGGAGAGTTCTAGATCTGCTTTAGCTTATAAAAGCTTCATTGGATATGGACTGATGATATTTTCAAGGGTGCCACAGGTTATTGATTGTTATTCCCAAAGCTTGATGCTTTTGGTCTTGTACTATCATGGAATCCTTAGAGAAGGTGGAGAGAGCTGTAGTTGTGTCTGGTATGCAGATTCTAAAGAATTATAAAGCACCATCATGTTCTCATTCTTAGTGTGTTCTAGGGCCAGGCATTTTCCCGTATCTTTGTTTACAGAGTACTATAAGCAGGAACCAGTTTCTGCCTTGAGTAACTGACATGTCATCTGATTTCAGCAAACAGATTCTTGACAGAGACACAAAGCACTAAGAAAGAAAGTGATTTGGGGAGGAAATGTGCTCAGGTTGTTAGAGCATCAGTGGACTCTCATATTTTTTCCTCTGGTTCCTATGTGATTTCAACTTTGAACACTTCCTTTTTTCTGTTAATGAATAGGCCAGTATAAATACTGGCAAAATGCTGTGATACAGGACAAAAGAGTAAAACATGCCTAAAATCAATATGCTCACATTGAACTTTGAATCATTACTGACCAGACAGTAAAGAAAAATAGTTTTAAGGTGAAAATGTAGGTGAACATTTATAATTTCTGTTTTCTTTGTTCTGTACTTTCCTTTTGTAACCATCTAGTCACTTTTGGGATGTGCCCGGTAAAGTACACAGCTCCTTAGAAGATTGATAAAATATTGCACCTGGCCAGAGACAAACCAGTACCTAGGTCTCCTGACCAGTGTTGTTGTTGGCATTTAATTTTTATCAACTTTATTCTCCTTAATTTTAGTATTTTCCCTCTGAGATTATCTCCAGTTCATCCTTGTTCGTACAGCAGATTTGCATGTTGTCCCCCAGCCCCTTCTGCTCCCACCTCATCACCCCTGCCTTGTCACTTTAACCCTGTTTGCCTCAGTTTCCTCATCCATAAAATGAGCTGGAGAAGGAAATATCAAAGGCCCCCACCTTGGACTACGTGCTCCTTGAAAGCACCAGTTTGGGGGCTAGGAGGGTGGAGGGGTGTATTTGTCTTTTTGTGTATCCCCAGTGCTTAGCATAGTGCCTACCACATAGTAAACACATAGTGAATGCTTGTTCACTTGTTAGCTTGTAAGTTGTCAAAAGGAAGAACAAATAATATGATTTCATTTATTCATTTAGTGTCTTCTTGACCCCTTTTGAGGGATGAAGGTATGGAGAAGACATTAAAGTTGTGGAAAGCTAAGAAGCTTAAGACATTTACAGATTCCCCTTGGATGTATTTTCTCTGAATTTGGTGTAAGGAGTTGTATGAAGTAGAGGCAGACGAAGAAGAGTTAATGGGAAGAGTTTGGAGTTAGGCAGGGCTAGATTCCAGTCTCAATGTTAGCAAACCATACTATACCTCAGTTTCCTAATCTCCAAAATAAACCTGTCTCTTAGGTCTGTTGGGTACAATCCAAACGAGATAATGTATATAAGGGGTCTAACCTTTAAAAGCTACAAATGCCAATTATTATGAGAAAGGGAAAAGGAGAGACTACGTTTGGGGAGAAAACATTCTAAATAAGAAAAATGGCAGGATGTTTCTGTTTTGGCAATATTCTATCTCCTTAATTGATTTTCTCCTTAGTACCAAACTCTTTGAACATCAGGCTGCTTCATCTGTTGATTGAGTGCCTGATACAGAGTCCCAGCAATTGAATTAGATTTGATGATCCCTTTAAAAAATAAACTTAATGGACAGATTTGCAGATACTGCCGTCTTTTCAAGGCTTCCTTCCAACAAGCACTTTGATACTACAACCAAAATAACCTTGTTTTCAGTTGCACTGAGGACACTTGGAGTCTAGGAGACCAGTGCATTCGCTATACATGACCAGCACATTCTTGGATCATATCATAGGCCTATGACATTTGAAAGAAAATCATTCCCTTTAGTTTTCCATTAATAGCTATCACTCCTGGTAATTTTTACCCAGTGGGTTTTGAGACAGATGGTAAAGATCAGTATATGTTATAACTACTTGTTCTGAAGAATGTGGATCCCAGATAGATAGGAATTTTGTATTAGAAACTGGGTAAGAGACATTATCATTTGAAGGTCTGAGAAAGGGGAGAGAGAGGAAGGGAAAGGAAGCATACACCAGCATGGAAAGAGGTTGGGGGAAAGAAACATCCCTGTTTCTTAGCCAGGTCTTATGTCCTACAGACCTGAGATGACTAAATATCTTGACTCATACCTATTTATAGCTGAAATTCTGAGCATTTGATACTTAGAGTACAAATCTCCCTTCTGGAGGAGATTCTCCACCACCTTACAGTCACCTTCCTCTGGCCAGATGTTTCCCCTCTCTCCAGAACTCCGCTGAATCTGACAGCACAAGTTTTAGTTCTTCAGCTCATGCCTCTTTCCACAGTGTTAGGAAGCCACTAGATGGCTTAGTAAACAATAAATTTAATACTGTTTTTAAAATACAAGATGAAACCTGATCAAATGACAACACATTACTTTGTCATTTAACTTCTTTTCTCTAAATTTACAGCAAGCCAGTTACTTCCATAGGAAAAATTTCTATAATTTACTTCTAGAATGAGCTTCCTACTCTGCAGTGAGAACCAATGTCTGCAGGTGTGATTTGAATCCCCAGCAGCTACAGATAGTCCCTGGGAAACATGGACTCAGAAGCTTAGAATGAGAAAGAACCTTGGAGGTCCTTCCCCCTCAATATCTATTTTGGTCATTTGTTGGTGCTTTAAATTCCCAAGTAGTGAAGAGCCACCAAGACTCACTTCAGCTATTTTATAAAATCACTTCAAAAGCCAAAACGCCTGTTGGAATTTTGTAAACTGACAGAAAGGACTCTGGGAGAACCCTGTTGAAGGAGAAAAGTTCTTTTTAACTGAGATCTATCACTCCAGAATAAGAAAAGGAGGTCCACAAATCTAGTCTCAGTGTTTGGGAATTTCCCCATCTGGTGGTGAGAGAGAATGTGCAAATGACTCAAGATGACATAAGGATACACTTTAGAGAAGCTCAGAGGGAAACTCCTAAGGCACTGGGAATGATAAATAGTATATAAGATAAGAGAGTTTCACTTCCGCAAGATTTCTGAGAGAACTGCCAAGGGAACTTGTCATGGGGAAGACAACTTTTTGTTTTGGATGAGGAAGAAAGAGTTGTTTTGTTTTTTAGAATATATTGTTGGGGTATGGATGCAAATACCTTTTTAAACTAGAAAATGTGTTTCAATACTTGCTGTACAAAACTTTACAAAATAGGTATGCTCCTTAAAATTAGCAGAAAAATTAATTTCTATAAAGTGAACTCTATTTTCTTTTTGGCCTCCATTAGATCAGTCATAGAACTGGAAATGAGGAGAAAGGGAACCCTCCTCTAAGTATAAACAGTCTGCCTTGAGACATATGACTATTCTTCACCTTCATCTATGAATCTGATTTACTTAAAGGTATTATAATATTCTGGAGGATGCAGAGCAACTTAAAATATATTGCTTAGGATACATGCAAACCAAACACTGTTACATTGTGTTGAAAGTAAATATGTTGTACAGTCAGAATCATAAATTCACATTTGGTAAGACCTATTAGGAAGAACTAAGAGCCCTGCTCCTCTGACCCCCATGTGCCTGGGGCCAGGTTTCTTTCTCTATTTCACAAGATCACCCCTTCCCAGTGTGACTTGACAGGAAGCCAAATTCAACAAGTTAAACAGGCTTAGAATTTACCCTATTCCTAAAGCCTGATCTGGTCGAGTTCCAAACCTTTGCCTTACTCCAGACTGTTCTCATGGGGAGTGTCCCTATGTGACTCGGCCTCAGCTTAGGTGGCACGGTAGATAGAGCGCCAGGTGCAGCCTCAGACACTTACTAGCTGTGTGATCCTGGGCAAGTCCTTTTATCCTGTTGGCCTCAGGTCCTCATCTGTAAAGTAAACTAGAGAAGGAAATGGCAAACCATGCCATTATTCTTTACCAAGAAAACCCCAAATGAGATCACAGAGAATTGGGCACAACTGAAAAACAACTGCACGACAAAGAGGTCCCTGAAAAACGGTCCCTAGGACCGTAGATGGAAGAGTGGAAGGCCCCAAAGGCCCTCTCATCTGGCTTCTTGATCTTTCCTCATGAGGAAGCCGAGGCCCACACAGGTTAGGTGACTTTCCGAAGATCACATGGTGAGTGGTGCTAAGAGCTCGAGCTCTTTCTGGTGAGTTATCCAGCTCTCAGGTTCAGCGCTCAGCCCTTCTGCTGCCATCAACATCACTTCCCCTTTAGGAGCCCAGTCGTTGTCTAGTTGGCCCTGCATCTTGTTTGGGTTGAAGATGCCCAACTGAGCTCAGTAAACAGAATTCAGATTCCTCGAGAATTTATCTAGATCAGCTTAACCTCTTTGGAAACGAGGATAGCCAGTCCAACTCCCCCAGAGCTACTGAACATGGGGCGGGGGGGGGGGGGGCGCGGAGACGCCTTAGGAGGGTGCTCTCGGCTTGGCCAGAAAGTCTTCACTAACACATTAGACTGCCAGCCACTCATTCTTTACTTCATCCCTGGCTGCAGTGGGTGAGGAAGGAATTAGAGACACGAGGATAGTCTGGATATCGTGCAGCCCTGATGGGTATTCAGTGAACATCAAACGTGTTTCTGAAGTACTTTGGCCTTTGCAAACCAGCAGTGGTATCGTCGTCCTCGTTATTGCTGTATTATTATTATTATTATTATTATTATTATTATTATTATTGTTATTGTTATTACCACCATTGTGCTTGTTCCCCACACTTTGCCTCATCTGGCGCTGTTTTAAATGTTACAGGGTTGGAATCTGGGCAGGTCACTCACTAGGTTATGCCTACAGAAGACTTAGGAAGATAACAGTCTGTGAATATTTACAATTAAATAATGCTGTAGCTTTAGCCCATTAGAAATAGAAATCAAAAATGCACTGTTAATGAGAGGAGTTTGACCTTTCCATTACTTCATTCAGTATTGTTACCTAAAGTAGTTTAGGTCTTTAAAAAAAATTCTAGACTTTCCCTTTAAGGACTCTGTTCCTGACTCAGATGATGTCATCTTGTTTCTTTCCTTCCACTCCCCCAATCCCAAAGTCTTTTAAAGTTAGTGACAGCCTGTTACTGGGGAGGAGTTACTGAGTTATGGGGTGATTCATGGTTTCAGGTATTTTAAAACTACTTCCCTGACAAAATAATGGGTTAGTTATATTTAAAGAATGAAGTCCGAGGAGAGCCGCTGTCAGCTGGATTGTTGTAGACATGTTAACAGATGGGAGTGGAGGGCACCATGCACTGGCAGAAGTTGCTGTGGCTCAGGAAAGCCCAGGTAGGACAGAAAGAACATTCTCATGGGGACGTCTTTCTGTGTCTGATCCTAAATGCACTCTTGGGAAAGGGGGCTGAAGGTCCCTTGTACAGAGATTTTTTTTTAACGAGGCAATATAAACAAAGCTTGTTTGTCTATAGCACTTACATTTTTACCCACAAGTGTGATCCATGTGTATCTTTATAAAGTATGCTTCTCTTCCCTGAGGAGCTATCAAATTTTTCATCCACTTCTGATTAACTCTTTGGGAAGTCACCAGATGGATTGAACACAAAAGTACTATTCCCAAATCTCAGAAAGAGAATTAGGGGTCTAAGAAACTTTGATTCTTTTTCCTGTTGCTCATTTGACATATATATATATATATATGTGTGTGTGTGTGTGTGTGTGTGTGTGTATTTTAGAGGTGCTCATTATATTAGATCATTTAAATATTGAGAGTCTAAGATAAGAAGGGCATCTAGTACATTGGAGGAATTACAGTAGTATATCAGCCATTGACTTCTTTTTGCCATTCAGAAAAATGGCAAACCCTTTTAGGCTCCCACTGAACTTTTCATGACTTTTGTGGATTCCTTTTCCCAAGAGATAGAAACATTTAAAATACCAGCTTCCATATGGAACCTAGAGTCCTGAATAAGATCAACTCAAAGGAGCCATGCAGGAATTCATGAAGAATCACATCCCAAACTACTTTGTGATTCCAGGCAACTCTAGTATCCAGAACACTGGCTTCTCTTCTTCTTCCCTCCTGCTACAGCCCAGCATTTAGTCATTTCCCAGTTTACAAGAACTCCCACAGAAGATGTACAGGGCCCAAAGAAGTGAAACTAAAACCTACTGACCCTGCAAATTTAGCAAAATTGAGGATAATGTTCAAAGTAATATCAAAATCTCTAGATCCTTTAGTTGTTGCCTTCAGATATTAAAATATATGTATTTTAATTGCATTTATTTCTACTAATGGTAATCTATTAACTCCAACATGCTCTTGAGAACTTAAGCTTGAACTCCTACCCCTGCACTCAAAAAAAGGCAAATTCAGGACAAAAGGATATGTGCACATCTAAGGAAATACTAAACTAAGTTGCATGTGGTGTGACTGTTTCAAGTTTAATATATTCCAATGGCTGCGAAGTACTTCAGATTTCTTCCTTTAAATATCAAAAAGTAGGAGATCTTATACACACACACACACACACACACACACACACACACACACACACACGTAGGGGGAGGGAGGGTGAAGGAGAGTAGATTCTTTCCCTTAGGAGCTAAGGAGAAGTTCATGATGGAAGTAGTCAGTTTTTAATTTTACATCCCCTTTGGAAATTATTTATTGGAGTGTCCTAGTAGTTATTTTATTATTAATTTCTTAATAGGGAACAGTTTCTACAACTCTTTGGCTCCTATTCCTGTCTCATTCATTACCACCCTACACAGTAGGCATCAATATGGATGTTTTTCTCCTAAATAGGCTCTGTGCTCTCCCCTATTTGGACTCAACCTTGAGGGGATAATTTAACTTTCTTGAGCTTAAATTGACTCTCCTTTCTACAATTTCTCTACAATTTCCACATGTGGTTACTCATAGAAGAGAAAAATGTGTTCACACTGTAAGACTTGACCTAGCTTTGAGCACAGTGCTGATGTGACTTTTTCAGATTTTAGCTCCCTCATGACCATTTCTCATCAGGGTATTGCCATTTTCAGTCACCTACTTGTAGCTTATTATTACTCTGTGTTTGTTATCATGCCAGAATTTGCTACAGATTCTTATGGGTTAGGGGAAAATGCATTTTTAACATTGTTTTTTTGGTAGCTCGTTTTTAAAAGACTTTTTAAAATAAAATCTCATAAAATAGGCCTGCTTTAAATGGATTCCTACAAATTATTTTCATCTCTTCTCAACTTTTAAAGATGTCTTTTCATCTACTTATGCTTATCTAAATCTATCAGGAAGGGAAAACTAAATCATATCCGGCTTTTGTTTATGATTTTGCAGAGCAAAACTATTTGTTTTGAGTTTATTTGAGTAAAAACACATGGGTATAATGAAAGTTCACTTTATCTAGTCTGTGAACTGTATCACTGTTTTAAGGTGACTGTGTATCCATAAACTGCTGATCTTTTCACACTAAATTATTTTTATAGAATGGGATATCATGATGGAGGTAGGCTTTGCTTTACACAGTGGTTGTGTAACTTTAAAAAACTGTCTGTGACAATTTTTATAATTCAAATCACATATAACTGCACCATTGAAACCTGCTATTTAAAGGATGTTTCTGTGAATTTTTTACAAAGAAAAAAATTGCTGCTAAATTTATCTTTAGCGTAAAATTGCTTGTTTTTAATCTGCATGATTCAATTAATAGAAAGTACACCTGTAGGGAGAACCGATAAGGGAGAAAGGGAGGCATTTAACAGAAATCAGATGTGTAGGTGCCTTTCCAGAGACAAGGGCCCCATTCCTAATGAAAGCCATTATTTTCAGCATCCTTTTAACGTCCACCTCTCTTCCTTTGATACTAGATCGATCGTTTGGAAGTAAGCAGCCTCGCTCAGACTTCCAGCGCGGTGACCTCTAGCACTGACGGCAGCATCAACACTGACTCCGTGGATGGGACACCAGACCCACAGCGCACCAAAGCAGCTATCACCCACCTGCAGCAGAAGATCCTAAAACTCACAGAGCAGATCAAAATCGAGCAGACAGCCCGAGACGACAACGTCGCAGAGTACTTGAAGCTTGCCAACAACGCAGACAAACAGCAGACTGCCCGCATTAAGCAGGTATTTGAGAAGAAGAACCAGAAATCAGCCCAAACTATCCTGCAGCTGCAGAAGAAGCTAGAACACTATCATCGGAAGCTCCGGGAGGTCGAGCAGAATGGGATCCCCCGGCAGCCCAAGGATGTCTTCAGGGATATGCACCAGGGGCTGAAGGATGTAGGGGCAAAAGTGACTGGCTTCAGCGAGGGGGTAGTGGACAGTGTCAAAGGTGGACTTTCCAGTTTCTCCCAGGCCACCCATTCAGCTGCAGGAGCTGTCGTCTCAAAACCTCGAGAGATCGCCTCCTTAATTCGGAACAAGTT
Organism: Trichosurus vulpecula; assembly: GCF_011100635.1. Taxonomy (NCBI): domain Eukaryota; kingdom Metazoa; phylum Chordata; class Mammalia; order Diprotodontia; family Phalangeridae; genus Trichosurus; species Trichosurus vulpecula. The sequence continues at coordinate 150,110,766 of NC_050581.1, forward strand.
TGGCAGTGCAGACAACATCTCTAATCTAAAAGACTCATTAGAGGAAGGGCAGATAGAGGATGGGCCTGGGGGGAAGTCTCTGGGAGTGATTGCCAACTTTCAGTCGAGTCCAAAGTATGGTAGTGAGGAGGACTGTTCCAGTGCTACCTCGGGCTCGGTGGGAGCCAACAGTACCACTGGGGGAGGCCCTGTGGGAGCATCAAGCTCCAAAACAAACACTCTGGAGATGCAGAGCTCAGGGTTTGATGCAATACTTCATGAGATCCAGGAAATCCGAGAGACTCAGGCCAGGCTAGAGGAATCCTTTGAAAACCTCAAGGAACATTATCAGAGGGACTATTCCTTAATAATGCAAGCCTTACAGGAGGAGCGATACAGGTAAGTTCTGTTGGACAGTCTTGTATTTATGTTGTGTGCTTGGTGGGCTCCTTAGAAAGTCAGGTGAAGAGGAGCTAGGTGGCACTTCTTCCCTTTGATAGATACCCAATGGATGTAGGGCAGTTAAGCTGCTTTTCCTGGGTCACCTGTGGACAGTCAGGAAGGGGAGCCCATGTGGGCTCTGGTCTTCTGCTCTGAGTCTGCTTTCATTAGCAGTCACATCACTAAAGGACAGACCTAGTCATGGCCAGTGTAGATCTCTGCTACATCATAGTCAACTAAAGAAATCAAAGCTAACTGAAACATAATCCAATCCTGCTAGTGTTTAGTCCTGGAGTAGGGTACTAAAGAACTGGCTGAGAAAAGAATCCATGCAGGAAATGAGTCCTGATAAACATGTCTGCTACCCTTATTAAATATTGGCAGGACTTTGGGATGGGAGTGGATGTAGCAGGAAGTAGTTCAATAGCAGTTAAGGTTTCTCAGGGGACCTGGTTCTTTTAGGCATAGCTGTGTGAAAGGTGGAAGCGAGAGTCCTTTTGATATTTCACGTTGTTCATTTCTTAGCTGTTCTCCGTATGTTGTCCTCCTCCTTCTGTTTTCTTTTCCCTATAAGAGAAACATCCTTGTGGTGTGTTGGTCCTCAGGCTGGGACTTCTAATAGCTGCCCTAAAAGAGACAGTCTCCCATGCAGGGCAGAACAAGGTCCTGCAGAAGCAGCGGGATGGAGTGGAAGATGCTACAGGGGTCAAGAGGTCATGGCAGTTTGGGAGAACAGGACCTGGTTCTGGTTTTGGCCGTACTGCTGACTTCCTTTATAACCTTAGGGTAGGCACTTAACCACTCAGTACCTCATTTTCCTGATCTGTAAAATGAAAGGGTTAGACTAGGAGATGTTTAAGGTCCTTTCCAGTTCTGAAATTCTAGCTGTGTTCTGTTCATCTGACTACCTCAGAGAACTAAAAAAAAAAAAGTAAAGAACCTTTTCTTCCTGCGAAGAAATTAATCTTCAAGCTGCAGTTTTCAAATGGTGAAATTAAAACACAGAACTCCTTACATTGTTGAAACTTTCTTTCTGTTTATGGTTTCTACAGTGACCAACATTTAAATATCCATTAGTGAACAAGCATTTATTAAGCACCTACTGTGTGCTTAATCAATAAACAGGCAGGCAATGTGCTGTAGATACACTCCCTCCCTTGCTCTCAGGGAGCTTATATTCTTTTCAAAGAGGCAACATGTCGGGGGGCAGGGAGTGTCTGTATATGAAGAAAATAAATACAAATTAATATTAAATAGTTTAGGGCACTAACAATTTGGAGGAATCTTAGGGCTAAGGAAGGGCGTTGTGTAGAATGTGGGACATAAGCTAAATCTTGTAGGAAGTAAGGGATTCTCTGAGGCAGAAGTAAAGAGGGAAACTGAATAGCATGCATGGGAAGGGGAATAACATAATAAGGCTGGAAAAGTGGGTTAGGACCAAGTGGTGAACCCTGGAGACAGTAGGGAAGTTCATTGAGCGGATCAGATATGCGCTGAAGGAGCCTCGTCTGGCAGTCGTGGCCAGGACACTAATTAGGAGGCCAGATGGGAGATGATGAG